>NC_046186.1:114382474-114724974 GCF_011004875.1 Balearica regulorum gibbericeps
AACTGTCACCGAAATCCGGGAATAAACCTCGTAACACCAATGTAGTGTTAAAAGGCAGGCATTCTTTATTGCAGCGCTGGATGCACGGGGGATAGCTCCACCCAACGTGCATACCAGGTAATCGCCAACATACAGGTTATATAGAATCAAAATATACATATTCATTATCTTTTCGAGAAAAGGTTATTCTGTGATAATCATTTCTTAGAATTCATTTCCATATTCTCCTCCCTGTCACGCATGCTCAGTGATTTGAGTTGGTGGTCCTCAGGGGTCTCTGGTGGTCGTCAGTGGTCTTGCACTCGTGTTCGCTGGGTGACCCCCTTCATGCAGGCATGCGCAGTACCCTTGTTGTGCAGGTACATCTGCACCTGTCCTTACTTCATAAGATTGATATTCCCGGGCCTATTGTCCGGTTGGGTAGGGACTGTACAAGGAACATAGCAGCATTGTATCTTGACACGGTCATCTTGCCTCTTGCCATGGTTAGTTAGCTCCATTACCTATTACCTTGGTTACAAGGTATGGCCCCCCCCCTTATCCTACGGTTACAACACCATGCAGATACCTTTATACACATAGAATATACACAGAAAACATGCATCAAGTATAAACAGAATATCTATGGATAGACATAGAGACACACAGGTCAATATAGGTCTTTCAAGAATATAAATACATACGCCACTGCATGGTCTATACAGAACATCCATAGGCACTAGATACTAAGCAGAGAAACTTCAGCTGATCTCACCTCCCTGAGGCTTTTTTTCCTCTCCCTATTCAGAAGATACATTATCTACACATAGAAAAGCATACAGACACAGGAAATACAACCACGTTCTTCTCTCCATAGATGCACTCTCTACACAGAACACATACATAGAACATACCAAACAGAGACACAATTTGTCAGTTACTACACAAAACAGGCAGCCAGGTGAGGGAAAGCTACACTTTATGGCTTTACGTTGACTACGGAAATCAAGGTCTTTATGTTGAATAGATAGTCTCTACATGGAACACTTTCAAGGCCAAGGGAGGGAGGAAGGGCATTTCTCTCTGTGTGTGGAGCATATGCTGTCCTGACTTGGAACATATGCACATGAATACACATATTTTATATGTAGACATATAGAGAGAGGGAGGCAAAGCATGGGGGGGGTTTCTGTCTGTATAGAGCTCATGTATTGCTAGTATACAGAATATGTACTATCTGTATGTAGAGTAGATACAAAGAGATGAGGCAGGTTGTGTCCGCTTAAGAAGATAGCCTCTTTCCATAGAAGACTATAGAAGACCCTTACAGTCATGCTTTTCTGTCTGTACACGCAAGAGATCCTGAAGAAAGGATCTGTTTTCTCTCTATAGAAAATATTTGATAGGAGAGGAAGGCTTTTCAGTCTTTTCTTTGGAACACAGCCTATGCATATGCAGAATATACGCAGGCAAGGTGATGAGAGGCTTCTCTGTCTGCACAGAGACTATACAGTCTAAATGTGAAACACATACATAGAAAAGCAGTGCCTGACCTACCTCAACATCTAATATCTACCACCTGTGTACACACAACATGCCAACAACAAAGGGAGGCTTTTCTGTCACTCTGCAGACTACATACTGTCTTCCTCAAGACTACGTGTGGACAGGTGTCACGTGAAAGGGTACAAGTCTAACATGTGGCTGAGGGAGGCCCTCCCATTGAGTCACGAGGTTCAGAAAGGATCCCCTGGCTTTCTAAACTCCTTCTCAGAGAGGAGCCTAGGTGCAGCTAGGTCCAGTCTTAGTCCCAGACTTGGTCAACGGTTTATGTCTAAAGGGTTATGTGTGTAGCCACTTAATCAGAGTCAACGTTTGCCTGTCAGAGCCCACTAAGGACTTTCACTGAAACAGTTTCGCAAAGTTGAAAAGAAAAATAGGTAATTTATTGAAGCGACAGATATAAAAGTTCGGAATTGCCGTTGATAAATGCACTAACTGCAACAATTTTGAGCTCAAGTTAATAGTTCAGCACTTTTGTTAATGATAGTTTTCCCTGGGTAACATCCGACATAATTGGAGGTGCAGGTCTTACCAAAGAGGCGTCTCTGCTTGGGGAGGAGAGAGGTCCAGGCCCGTTGACCCGTCCGGATAGTTGGAGTTCTCGTCCTCAAAAAAGAGGATTCTAAATGCCAGATTTATACTTTTGGTGAAGTGGGACTAAGTCAGGTATTGTGTGTCGATTGGCCCTTAACAAGGCTTGTTGTGCAGTTGATCGGGGCTGGGGGGGGAAGTGGCAGAGAACAAAGGCGTTCAGTGTAGAGGAGTGCTGGTCTGTTTAGTTTTACCAAAGTAACGTCAAGCTGTGAAGGCTCCCCCTCACCCCAGGCGTCACTTAGCTGATTAAGGAGCAGACCCGTCAGGCGCTGCATCTTGTTAAGATGAACAAATTGCTCATCTCCTGCCCCTGTTCAGGTCCAGCGCTTATCAGTGAAAGATAAGCAAGTTGCTCAATCCCTGCTCTCGCCCAACCCGGACTCCCCCAGGGCCCCTTCTGCTGGGTCATAATGGCCCTGTATTCGGCACCAATAAGCCTGGACAAGTCCGGCACCCCACAACAGGCCAAGCCAGGCTTGATTTCTTAGAATGCAGCGTATATCAGGATATACTCTCTGCCTATCAAAAAAGAAACAGTGAGGCTTTTCTCTCAGGATATAGATTATATTTTGTCTGTAGATAGACTGTATTCAGGCAACGCATGTCTCTTCCATCTAGTCATAGGCTAGATGCCGCCAAGGCAGGGCTTTTTGGTCTGCTTATACAGTGTACACTGGCTGTGTAGAGAATAAAAAACCACCACCATACAGGCTAGAAAATGGCTGTATGGAGAATACATATGGAGAGCACCGTACACCAGTTTCCCATTGGGACGCAGAACATATTCTGGTTACACATAGAGGGGTTTTCCACCCACGCACACATGAAATGTGGGGATGCTGGGGAGTGAAGAGGAGAGTCTCTCTGTACATCAGGCACACTCTGCCTACAGAAGCACACAAATGGGGGAGCTGAGGCTTTTCTATTTGCAGAGCAAAGTCTACACAGCTAGTAAGTACAGGGCTCTTCTACCTGTATGTGGAATATAGGCTGTCTATAGAGCAGAGAGATGTCTCTGTACTTAGAACACATACTGCTCACCTGTACAACAGACCCAGGGAGGCAGGGGAAGGTGGGGTGCTCCTGCCTGTACACAGGCAATGCCCACATTTTTTACAGCTGGTCCTACTCAGACCGGCCCAGAGGCTACCACATGAACTATATCCTGTTTAATTGGTTCAAAGGCTTGCCATTGCTCAGGGCCCCATTTGAAATCGTCCTTCTTCCTTCTTATGTGACAGGGCTTACAATGAGACTGTAATTTGGAATGTGCATTTGCCAGAAACCCACAACACTTAAGAAAGCCTGTGTTTCTTTCTGTTGGTCGGTGGGGACATGGCTACTATTTTGTTGATCACATCCATTGGGATCTGACAACGTCCGTCTTGTAATTTTATTCCTAAAAACTGGATCTCCTGTGCAGGTCCCTTGACCTTACTTTGTTTTATGGCAAAACCAGCTTTCAGAAGGATATGGACTATGTTCTTCCCTTTTGCAAAAACTACTTCTGCTGTGCTGCCCCATACAATGACATCATCAATGTATTGCAGGTGCTCCAGAGCTTCATTCTGTTCCAGTGCAGCCTGAATCAGTCCACAGCAAATGGTGGGGCTCTGTTTCCACTCCTGGGGCAGGCAGTTCCAGGGGTACTGGACACCCCTCCAAGTGAAAGGAAACTGTGGCCTGCACTCTGCCACCAAAAGGATCGAGAAAAATGCATTAGCAATATCAGTTGTGGCATACCACTTGGCTGCCTTTGACTCCAGTTCATACTGAAGTTCTAGCATGTCTGGCATGGCAGCACTCAGGGGCAGTGTGATTTCATTCAGGCCACGATAGTCTACTGTCAGCCTCCACTCTCCATTGGACTCCTGCACTGGCCATATGGGACTGCTAAAGGGTGAGCCAGTTCTGCTGATCACTCCCTGACCCTCCAGCCGATGAATCAGCTTATGGATGGGACTCAGGGAGTCTCAGTTGGTGCCTGGAGCCTCTGGGCCAGTCACAATGGGGTGCTTTTCCCAGTCACTCCCAGTTAGACTCACTTCAGCCTCCAGTACAGCCAACTGTTGGGATCCCCCATCACTCCAGAAATAGAGATGGGTTCTGCCTCTTCATGGCTTGATGGCATTAGGGTACACTGTGCACCAGTGTCCACTAGAGCCTTACACTCTTGTGGATCTGACATGCCAGGCCATCGGATCCACAGTCCAATAAACCCGGTTGTCCCTCTCCTTCAACTGGCTGGAGACAGGGCCCCTCTAATCCTGCTCATCATTTTCGCTAATCCCTTCTTCCAAAAATGACTTAGAGGTCCCTTCAAGAGGATCATACGTAAGAGTAGGTCTTCTACTCGGTCTGGGGGACTGCCCGCTGGAAACTGGAGCGGCATTTTTCCTGGAAGAATCCCTTTTTGTGACTGTTTCGCCTTGCAACTCATGTACTCATGCCTGTAGCATTGACGAAGGCTTTCCATCCCACTTCCTCATGTCCTCTCCATGGTCATGCAGGTAAAACCACAGGGTGCCTCGTGGTGTGTACCCTCTATATCCTCTCTCTTGAGCAGAGGAACACTTACTTTGAATAGCTGAGACACTGGTCCTGTACAGACAAGGAGTAGTACACATCCTCTCTGAACTACTGGAACTCCCAGGACAGTTTCTCCACAGCCAAGAGGAAGAGAGACTCTCTTGATATTGCCAGAGTCAGCCAGCTACTTCATCCACTGTTGGCACCTCTTCGCTTTTCCAGTCCATTACTGCCAGAGAGTTGGTGTATGACAATGGTGCACTCCGTACAAACTTTCACCACATGGGTCGGGTACGTTGGACTTCATCAGGATCTGTGCATAACTGCGTGTTATCCAAGTCATAATAAACCATCTCCTGCATGGCTAATTCCCTCAGGTACTGGATACCTCACTCCATGGTGGTCCACTCACCTGGCCAACATACATCATCTTCACTGAAAGGATACCTTTCCCTCACACTTGACAGGAGTCGCCTCCAAAGGCTGAGGGATTGTGTCTTTTTCCCAATTGCCTTGTGTCCTGGTTCTGGCAAGGATAGAGTTAATTTCCCAAGGAGCCAGGACAGGTGAGCCAAGCTGGCCGGGGGCTATTCCATACCATGTGACATCATGCTCACCATAAAAGGGGGCTAGTCGGGCAGGGGCAGGTTCGGCGTGTCGGCGTGGCTCTGGGACAGGTCGAGCGTCCGGTCGGTCGGTAGGTCGTCGGATCAGTCATCGGATCGGTAAAATCGTTCTCTGTTATCACCCATTGTTACTATCTGTTATCAGCACTGTTGTTGATTGTTTTCCCTCTCCCTTGCTGTCCCAGTAAACTGCCCTTATCCCAACCCTCGAGGCTTTGCCGTTGTTTTTCCGTTCTCCTCCCCGTCCCGCCGGGGGAGGGGTGAGCGAGCGGCGCGTGGCACTTAGCTACCGGCTGGGGCTAAACCACGTCACCTTGTCGATACCCCTTTCCCTAGACAGGGATGTCAGTTGCTTGGCCTCCCCACCCTCTAATTCCAGGCTACCAGCGCCATCATCCCAGCATTGGAGCAGCCAGGTAATAATGTGCTCACCTGGGAGGCAGTTGAAATCTTTTCTCGTATCTTGCAGCTCACTCAGGGACAGGGATCGGGTGATTACCTCTGGTTCTGGCTGCTCTTCCTGTTCTTGTGATAGTCCTGGTTCATCATCATCCCTAGGTGAACTGTTTCTTTGTGTATTTCTTCTGTACAGGGGCAACTGATACTGGTACAGGTTGGTTTTTTGGTTCACCTGCGGTGCCTGCCATGGGGGTTTGGGTAGCCGCAGTGCCAGTGGGTCTGTTCTCCCTTTCTTCTCTGATGGCATTGCCTACTATTGAGCAGTGTTTGGTAGACAGTGGCCAGGGCCCAGCACAGTACAGAAAGTTGTGCCTCCTTAGAATAGCCACACCATTTTCCTTTCAAATATTCTATCACTTTATCAGGGTCTTGTAGTTGTTTGTGAGTGAAGTTCCAAAACACTGGGGGTGAGAAGGTCTCTAGATACCTGCCCATATTCTCCCACATCCCATGCCAGCCCTGACTATTCAGCCTTGGGGAAGATCTCTGGGTGCTATTCTTAAAACACTTTTTTGTAACCCTGATCAAGACTTGAAACACATTCTGGAGACATAACAATAGGAACATGCTGGCTTGAACATCCCAAGGGTATTCAAAATTGGTATTCAACTTTGTCCTGCTTCTGGCAAGGATAGAGTTAATTTTACAAGGAGCCAGGACAGGTGAGCCAAGCTGGCTGGGGGCTATTCCATACCATGTGATGTCATGCTCACCATAAAAGGGGGGCTAGTCGGGTAGGGGAGGGGCGGTGCAGTTTCTGCATGGTTCTGGGACGGGCTGAGTGTCTGGTCATCGGTCATTGGTTCCGTAAATTGTTCTCTATTATCACCCATTGTTACTATCTGTTATCAGTACTGTTGTTGATTGTTTTTCCTCTCCCTTGTTGTCCCAGTAAACTGCCCTTATCCCAACCCTCGAGGCTTTGCCATTGTTTTTCCGTTCTCCTCCCCATCCCGCTGGGGAAGGAGTGAGTGAGCAGCCGCACAGCGCTCAGCTGCCGGATGGGCCTAAACCATGTCACTTTAACATCCCAAGGGTATTCAAAATTCTCAAAAGCTGCTATGACTAGCCTGAAGGGAAAAGGGGAGGTGAAAGAGCAGGAGAAAGTATTCCTCTCATCTTCCCCATAGATTGGGTGTGATTATTAATCAATTCAAAGAGATACCATCTGAGGTACAGGCATGACAGCAAGGCCCCAGACAAATGCCAACTTAAGCTCATGACCACTGATGTTATCATATCTTAAGATTGATATCGCATAGCACAGCAAAATGAGAATCCGGACCCTTTCCCAGACGTGATAAACAGCATCACAAAGAATATGTATAGCAAGTAAGGGTTTACATACCACAGCCACATGACCAAACAAAACACCATTGTGACCAACAGCTGTTTAAAAATAATACAATGAATGCTTATAAAAACTTTAACTCACTTGGGTCAGATCTGTCATTATCTCAACCCTTTGTGCCTCATGTTGGGCGCCAAAAAGGACTGTCATGGTTTAGCCCCAGCTGGCAGCTGAGCACCATGTGGCTGCTCGCTCACTGTTCCCCCGGCAGGATGGGGAGGAGAATGGGAAGACAAAGGCAAAACCTTGTGAGTTGGGATAAGGACAGTTTATTGGGACATCAAAGAGAGAGGGAAATAACAACAACAGTACTTAGAATATACAAAACGGGTGATACACAATGCAGTCTCTCACCCAACGACTGTACAACTCTGAATGCATGCTCAGACCCATCCCGAAGCCACATTCGTCCTGAGGCCACGCCGCCCCTCCCTGACTAGCCCCCTTTTATGCTGAGCATGTCATATGGTATGGAATACCCCCTTTGGCTAGTTTGGGTCACCTGTCCTGGCCGCATCCCATCCCAGCTTCTGGTGAAAATTAACTCTATCCTAGCAAAACCCAGGATACAAAGGTAGAAGGGTGAGGTGAGGCAAGGCAAGGCTGCCAGGAGGCTGGCAGGTCTCAGAGCTCCCCTCTTGCAGCTAGGTAGCAGCACCCTTCTGCCAACCTGACCTTAAGTCTCAAGTGGCTCTCAGCAGCTCACTGGGTGCTCAGATCCAGTGAGGCTGATGAGGCTCATCAGGCCTTCATGCCTATGATATCAAGCACCATCCACGGGCAAAAGCCTGGGGCCCTGGCAGGATTCTCCTCAAGAAGGCTCAAATAGGAGCAAACACAATCTGCTGCTTAGCACCGTTGGGCTGGTGGCACAGTCAGGCCTTCAGCTCCTATGACCACAGGACCCTTCCTTCAAAAACACAAGGAACTAGGACTGCTGGCCCAGGGACAGGGCCTCCTTGACTAGGCAAGAGAGTCTCTGCTAGCAGGCTGGCTAACCCAGTGAGGAAGGCCTGCAACCATGTACACCAGCACAGGCTTCTCAGACTCTGCAAGCAGGCCATGGGGGGCAGCGAGGAGGTGTCCAGGGGATGCAGACTTGGAGTACCATTACCTCACACCCCATGTGTGAAAGCAGAATGACTGGGCACCCATCTCTACCCTCCACCAGACTCCTTGTCCACAGACAAGGAAAAAGATGATCAAGGATGCAAAGGTCAAGGGCATGCTCACCTGCAGCCACCATTTGGTTGTAGAATTTTAAAACCTGAGGTAACTGAGCAAACCAGTAGAATCACAATGCTGGACTTCAGCAGAGCAGACTGCCGCTTCCTGAAGAGCTTCTAGGCAGGAGTCAACAGGAGACTAGCCTGGAGGGCACAGGGGCTTAGGGCAACTGGTTGAACTTCAAGGACAACAGCCCCCACCTTCCCAGACACCAGAAGGGTCCATGCCAAAACACAGACTTGGTCACAAGTAGCAGGCCAGTGCCGACTGACAGGAAACTGCTGACCCAGCTCAAACACAAAAAAGGAAGAACGCACAAGGCACAGGCAGAGATGGCATAGCCAGGAGGAACCAAGAGACATTGAGCCAGCACATGGGGACGGATTTTGGAAAGCCACAGCTTAACTGGAGGCAAACTAGGAAGAGACGAAGGACAACAGAAAGGACTTCTGAAGGCTACTGGAAGCAGAAGGAAGGCTAAGGGAAATCCAAGCTACTGCTCAACAGGAAGGGAACCTACTGGCAAAGGACAGGGGAAAAGCTAGAGGAGATGCTACACAGAGTAGGAGTGTGTGGTGGGGGTGCGTGTGTGTGTTTTGGGGGGGGTGTTTGCCTCACTTCTCACTCCTACTTCTCTCCCTCACTGGAGAAACAAAGGCAAACTCTTCTTTAGGGGCATACTGGACCGACAAGGGGCAACAGACAAGTTGCAGATTCTGACTCAAGACAAAGAAAGTTGCTCACCATGAGGGTGCCCAAGCACTGGAACAAGTTGCCCAGGGATGATACCAAATCTCCATCCTTGGAGACAGCCCAAAGGTGACTGGACACAGCAACATGATCTGACTGGACCTGCTCTGAGCAGGAAATCAGACTAGATGGCATCAGGAGGACCTGCCCGACCTACCCAGCCTACGAATCCCCACAGATTTCTCATTTCACTCCAGTACTCTCCCAATTCATTACTGGCCATGGCTCACGTCAAGAGCTCTACAAAAGTGTTTGCAGAGCACAACACTTGCTCCTAGAACATCAGGTGAATTGCTGGAGGCAGCAACCCTTACCTTCCATCACTTCTACAGAGCTGAAGCATGGCAAGCCTAGGGCACGCTAAAGCCGTTTCAGGTAACAGAAATGAAGGCAGAGTTTAAAGGCTAGGTCTTCCCATCTGAAGCCATCTGAGGCCAGATGGCGGCAAGCATAACAGTTGCTGAAAGCACAGGGCTGACAGGCACATGAGAAGACACAGGACAGCTCCCCTGGGGGAAAGCTGGCCATGTTCAGCTCAAGGTCATCTTCCCCTTGCCTTTCTCTCCCCCAGGAGGAAGAAGGAACTGAATCCAGCTAAACTTGCTTTCACTCTGTTGTTGAAGGCACTCAATGAACTGGTCAGATTGTTGGGCAGTATCTGATACAGAGACACCCTCCTTCCGGGCTAAAGAGAAAAGGTTTTTTTTTTAAATATATACGTATATATGTATGTTGTTGAAATCTACATACAGATATAAATATTTACAGACTTCTAAAACACCGTTACTTTTACAGAAATATCATTCATAAAAACATTTCCATTTAAATATAAATGTGGGCAGGACTACAATTCAAGCAGAGACCACCACATACAGCAAAGGGAAAGCATGTTTAGCCAGGAAAGCTACCTCAGGCCAACTCAGGTGTGATTTTGCTCTGCGAGGGTCCACAACAACCGCAAACCTTGCTCCCGGCCTCCTCACAGGAAACAAACGTTTGTTTTTCCCAAATGCAAGATGCTACCACAAGCACCAGATACAATACTGTCTTCACCAAGCAGAAAGAGGAATCCCTCCACCCTACCAAGTGAAGTCACCTTGGGAAGCCAGAGAGGAAGGAACCAAGGAGATTGCCTTTCAGGAATGCAATAAGCCTCAGACAGAATAGGCCAATCTAAGAAGAGATGAGTTTTTATGAAATCAGTCAAGTGGAAAGTATTTTAGCCTTGACTGTTTCCCACTTTCTAGCAAGAAGTAATGCATTTCAAAGCAAAGGCTACTCTAGAATCATCTGAGGTGCTGCTGCTGCTACTACTAAATGTCCCCATTTCCTGTGGCTGGGTTCAAGCAGACCTGTCAGACAGACAGGAAGTGTAGGAAAAGCTAGGAGAAGGGAGAACAGGCTACACTTGACTTTCAGTCGGGTCAAAGCATCCCACACCGTCACTGAGCGTGAGCACAAGCTATGGTAAAATCTAGACTAGGCGTCAGCTAAGCGAGGCATTCATTTCTACTAAGTGTTGCTTCCATTCAACTTTTCACCTTCAGAATACTCTCTCTTTGCAACTTGAGTTTCTTACCAGCCAGCTTGAAAGCCATCTAAGAGTGGGTCCCTGCTGTGTATCGCAGAGAGGGTGACTGGGATGGGGCGGGCGGGGAGAAGAGTAAGAGGGCTACAATAATCTTTGGTGAGGTGGAACTGGCAGCACCCAAGGTTCCCAGTCTCTGCCTCCAGTGCTCTGCCTCTGAACTGTTGGCACCTCAGCCTTGGTGCACGTTGCAGGGCCGGGTCCTCACAGCAGGGCTGGGCACAGGCTCCAGACCTCTAGGCAGGCTGCTCACCACCTGCTCCCCCGAGGAAAGCGGCTCTCTCCCCTCACCTCCGGACAAGGTGTCCACTGCCCCAGCCGTCCTCCCTGAAAACACCCTCCTCCTCAGAGCAGCGCCCGGCGGTGGCGGTTGTTGCCTTCAACGCCCCCCTCGCCTGGAACCGGCCGTTAGCTCCCGAAGCTTCTCGAAGCCGCGCGTGCACTCGCTGCTGGGGGGGGGGGTGGGCGGGGAAGAGCACAGGAAGAAGAAGGGGGGCGCCGCCAGCCCCGGCTAGAGACGAGAGCAGCCCGGCAGAGCTTCCCGCCAGGCAGCGCCCGCCTCCAGTAGGAGCCGGCAGAGGGAAGAGAAAGTGGCGTCCAAGTCAGAGCCGGCCACAGGGACCGGCCGCGGGAGCAAAGCCCGACAGGACAGGGCAGGGCAGGGCAGCCCAGCACAGGCAAGGCCTGCCCGGCCCAGCCACGGAGGCCCCCGGCCTCAGTCTCCTGAAGCCAAGCCCAGGGTAAGCCCTGGCCCCGTGCTACAGACCTGCTCCCTCCTGGGGAAGCCTCGCTGAGGCGGCTCTGCCCTGACACAGCCCGGCTCCAGCTGGAGCCTGGGCACGGCCTCCAGGCTGGCTCTCCCAGGACAGGACGGGCCAAGCCTGGCCCCCTCTCCCAGAGATGCTAAACAACCTTGGCTGAGCCCTGCCTCTCCGCTGCGAGGGCAGTTTCCCCCGCAGGGGTTCCACCACACCAGCGGCCGGTAGTTGATCCGCCTCAGCTACCTGTCAAGAAACCCTGCCCCCGCCCCCCCCCCGGGCCAGAGCATAGCCCTCAGGCAGAGGCACCCCTGGTGACCACCCCAGCCTCTCCTCCAGCAGGGCACCACTCCATTGGCCCGCAGCCTCGATGCCTCTGGGCGCTGCCAATGGCAAGCACCCTGGCAGTTGTTGCTAGGCGACAGGGCCGGCAGCCCCAGCTGGACCCTGGGCCTCCTGCCCCGCCCAGCCCTTCAGCAACCCCGGGGCCAGGCCAGGCAAGGCTGGGCCAGTCGGTGCTGTCTGTCCTGACGCAGCCCTGACACACGGGGAACGGGAGGGCTTGGGGCTGAGGCCACGCGTAGCGTGGTGCAGGAGTGGCGAGGCCCAGTCGATGTCGGGTTAGGTTCCCCATTGCCTACGCCCCTGCCCCCCCCCCCCCCCCCGCGAGGAGCCTGTTCGCAACAACGAGATGGCCACATGAGCCAAACACAGCGCGGGCACTACAAAGAGCACCACGTCCATAAAAACCTCCTTGCTGTTGACTGGCCGGCTGGGGAGAGGATAGTGTCACCTTCTCCGCATTGCGGAGAGAGAGGAGATTCGGCCAAGCCCTGTGACTTCCAGCTGTGAATTTAATTCCTCTTCAATCAACATAGCTTATATTGCGTTTCAGCAAAACTAAAGACTTGCCTTTATTTACTGCTGCATGGATAACCTACAGTCATGTGGTAAATAAAACACACTGTTGAGAAATTCTTTTACTAGACAATGATTAGCTTTGAATTTAACAAGGCCTATGAGTGATTAATGTGTACGGAGAACATATCCTAACCTTGAGAATAGAAACATTCTGGCAGGATTGCCCAAACAGGGTTGATAAGGAAGAACAGCTTGGCCAGACAACAGAGTTGGGAAACATCCAAGGAGAAGAAATTGTCCTCAAGACCATAAAAGGGAAAAAGGAATGGGGGGCAAACTCCCCAAATGACCACCCGAGACCCCCACGTATGCATAGTGTAGTTTTGCAACACCAGCATTATGTAAATGTAGTAGATAGGCGGAGAGGCAGAGACTACTTGGAAAATGTATGAATATTCATGTCTTTAAGGTACATAAAAGATGAACTTTTGTTTTAGGGTATTCATGATAGGCAGAGCTATCCCCCATGCATCCAGCACCATAATAAAGAATGCCTGCTCTTTAATACTACATTAGCATTAAGGAGTTCTTTGCCAGTTTTTCGGTAACAGTTTCTACAACTCTGCTTCATAGAATACAGCTGATTACAGATCACTGTATTTCTTTTAGACTATTTCGCCACTTTGAGATCATTCTGTATACATTCATACTGTGTACCAGTATAACGGCCATACTCGTTGTTCCCTACTCCACATTATCAGGGATGATGTTCACTTCGCCTCTAACCATCATTCTTCATGGACTGTCACAGATCCAGGCTGGTTTCATATAACTGTAAGCACAGGCCACATTTTCTGTGAGCACTTGGATAACAGTATGAGGCCTCCCCACTCCGAGTTTAAGCTGATTAGTACACATCTCCCAGGCTTCTTCCTTGAAGGGAAGAACTCCCCAAAGCCCAAAAGGCAAAGGGCTCCCAAAAAAACAAACCGTGATGCACTCCACTCCAGGGTGGCATGATAAAGTGCTCCAGAAACAAGCCCCAGGGTGGGGCTCTTCCCCCCCCCCCCCCCCCCGCCCAAGATCCTGCTGTGTCCATCTGCATATGCCCTGCCAATAGACCAGGTTCTTAAAAACATGACAAATCTTTGAAATCATACAGTAATAGAATGGTTTAGGTTGGAAGGGACCTCAAAGATCATCTACTTCCAACCCCCCTGCCACGGGCAGGGACACCCTTCACTAGACCACGATGCCCAAAGCCTCATCCAACCTGGCCTTAAACACTTCCAGGAGTGGGGCCTCCACAACCTCTCTGGGCAACCTGTTCCAGTGCCTCACCACTCTAACAGTAAAGAATTTCCTTCTAACATCTAATCTAAATCGACCCTCCTTCAGCTGCAAGTGCACACTGCCAGCTCATGTTGAGTTTCTCATCAATCAATACCCCCAAGTCCTTCTCCTCGGGGCTGCTCTCAGTCCATTCTCCACCCAGCCTGTAGTTGTGCTTGGGATTGTGCCGACCACATGCAGGACCTTGCACTTGGCCTTGTTGAACTTCATGCGGTTCGCACAGGCCCACCTCTCCAGCCTGTCAAGGTCCCTCTGGACGGCATCCCTTCCCTCCAGCGTGTCGACCACACCACACAGCTTGGTGTCGTTGGCAAACTTCCTGAGGGTGCACTCAATCCCACTGTCCATGTCACCAACAAAGATGTTAAACGGTGCCGGTCCCAGTACCGACCCCTGAGGAACACCACTCGTCACTGCTCTCCACTTGGACGTTGAGCTGTTGATCACAAGTCTTTGAGTGCGACCATCCAGCCAATTCCTTATCCACCGCGTGGTCCATCCATCGAATCCACGTGTCTCCAGTTTAGAGACAAGGATGTCATGCAGGACAGCCTCAAATGCTTTGCACAAGTCCAGGTAGATAACGTCTGTCACTCTTCCCATGTCCACCAATGCTGTAACCCCACCATAGAAGGCCACCAAATTTGTTAGGCATGATTTGCCCTTAGTGAAGCCATGTTGGCTGTCATCAATCACCTCCTTATTTTCCATGTGCCTGAGCATAGTTTCCAGGAGGATCTACTCCATAATCTTGCCAGGCACGGAGGTGAGACTGACCGGCCTGTAGTTCCCTGGGTCTTCCTTTTTACCCTTCTTAAAAATGGGGGTTATGTCCCCCCTCTTCCAGTCAGTGGGAACTTCGCTGGACTGCCAGGACTTCTCAAATATGATGGAGAGTGGCTTGGCCACTTCATCCACCAGTTCCCTCAGGACCCGCGGATGCAACTCATCAGGTTCCATGGACTTGTGCACCTTCAGGTTCCTTAGATATTCTCGAACCTGATGGTCTCCTACCATTGGTGATTCTTCATTCTCCCACGCCTTTGCCTTCTGTGACCTGGGCAGTGTGGCTAGAGCACTTGCTCTTTTTGGCCACATGTCCAACACCGATTAGATCCTGAGCAAAAAACATTAAATAGCATGTTACTGCAGCAACTTTTCAGTAAACTCAGTAAGCACATATATGTATGGACTGCGTATAACTTCTGTCCAGATAAAACACTGGCACAGATGTGGCATTATCTGAGTCTTACTGTAAGAGGTTCTTACCAGACGCGTCCATAGAGAAAATCATCTGTGACACTGAAAACCCATCAGACTTTTTTTTTTTGGGGGGGTGTTGTGCAGGGGTTTTGCAGGTAAGTTAAAGAGGGAAGGCAAGAAAGAAGTCAAGATGGTAACAGCCTTTTAAATTTTAGTTTTGGTTTTTGTTTTTGTTTTTTTTTTTAAGAAATACATGTCAAGTGCTCTTTTGCAGTTCAGTATCTTACATTGGGGCTCCTCTGAAATTTCTTAAGTCATAAAGGCAAATTATATCTAGTCTGGTATGTTATTTCTAAAGAAGTTCTTCTGAAGTTTGTTTAGTTACTAGACATACACAGTTCACAAAAAAACCCAACTCATTCTTACGAACCTCAAGGACTTCATAGGTGAAACAAGCCTGAAGGCCTAAAATAACCATTTAACTTCAAGAATAACTTAGAAGACTCTTTAAGTTGGGGGAAAACAAAACAAAAAAACCCAAATGAACAGGAAAATTCAAAGTATGCAAAAATTCTCCTTTTAGTGTACTGCTGTAGCACACTTCAGTATAACTCAAAAGAGCTTTTAAACCAGCAGCCAAAGCTATTGTCAAAAGGCTGACACTGAGCTCATATTTATCAATTATTGCAACCTCTCAAATATGGCTGTGAATAAATTTCAAATGTAAGACAACAAATTCCAACAGAACTGACCAAGCTATTACCTAAGAAAATACGTTTTAAGTTTCTTCCAATACATCAACACGCTGGTGACCTATCCATTTGGCACTTTTTAAACAGAAATCTGATATTCACATGTATTTTATTTAACTGAAAGTAAATTTCAAATCACAAGCTGCAAAAGTTAACATCACAACAGACCATCTACTCTCCATGGTGTCTTGCTGACAGTTTGCTGCATACTGGCTAGACCTTTACACATGCAAATGCTGAAGACCAAAAAAGTAGTTACTTTCACATACAGACAGGTGTTTCTGTGAAAGGACATGATTTCTCCACTATTTGGCCAGTGTTTTCATTGCACCCAAAATATTGAAGTAGCATAAGCTTTAGAGTAAGTGCCTAAACATTATTAACCCTTAGTCTTCACATGCACCCCCAATCTGCAAAACTTGCACAGAAAGCCAGGGCAAATGAGAGATGGAGTAAACACAGAGCAAACTAAATTAAGCAGCCACCTCATTTAATTCTAGGAATAGTTTCTAAAACAGAAACTCCCGAAACTGAGCAGGACAGGACAGTGTGTCTTTCACAACCAAAAACCCATAACTATTCTTTTACACTTTGCTGACCACCCTACACAATTAAATTCTTCACAACAGTGAAATACAGAAACACAAGAGACAAAAATTTTGTACAACAGCAAAACTCATTTTTACCCTTTCTAGCAGGTGTCATTTTGGATGAGAAAATTTGACACAAAGAGAAAGTGAAAGTCAAGAATTTTCCTGACACGTAACTGCAACAAGAAAAGCAATTTTGCTATCAGTCTCTAAACTAGACTTTAGATGAAGCACTTGACAAGTAAGTTTACTGAGACGCAGAAAACAATATGTGCAAATGACAATGTGATATGCAACACTCAAGAATACTCAACTCCAAAAAAACACTATCAGCAGATCATCTGTTTGTGTTTTGTTACAGATACATCAACCATCTGACAAAGTAGTATCTCGCTTTCACCATTAACTTTAGCTGTCTTGAGAGGAGACATCTCTGGACAAGGGAACAGATTTTAAGTCCTGTGTTTAACTTCTAATGAGAACCGTGTAATATTAATGTTTTAGCTAGCTATCATGGCAACATAGCTTCACTGGAAAAAGTTTTCGAAACTCAAACATCATCTCTCTTTCAGACTCTCACTGCAAACAGTGTTATGTCCAGTGTTCATGTCCCTGGGATACATTAAGAACTAAGCAATCCAGGTAACACTTCATCTGCTACAACAAACTTGCACTAATGCTAATTAGAAGAGATGCATTATTGTTGACCGTCCATATTTGATACAGAGCTAATGGCATGAACAAGTTACCCTTTACCTTTCTTGTGATGCATTCATTATCTTCTCCAAGGCCTCTTTGAAAACTGAACTTGGGCAGGAGGGCAGATAATGGTAAAAAGCCAGAAATCTGTCCTTGTGGTACACTAGCAAGTTTCCAGGTACCAGCTAGATAGCAGGGGTCATAGCAGCAGGATCATATCAATATGACTCATATCTTTGTTCCCTTTGAGTCTCTGTAGTCTCTTACTTCCTATTTTAAGATGTCCAGAGTAGAGACTCTGCTGTGGAAAACACACAGATAAAGTAATGCTTCCACCTGGTTACATACAACAAACTTCAAACAAAGAAAAAGAAAAAAAGCAAAAAAAACCCCAAACCAACCCAGACATGCTACTAATTGTTACCTCCATACTAATCACAGCAGACAAACACAAGGCACGAGTCCAGCTTGCAACTTGCCAAATTGCAAACACTTGTCCAAAATAGCATCTGAAAGCAATTTGCAGTCGTTCTCTATAAAAATACTTCCCTGTTAGCACAGCAGCCATGAGAATCTAAGACTATTCCTCCCCAAATACCTTTTGCATAGACTAAAAGAACTGCTAAGACCTCTCTCTTTTTCAGGAGAATTTTTCCATGTGCTTTTTTGCAGGTAAAGTCACTTCTAATTGTTCATCCACTTGGCAAGTTTTTCCATCTTCCACATTGTGCCCTTGGAGTAACATTACCAAGTGAGGAAAAGCATTATTTTTGATAATCATAATTCTCTTCACCATAAAAAACCTAAGGCACACCCATTAGATGCATGCAAAGAATTAATATTTATTTTCCACTCCAAGAGATCTCAACAGCAACATTTCAAACTCATAAGAAACAAGATTTAAAATAAAATACAAGACTGCAAGGCACATGGTAAAGCATACATCCAGCCATCAAAAAGAGCTGGGGACTTCTTCAGACAAGATGTGCTTCCTAAAAACATTGCTGAAGGTGAAAATCTATTCACATTTATTATTACCACATTTGTTTTTCCAGTTCTGCAAATGAAGTCCTTCTCTCCCAAAGAAACTCCTCCCGATACTGAGAGGCTTTGCCTAAACAAGGATTTGAGGACTCTTGTCTCATTACAATATTTTAGAGTAAAAACATCTGAAACACTAGGAGGCATCTTCCACCTCTCCTAAAAACCAAAGACAGCAAAGCAACGCCTTAAGACACCCAAACAAAGTGAGGTGAGCTAACAAATGGCACAGGGTTTGGATCAGCAGGGTCCCACCAGATCACTGCCGTGCTGCTTTCCAAGTGTATCAGGATTCCAGTTCACTTAGGCGCAGTGCTAGAAAACTACCAATTCCCAGCAGAAGAGATCTTCCTGTATTTGTGTATGAAAGCATCCGTCTTTCCAAGACTAACTCCATAGACACCATCTAGCACCAGAGACCCAAAATGTGTCTGTCTGCTGCCAAGAAAGGATTCTTTAACACCATTCACTAAGGAGGAAGAATTCCCATCAACATTCAGGGCTTTTGCAGCGGCGGTTTCACTTGCGCTATCAGAAATGGCATTAGGAGAGTCATTTTCAGCACACTGGGTAATGCCATCCATGCGTTTATGGAGATCTCGGCTCAGCAGCAATACAATAGTGCCTCCAACACGAAGTACTCTGGCAATTGCAGGAAAAATAAAAGTTAGGTGTTCAGCCTGCCTGGTATTCATTCATCTGTGCAGAACTCAACACTGCTGACACTTCAGGTGCCAGTTGCATTTGATAAAACACCTAAGCACATTAAGGGTCATGGCTCAACTCAGTAAGCTACGTCTTTAAACAGAATTTAAATTCCCTGTCTTCATAACTCTTCCTAAGTCACCTTCAAACCCCATTTTTTTTGGTCTCATCAGCTTCCCACCAGTCTGAAAAGGAACAGCTTTCCAGGACAGCAAGTGCTCCTCCAGTTGTAAGGCAATTCTGAAGCTGGCCTTTCCCTTTGGAAACTTTAAAAGGTCTGTCCTTTCCATGTTCCACTGATCCTTCATGGCTTTCAAACTCAGGAAACAAAGAAAAATTAACCATTGTTTGTAATCCATTTTAATTTGCATATGAGGAAACATTATACTTGGCCTTGAAAGAAGGGGGGGAAAAAAAGACTATCCTGGCTCTGCTCACAGCAAGTGGATTTAACAGTCTTACTGGTGAGGTCCTCATGGTAATGTCCCTTCCTCACCTCCACCTTGCCAAGGAAATATTTTGCTTAGGAAGCCCAACAGAGCAAATGAGACCAGAAGACAAGCATGGCCAAAGGGATGAATGGTCAGTGTAAGCTGACGTAAGATTGCCCTGCCATTCTGTGGAGCTACTTCACCTTCCTCACCATCTTCCCACCACATTCCTGCATTGGGTGAGCAAGATCAACACCAGCTGAAGACCAATCCTACATAAAGGGCTTGTTTTCAGCCAAGAAAAGAAATAAAGGGGCAGATGGACATCGCTAGGAAACTCCCCAGCCTGGTACAGCCCTTCTGACTATTACCCACTGCTGCTCCTCCATGTGGGTGGGGATGAAGCAGAGGCACGCACCACAAAAGCAATCAAAAGGGACTTCAGGCTCTTAGGGCAGTCACTGAAGGATTCGGGAGCGCAGGTAATATTCTCCTCCCTCCTTCCAGTTGAGGGCAGCAATGGTGGGTGGAACAGGCGGACGCAGTCCATAAATGCATGGCTCCATGGCTGGTGTCACCGCCACAACTTTGGGTTCTTTGACAATGGGGCAGCCTACACGGCACCGGACCTGATGAACCCTGATGGGACTCATCTCTCTCAAAGGGGGAAGAGGATCTTTGCCCAGGATCTAGCGGGGCTCATCGATAGAGCTTTAAACTAGGCTCGAAGGGGGAGGGGGATAACATCGGGCTTGCCAGCGACATGTTGTGGGACAATGTGCCCAGGTTGGAGGGACGGGGCGCTGGCAAGGGCCCTCGGCCTACTGCTCAGAGATGTTCCAGATGCACTACAGCACGCTCGAAGCCTAGTGGAGACGAGCCGGGGGCTCCGGATGCAACAGGAACCAATGGGGTAACACTGGGAAGATACATCAAAAGAATCCCAGCCACCCCAGCCAACAAGTCAGCCTCATCGGGGGCACAACTGAAATGCCTCTACGCGAACGCACGGAGCACGGGGAACAAACGAGGAGCTGGAGACGTGTGTGTGCCTGCAAGGCTATGACATTATTGGCATTACAGAGACATGGTGGGATAGCTCCTATGACTGGAGCGTTGGGATGGAAGGGTACAGGCTCTTTAGGAAGGACAGGCAGGGCAGGCGAGGAGGGGCATTGCCCTCTATGTCAATGACCAGCTGGAGTGCATGGAGCTCCACCTGGGGATGAAGGAGGAGCCCACCGAGAGCCTATGGGTCAGGATTAAAGGGAGGGCTGGGGCAGGGGACACCATAGTGGGGGTCTGCTACAGGCCACCTGACCAGGGAGACCGAGCAGATGAAGCCCTCTATAGGCAGATAGGAGCAGCCTCACGCTCACAAGCCCTGGTCCTTATGGGGGACTTCAACCACCCTGACATCTGCTGGAGGGACAATGCAGCTGAGCGCAAGCAATCCAGGAAGTTCCTGGAATGTGTCGACGATAACTTTCTCCTCCAAGTGACAGAGGAGCCCACGAGGAGAGGTGCCATGCTGGACCTTATTCTCACCAATAAGGAGGGCCTGGTACGGGATGCAAAGCTCAAGGGCAGCCTTGGCTGCAGTGACCACGAAATGGTGGAATTCAGGATCCTCAGGGTAGCAAGGAGAGCACTCAGCAAGCTCACTACCCTGGACTTCAGCAGAACAGACTTCGGCCTCTTCAGGGATCTGCTTGGTAGAATACCATGGGACAAAGCCCTAGAAGGAAGAGGAGCTCAAGACAGCTGGCTAATATTCAAGGGTCACCTCCTCCAAGCTCAGGAATGATGCATCCCAACAAAGAGGAAGTCAAGCAAAAACACCAAGAGGCCCCCGTGGATGAACAAGGAGCTCCTGAGCAAAGTCAAACAAAAAAAAGGAAGCCTACAGAGGGTGGAAGCAAGGGCAGGTAGCCTGGGAAGAATACAGAGAAACGGTCTGAGCAGCCAGGGAGCAGGTTAGGAAAGCCTAAGCCCTGATAGAAATTAGTCTGGCCAGGGATGTCAAGGACAACAAGAAAAGCTTCTATAGGTATGTCAGTGATAAGAGGAGGACGAGGGAAAATGTGGGTCCCCTCTGGAATGAAACAGGTGACCTGGTTACCCAGGATATGGAGAAGGCTGAGGTACTCAATGACTTCTTTGCCTCAGTCTTCACTTGCAAATCCTTGAGCCACACTGCCCAGGTCACAGAAGGCAAAGGCCTGGGAGAATGAAGAATCACCAATGGTAGGAGACCATCAGGTTCGAGAATATCTAAGGAACCTGAAGGTGCACAAGTCCATGGAACCTGATGAGTTGCATCCGCGGGTCCTGAGGGAACTGGTGGATGAAGTGGCCAAGCCACTCTCCATCATATTTGAGAAGTCCTGGCAGTCCAGCGAAGTTTCCGCCGACTGGAAGAGGGGGGACATAACCCCCATTTTTAAGAAGGGTAAAAAGGAAGACCCAGGGAACTACAGGCTGGTCAGTCTCACCTCCATGCCTGGCAAGATTATGGAGCAGACCCTCCTGGAGACTATGCTCGGGCACATGGAAAATAAGGAGGTGATTGATGACAGCCAACACAGCTTCACTAGGGGCAAATCGTGCCTGACTAACTTGGTGGCCTTCTATGGTGGGGTTACAGCATCCGTGGATAAGGGAAGGGCAGCTGACGTCGTCTACCTGGACTTGTGCAAGGCATTTGACACTGTCCCACACAACATCCTTGTCTCTAAACTGGAGACACATGGATTCGATGGATGGACCACGCGGTGGATAAGGATTGGCTGGACGGTCGCACTCAAAGACTTGTGATCAACAGCTCAACGTCCAAGTGGAGAGCAGTGACGAGTGGTGTTCCTCAGGGGTCGGTACTGGGACCGGCACCGTTTAACATCTTTGTTGGTGACATGGACAGTGGGATCGAGTGCACCCTCAGCAAGTTTGCCGACGACACCAAGCTGTGTGGTGTGGTCGACACGCTGGAGGGAAGGGATGCCGTCCAGAGGGACCTTGACAGGCTGGAGAGGTGGGCCTGTGCGAACCACATGAAGTTCAACAAGGCCAAGTGCAAGGTCCTGCATGTGGTCGGCACAATCCCAAGCACAACTACAGGCTGGATGGAGAATGGACTGAGAGCAGCCCCGAGGAGAAGGACTTGGGGGTATTGATTGATGAGAAACTCAACATGAGCTGGCAGTGTGCACTTGCAGCCCAGAAAGCCAACCGTGTCCTGGAATGCATCAAGAGGCATGACCAGCAGGTTGAGGGAGGTGATCCTGCCCCTCTACTCTGCTCTGGTGAGACCCCACCTGGAGTACTGCATCTGGCTCTGGGGGCCCCAGTACAGGAGAGACACTGAGCTGTTGGAGCAAGTCCAGAGGAGGGCCACAAAGATGATCAGAGGGATGGAGCACCTCTCCTATGAGGACAGACTGAGAGAGTTGGGATTGTTCAGCCTGGAGAAAAGGCGGCTCTGGGGAGACCTAATTGCAGCCTTCCAGTACTTAAAGGGGGCCTACAGAAAAGACAGGGAGGGACTGTTTATCAGGGAGTGTAGTGACAGGACAAGGGGTAATGGGTTCAAGCTGAAGGAGGGTCGATTTAGATTAGATGTTAGAAGGAAATTCTTTACTGTTAGAGTGGTGAGGCACTGGAACAGGTTGCCCAGAGAGGTTGTGGAGGCCCCACTCCTGGAAGTGTTTAAGGCCAGGTTGGATGAGGCTTTGGGCATCGTGGTCTAGTGAAGGGTGTCCCTGCCCATGGCAGGGGGGTTGGAACTAGATGATCTTTCAGGTCCCTTCCAACCCTAACCATTCCATGATTCTATGGTTTGAACTGCCCGTTAGAAGCAGCCCACTATTAGCTTGGCTCAACTCTGCCACAAAATGACGGGGTGAGAGATGAAAGGAGATATCTAAAAGCAGACCAGGTCGCTAGCTGGATATGCCAGTATACGCTAACAGAAAGGAAAATGCATACCACCATTTTCTGGTCTGAAATTCTTCCTGCCAAGACAGGCTGGTAAAAGCTGGCTTGTGAACTCAGAACAAAAGCCTATGATTTTATACAAGCAGACCTCAGCTGAGAAAGGATTATTGCTTTATTTGCCTGGCCTTGCTTTAAGTTTGTCTCAGTCATCCTCTCTTTCTCCTTCCTGTCTTGTAAAGAGTATTTGTGAAGTGTGGCTCACACAAGCAGCTCATACCTTGCATTGCTTTCAGCACTTCCACAGCTTGCAAGACAAGCCACAACAGCCTTTAAGGGACAAGTAAAGGACTTGGACTTTCATAGCCTGCACAGGATCTACAGAGCTGGAAAATGTTTGGAATAAAGCCAACCTGAAGCTGACTGAACACTTAGGACTGCAAACCATCATGACATTTACACCAAACTCCAAGCATGTCAAAGGCCACACATACCTCTCCATTTCCTGGAGAATATCTGGGAGGAGTTGTATGTCTTTTGTGATCTTGAACTTCTTCCCAAACGGAATATCCGAAATCACAGCGTCAAAGCTTTCTGAAGGCAACGGCAATGCTGCAGAATAAAGGCAGGTCTTTACATCTCACTATCAGAAAAACGAATGACAGCTATGCCCCTATTCACCTTACAAAATTGTCTGCCAGCTCTTTTGCAGGTTATGCACCCAGATTCACAGCTCCTTCTGTACTTATCCTCACAAACAGCACTATGAAGCCACCAACCCAGTGCAGATTGGGAAAAGACAAATGCATGAGAGCGTGGTTTAGCTTGCTGACTCCCTGCTACTGGCGACATGTTTGCCCCAACAGCACGATTCGCCGAACAGGGGACTGCATGAGCCCAAACTGCCTCAAAACACAGTACATCTTTACAAGCAAAATGCAAAAGAAGAGCTAAGCTTGCAAGCACTTTACTTAGGGCAGATGTTCAGATGCACACATATAAATGGCAAGGAACATGTTAAATTCCTCTCCATCCCCCTTTTCTCCTTCCAAGAATCCGGTAACAGCCACAATCATTTGCATTCTGTCAGAGCTAGTATCTTTGAAGTATCTCCCCAGAGTTTCTGCATACTGGGAATAGTCAGTTCTCTTGATCATGATGCAGCACTGCACCCCTGCGGTGATGAGGGCCAGCCACATACCAGGCTGTGCTGGCCAGCATGTAAAAGGATAAGACTATGGGTTCTCAAAACCCGACTGGACAAGGCCCTGAGCAACCTCACCCAAGTGTTGGGGTTAGCCCTGCTCTGAGCAGATGACAGGAATAAAGTCCAACACTAAGCTTAGCAAGTTCCCACTACTATTCATTTGGTACATTTAACTAACAAGCCACATTTGTACTTGCTGTGTTCCCATTAGACACAAAAATCTCTCTCACATGGTACGTACTCTTTGTGGTATTCACACATTTACCATTAAGACAGACAACTACTGCCCATGTCTGACAATTATTTTCATTGTCTTCTGCTGAGTTTATTCTTGCCAAAGTTCAGAGGGGGAGAGAACAAATAATTACCCATTCAATAGCACTAGAGTCACTACTCAGCTATTTTCTGAGAGTTAGCTCTACTACACCTCACCTCAAGAGGTGAACCTACACTACCTGTATAATCCCAAAACCACAAAAAACACTTCAAACATGTCTCACTTGGAAAGCCTACAGACATACCTTTCACAGAAGCTTTAAGTAACTGAATCTTATCCATCAGGCCTGCAGTCCTAATATTCACATCTGCACCCTCTAACTGTGAATCACTTATATCAGCACCCCAGTAACAGGCTTCCTGTTCAGAGAAAAAGAGGAAAGTCATTTTGTTGACAAACAGGTGTATTTGTTTTGTAAACCCTTCTCAGAACTGCCTTGTTGGCATAGCTCTTCCACCACAAAACCCTTGCTGGGAGATCTTATACCATTACACAGAGCAATATACAGACCCAGAGGACAGAAAAACAGGGGAAGTCTGTGCTATCTTCACTCTTTTCATGTTCTGCTCAAGATACGTGTAACTTACAGAAATATTGAGACTATGTCCTAACAGCAAGACCCCGGATAGCTAAAGACAGCCACACTGCCTCTAATACTGACAACTGACTGTATCATCCCATTGACATCTCTGATCCCAGGATAAGTCCAGGCAGTTTTAAAAGTCCTCACACAAGTCCTGCAGTATAAATACAGGGTTGCCAGCACTCACCCACACAAGTACATAGGACTTTGTTTTACGTTTCTGTGGAGGAATATTTGTACTGAAACACTTTTAACAACTGCCTAGAAAGATCAGTTTGATTCCAGCTTTTCAATATATATATACACACACTTTGGTATAACTGCGGTACAGGTTTTTCTTGATGGAACTACAAGCCATCTTGCAAAGGTCCCGCCTGTTGCCACTGTGATACTCACAGGCCACTCTTTGGCAGCTTCCAGCAATATCGTTCCTAGCCCACACATGGGATCCAGCACAAAGACACCTGCCTACAGAAATAAAAGGGTTATTGCGTCCCAAGCAAGACAGATCCCTCTCCCAGGACAAAGATTATTCAGGGATGTATGGATCACCTACATACTCACACTGAATCCAGGGTAAGTAACCACAATCACTGGTTTATCAGGCCAAACTTCTTGTAAGGGAGTATAGTAAAATTATCAGTAGTTTCACTAAAGACAATGCATCACTGCATCCAGCCTTGAGGTGAAACAGCCTTTAGGGAAACAAATTACATGTGGACTGCAGATGGATATTGGTACCAAATTAATCTGTGGAAAACATCACACCTGCTTCTGTTTTCCTTTGTGAGAACAATCTCAAATAAGGTTTAAAGCCTGGACAATGAAAAACCTTGCCGTTTAGACATACATATTCATACAAGGAATAACACCCCTGCTGAGAAGGACCTGGGATTACAGCAGGTATCTGGTTGAACAGCAGGTGACAGCACACACTGATCACAGATAAGGCAAACCCTGTCCACATGCATCAGAGGATGTGGCATTAAAATCACCACACTTCAAAGCTTCCAGCTCAAGTGCTCATGAGCAGCAACCCTCTGTTCCTTCAGGACTCTGCATCTTTGCGTGAACGTTCACTTACACTGATTTCAGCCAGAGACGCCATGGCCCACGCAACTGTTGACCGCAGCCCTGCTGTTTTGATATACTCTCTGTTTGCCAATGGAAGCCTGCAGACAGCAAAAAAAAAAAAAAAAAAATCAATGTTAAGATAATGGTACAAGCACCGAGAAAAGCCCATGCAATATGAAAGAAAAAATGAACTGGACAGATCTGCAGAAAGACAGACAGATAGAAACCACCGTCTGCTTTTATCCATAACTCACTGCAAAGTCCAGCCTATGTGCTCAGATAAGCTCCAGACAGACCACAAGACTAATGTGACAGTCCAGTGACTATTAAACCAGAAGATAAATACTCACAGCAAAAGTATTTAGAAATTATGCCTGTTCTAATACTGCCAAGACAAACCTGGCGAGGAGAATGCCTACCTGAAAAGAGGAATCCCCACCACAGAGTGAATGTCATTAAGATGTACAAAGATCTGAGAGAGGAAAAAAAAATACATTAGAAACCCTCAACTTGACAACAACAGCAGCTTCAACTGATTTAAACCAGACACAGAAGAAGTTAACTTCTGATCCTGGTTTTTAAGATAAAAATTACATGCTTTAGGCAATTACAACTAATTGGAAGAAATCACACTAGGTAATCTGAATGCCACTTTAAAGAGGTTTTAATAGTTAAGCAAGCTGTGAGGGGATCTTGTCAGCCAGGAATCCATCAGCAAGAGCTTGAATCTTTGAGGAAGCCAATTTTTGTAACATTAAATGGATATTTTTAATTATAAAACCACTTCCTCGAAGCAGGAGAAGATTATTGACTGTATATAAGCACTCAGCTATTCACAAACACAGGGTTTTTTATTAAAAAAAAACCAACCAAAAACAAGTGCCACTAAGGGGCATGTCAGATGGAAGCCAAATGTGGGTAATCCTTCCAGAAACTTAGGCAGCTCAAAGCAATTGTCCTCTTGTCCCAAAAGAAGACTGAGCTCCCCAACATGTCGTCTTGCATGACTGCAATCCCTCCACAGGGAGCCCAAAGAAAAATGTGATGCTGTTGACAAATCCTAGTCCTCACCACTTGAATGGTTTCAGAGAAAAAAAATGGACAAGAGCCCCACTTGAGGCTCAACAAAGCTGGTCTTAACGCAGTCTGGGAAAAACAGAGCCAGTATATGAACTCAGAGCTTTTACAGAAGGCCTCAGATTTCAGAGTGTCAGTGCTGAGAACAGTTTCCCTATGCCAAGCACAGAGATGGAGAAACAGCTTGTCAAGAGCAGTGAGTCCTTTCCAAGGTCTCTAGACAGCTGGTACTATGGAGGGTGCCTTAAGCAAGCTGCTTATCAGGGACAGGGTCTAGGAGGAGGCTCTTCCATAAATGCCATTCTCAAGTCAAGTTCCTCAAGAACACGACCTTGCTGCTCACTCTCTTCCCCTGCAGAGGCTAAACTAGCTGCCCAATGGCTCAGGTGATCTCCATTTTCAACAGAGTCTGAGTCCAGCAGTTTGTAAGCATGCCAGGTCCTGAGGCATTCCCTGTATGGATCCTTCCCCTGACATACATGCCCATGCTTGCTGCTCTGGGATTTATGACTACAGCTTAAGTGCTCTGGAAGGTGTGCACACAGTAGCCACTGAAAAGCTGTGCTTGGCGCTACTAGATGATTTCTAGTTAAATTCAGCAGCAGAAAGACAAACGGGGGGAGAGGCCATGGTCCTGCCTGCAAAGGGAGCACAGAACAAAACAGAAGATTTTGGGGGCAATTCTGGAAGCAGCAACAGGCCATCTGGCAGACAAGCACCATTACCTCTAGATCAGGGTCCCGCAGATCAGCCTGCCACCCAAACTGCTTCATGAGCGCTATGCCAACAGCTCTTCCGATCTCCTGCAAGGGCAAACAACAGTCACAGGCAGTAAAAATAACAGAATCAAGAGAACTACAGATCACGGCCTTGACTGCACAGTTCTTATAAATACCTGGGAAAAGAAAGAGTCCCTCTTTATCCCTAGGAGAACAATTTGTACAAAGACCAGAAGAGGTACAATGGGGCACAGTGAGCAACTGGCACAGTTTTAATGCTTTTATGGCATCTAGAAAGCTCCGACTACCTCCAGAGTATGAGAATTCAAACACACAGCACAAATTTAAGCAAACATTCATGTTGGCAGGCTCATGTATCCCATCTTTCCAAGGTACTTGCTTCAGTGGGTTAAAAAAAAAAACTCGTTAAGCTTATCTTCAACCTCAGAGAAATCTACATAAATTGCAGCTACACAGGGTTTGGTTTGGTTTTTTTTCCCCCTCACAGTAGAAAGATTCTGTGGATGAGAAGAGTGATGGATAGAAGGGGTCCCTCAAAGTCTCCACACCACCATCCTCTCCCAAGGACCAAGATCTAACCCTCCCTAGGACACATCCCACCACTCTCCTGGGAAACAAGTTGTCCCCAATACCCAACCAGAGCCCACCAAAGCTGCCAGTTCTGGCTTGTGCCCCTTCTTCTACACTGCCTGCCACAACTAAGAGCAGTCTGACTCCATCACCCTTGCAACGCCCCTTTCAGTAGCTGTAAATTACCATCCGGTTGCTCCTCAGACTCCACCAGACTTCACAGGCTCAGCTACCTCAATCTCTTTCTGTGTTGGTTTTGCGTGGCAAGGTTTTGGTAGCGGGGGGGGCTACAGGGGTGGCTTCTGTCAGGAGCTGCTAGAAGCTTCCCCTGTGTCTGACAGAGCCAATGCCAGCCGGCTCCAAGACGGACCCGCTGCTGGACAAGGCCAAGCCAATCAGCGCCTCTGTGATAACATATTTAAGAAAGAGAAAAACAGTTAGAGAGCGCTTTTGCAGCCAGAGAGAGGAGGGAGAAGATGTAAGAACATCTGCAGACACCAAGGTCAGTGCAGAAGGAGGGGGAGGAGGTGCTCCAGGCGCCGGAGCAAGATCCCCCTGCAGCCCGTGGTGAAGACCATGGTGAGGCAGGCTGTCCCCCTGCAGCCCATGGAGGGAGGATGAGGGGGTGTAGAGATTCCACCTGCAGCCCGTGGAGGACCCCACGCCGGAGCAGGTGGAGACACCTGAAGGAGGCTGTGGCCCCGTGGGAAGCCCACGCTGGAGCAAGCTCCTGGCAGGACCTGTGGATCCGTGGAGAGAGGAGCCCACGCCAGAGCAGGTTTGCTGACAGGACTTGTGACCCCGTGGGGGACCCACGCTGGAGCAGTTTGCTCCTGAAGGTCTGCACCCCGTGGAGGAGACTCACGTTGGAGAAGGCCGTGAAGGACTGTCTCCTGTGAGAGGGACTCCATGCTGGAGCAGGGGAACAATGAGAGGAGTCCTCCCCCTGAGGATGAAGAAGCAGCAGAAACACCGCGTCATGAACTGACCGTAACCCCCACTCCCCGTCCCCCTGTGCCGCTGGTGGGGGGCGGAGGTTGAAGCCGGGAGTGAAGTTGAGCCCGGGAAGATGGGAGGGGTGGGGGGAGGTGTTTTTAAGATTTGGTTTTATTTCTCATTCCTCTACTCTGTTTTGCTTAGTAATAAATAAGATGAATTCCCTCTCTAAGTTCAGTCTGTTTTGCTCGTGATGATAATTAGAGAATGATCTCTCCCTGTCCTTATTTCGACCCGTAAGTTTTCTTTCATTGTACCTTTTCTCCCCTGTCTAATGAAAGAGGGGAGTGATAGAGCGGCTCTGGTGGGCACCTGGCCCTCAGCCAGGGTCAACCCACCACACTTTCTTATCCTCAATGAAAGGCATTGATTTGAGAAGTATGCACCATAACAGTGCCCAGAAATTAACAACAGCCCTTATATTTCCATTTCATTAAGGTAAATGCAGGCTAAGCGCTTTTTTGAGAAAATACAGAAAAAGCTTAGATCACTTTGTTTTTCTAAAACATACAGCATACCATTGAAATAACAAATAAAACTACACAGCTCCCTTCACCTTTGCTAAATTCTTTTAAAACATTGATATTTCAGCATACCTGTGAAGTAAGTATTTTGGCAATCGCTCCACTGCAACGACAAGAAACTCTGAAACTGAAGCTAAGCTGCTCATTCACAGTAGGCTTCTCTCCACTGCTTCTGGAAGGGTCTTCTAAGGAAGTCTTGCTTTCAGTCTGGCAGTCCTGATCACTTGCTCTCTCTGGTACCACACACCTCTCTCCAGCTTCCACCTGACATTCCTCAGACACAGTCTCTCTCATTTGTTCTGTTTCCTGCCTTTTAGCTACAATAGTTGTCTCTTCTTCTGATTTTCTCTTCAGAGGCGACTGATTTTCTTGAGAGACATCATCTTTTTTTCCCTCACACCCATGAAGGTTTTTCCAGATAGAGATAACATCCAGCCAATACTTTGGCTCCTCAACAACAAGGCTTTTAAGCTCATGCAGCATTTTACCTAGAAGAAAAAGCAGTTTCGGGGTAAGTAGTTCAGTCTCAGCATTTGATTTTCCTACACACTGTGTTTGGATTTCAGCAATGTGTAAATCCAGGAAGCACAGCAGCAATCACAGGCACAGCTGAGCTCTCAACACCCATGTACTCCACCAGCAGAGACCCAGGCATCCCTTTAATTACAAGGAATATAGAAGCTAATTCACTTTAAAACCTTGAAACCTGGTCAAGGTAAAAAAAAAACGGGGGGGGGGGGGGGGGGGGGGAGGAATAAAGGTATTTCTAGTTCTCATTTAGAATCATGGCTAGATTTGAACCTCAAAGCTGAAGGCCATTTGTGATCTCCCACATAAAATCCCACCAGCATGCAGATATCCTTCCATCTTACTTGTAATTCTTATTCCAACATTATCAGAGGATGTGACCAAATAACTGATCCTTAAAATGCATACAAAGGGTCCAGAACAGGACTTCAGTTTCATTAATTTTGTTGGTGTTGGGAGTAGTGTTACACATACGCATGTGTGTACAGTGCCAGCAGAACACAGGCTGGTAAGACAGCTATTTAAAACATTCTTAAAACCATTTTTGGCGGGGGCGGGAAGCACTGAAAACATATCTGGGTGAAAGACAGGTTTTCAATTATTGTCCGTTAGAACTATAGCTATTAGTAAATAAACTAAATCAAGTATTAACATTATAAACAAAGACTTGAACTGAGGCTTCGCGTTTATGAGCACACACCCTATAAGCAAATGGGAGGGGATGGCTTGAGGGAAGGAGTCAGTATCATACCTTTATTTCTAGACACTACAAGCGGGGGGTGTTTCTTAAGCAGTAAAAACAGTCGCTCTCCAGCCCTGAGTCTCCTCAGCTCGCCCGGCTCCACCTCTGTGCTGAAGAAGACCTTTCCTGAGACGCAGTCCACCTCAGGGGAAAAAACAGAAAGTAAACCCGGGAGGCTTTGTTTTGGGTGAGCACCTCCAGCAGCCCCTCACACCCGTTCGCCTCTTCGCAGGGAGGGCAGCGCAGACCTCAGCTCACCGGGCGGGGATAGGGAGGGGACACGGCCCGACCGAGTGGCACAGGTCTCTGCCCACACCAGGGGCTGGACCGGACGGTGTTTAGAAGTTCCTTCTGACCAAGACCAAACCCGTAGGCCCCACGCAGGCGGCAGCAACAGCCCACACTGCGGCCTCCCAGCTCCAGGGCGCAAAGCGAACGAGGCCGCCTGCCCCGCCGATCCAGACCGGACCGGACTGCAAGGCCCGGGGTGGGGACCAGCGCCGGCTCCCTCCTCACCTCCGTGGCGCCGAGCCGCACCCGCACCTCCCGCGCCAGGAAGGGCTCCAGCCCACGGCCCGCCGTGCAGAAGTACCGCCCCCCCCCCGCCGCCATCTTGGCCGGCCCCGGGGGAGCCTGGCGGGACCGGCCTTCCTTGGCCGGGGCCCCTCCTCGAAGGCGGCTCTCCCGCGGTGAGCCCGCCCTGGGAGCGGGCCGGCGAGGCTGCCTCGGTTCCAGAGCGCGTTATGTGGAAGCACCTGGTCTGGAATGTATTTGTACACTCGGGGGGGGGGGGCAAATCTTCACCTGCCCCCACGGGAGCGCTTCACCCCTAAACGCGGTTATCACTGCGACGGGAAGTGACACGCTGAGAGACCGTCAGTGCGGGTGGTGAGATGAATTACTGCAGCGCTGCTCTCAGTCCTCCTGTTTCAGCAGGAGACCGCGCTACCGCTCCTGACGGGGCTGATAGGGAGAGGAGGATTGCTGTGGCGCAGAAGCTGTGTCTGCATCCGCAGCATCTGGAAGGAAAATCTGTAGACCTCCCCCGAGTGATTCAGCATCCCCGGCCCAGGGGGAAGCGTCGGGAGGGCAGCTGGGAGACAGCAGCTCCCCCCACAGGCGACCAGCTCTGCTACAGAATCTCCAAACGACTCTGTCATCGTCCCCCCTCCCCACTTCTTTACAGGGGACAGAGTATGAAAGAACACTGATACCACAAGTCACGTACTTGTCAGTCTCTAGGTGGGCCCAAGAGGAAACTCCAAAAGCACGAGTGGAAAACTGACACGCTTACCTTAGTAAGAGAGTCAGGCTGCAGTCTCAGCAGAAAACCCGTGTTTCCAAAGAGCCTTCATGCAGCTGCGCATCAACACAGAGTAGCTGTGTGCTCACGTGAGGGCCTAGGGCTGGAACAATTTCACAAGTGTACCTAAAATCCTCTTTGACCACACCACAGTTTCCCCTAAAGAGCTGCACATTCAACAAGGCAACTTGCTCTTCCCGGAATCACTGTTTCAGCATAAAGCTTACCAGCAGCTGATGCACTGAGCAATACAGGTGGATGCTCCCATCTTTGCTCATCACCAGAGCGTTTCCTTACAAAAAGGGATTTTTTGGTAGGATAGTAGTTGAACAGAACTCCCCCACCACCAGTTCCCACAACTCTGTTCTTTAGTTCCCTATATCCCTGCTGCATTGCCCTGTCAGCTGTGGCAGAACAGCTGTTGCATATGACCAAGCTGCAAGCTTGGCTCTAAGAAGAGACACAGAAGGGCTTGTTAAAGCCTAGTCAGGTTTGGAGCAAGTTGCTGACCCAACTTACTCGTGAATAAGGGAGCTGGCAGGAATACATTGAAATTGTAATGCTACTCAGAACTATTTGTATGATCTTCACTGCAGTGGGTGTATTTATTTCTACACACTTCCCCCCCCCCCAACCCCACAAACAGAATAAACAAATGCTATTCCCTGAGCATCTGACAGGAAACAAGTTTTTAAGGGTACCTAAGCCCTTATCATCACATTGTGATTAGTCCAAAAGGGTGTTTCAGACAGCACAACTTTTACATCACCCTCACACAAAATAGTTGACATGTTCAACATCTGCGTGGATGCACCGCCCAGCATTCGTGAGCAGTGAAATCTATCTCTGGTAGGGGTTTCACCTCTGTTGGCAAAGCCCTTGAGACCTGCGAAGAGAACCCCGCAGGGATATACAAGTGAGAAAAAAAATGAAGAATTAATCACATACACGAGAAATCTGGGCTTGCCGTATCAGGGAACGGCCACAGGTTCCTCATGTCAAGAATCAGGCTCAGTGCCCCTTCTCCCCCCAAAAAACCACAGCTCACACTTCCAAATTTTGATTTTTTTTTTTTTTTAAATAAAAGTCAGCTTCCAGGTACCTAATCACCATGCTGTTTGTGCAGAACGAACTTTAAATACTAAAATGCACAAGGCAAGTTGAAACAAGCTGTTTCAAACTGCTCAGCAGTGCAGGCTCAAGCGCTTATTTGCAATGGCTTTACTCTTTTTACAATCAGTTCTATGTAGCAATGACTGTATATAAAGAATATAGTACATACTATTGTTTTCATTGTCAATTTACAAAAGAAAAATATTTTCCGTTCTTATTATACATTAACACTTCAGTACAAAGTTATAGCTGTTGTGTTGACATGACTTGCAACTTCAGGAGGAAAAAGGACATGCATACATATCTATTAAGAACTCTAAACTATGACTTTGTAATAAATTACAGAGGATAGATACCAGCCAAAAGAATACAGATTATCTGAATTCAGTACATTTGCGATTCTTGCTCTGAAGGAAAAAATCTTGCAACATACAAAAGCTAGTAGCTTGTATTTATGTCAATAAGACAAACAATGTATGGCATAGCTTTTTCTTCAAAATCTTTGTGAATAACAGGCTTGTGGTTTTAGGCAAAGAAGATTAAGTAGTTGAGTTAGTCCTTGCACCCTTCACACCTAACTAGCACCGTAAAGATGCAAGGACCTCAGCAAACACTTAAATTTCATGCTTAATAACTAAAGCATGCATTTTGTAGTTTGTGCATATTACATGTTCTGTTTATTAAGGTTACTGTGCAAAAGAAGATTCTCAACCACTGAAGATGTTTCTGTAATTCTGTTAAAATTTGCAACATTTCTAAAGTTTAGTAGGCCTGTGTGAGATTAATGAAAAGAAAAAAAGTCATACTTGTGGTTCATCCTTGACTGCTATACACAGACACTGTACCAGTGAATTGACAAATCAGAAATCAATGGCAGCAGCCTAAGTGTCCAATGAAGTGGGGGGAAAGGCATTGCCTTTTACTTAAAAATATACAAATATTTTAAAATGGCACAAAGCTTTGTACAGGTGGATCTATCTGTGCAAATACATATATATGAGGTACCAATTCATTCAGGCCAGATCTAATTTTATTTTTATATATATATATATATATATATATCTCTTACAATCACTCTCTTAATTTCCTGTTGTCAGATACAGGCTGACAAGCTATAGCACTGAAGTAAAGTCAAAACAATTTTTCAGCATATTCAATATCAGATCATTGTAATTTCCCTACAATTTAGTTTCTGAGCTTCCACTCCTCAGGCTGCTTATTTTTTTTATTTTTAAAAACACACTGAGTGTTAATACTCAATTTTCTTTTTCAAGATTTGAGACTTGATTATCAGAAAAAGATAAAACTGTATATGTAAACTGGAACATTAACTATGACTAGCTGAATATTTTAACATTGTTTGAAGTACTGTCAGGAAGGAGGAACACAGTTATTGCGATCTGGGGACTTTAAAATAAAACAAACAAACCTGACAGCATAGACAGCACTGTTCCAATGGTGAAAGTTAAACAGATACAAAACAGCACTCTGCCTAGAATCAGTCCTTTTGCATTTGAACACTCTTCAAGTTATCTACAGCTTTCTCTTCCAGGCAACTATGATGACATTTACATGGAGATAGGGATTTAAAGTGGCTAACTGTGGGACACACACAGCTTTTCAGCTCTGGTAATTCTTTCTTGAGACGTTCCAGCTGCTCAACCTGGAATATATTTGGTTGTTCAGGATTCGAGTCATATATCCTGAATAAACAAGGAAAAAAAAAACCTGATCAGTACAATCTGACAGTTCACAGAATGTAGACCGGATGAAGCAACTTGGACTTTTTTTTTTTCCTCTATTAAAGTAGGTATCAAGTCTATAAAAACAGTACATTTCAGGCTAGCAAACTGAGTTTTGCTGCTCATCTTGCAATATAAAATGGTATTCCTTTTATACAATGGTTAGTATTTCATTGGATATACTGAAAAGCTACCCACTGGCATTTACCTCACTCTCCTGAAAAATGTGATTTTACAGGTGGCACAAGGCAGTCAAGTAAGAGCAGAGTTCCAGGCCTCAAACTTAAAAGCCTAAGAAGTTTCAGAGCCCTGAGACTATTTGAACAGACTATGATACTCTTTATGTACAGGTAGTGACCTGTACATAACACTGAATGGAGTTTATACTTACTGTTTCAAGAACATTTCGCCTCCCTACCCCAATTTGGAACCATTTTTTAAAACTACCATTACAGTATTAGGTGAAGAGTGAAAGACAGAAAATCTGATCTTTATTTGTATTTAATGCAAATTTAACTATCTACACTATTTTAAATAGTATATCCTCTTTTCAGTTTATTGTTTTCACACATGTAAACAAACCTGCAGCATTTGAATTGTCAACATGGTACCAAATTGTCCAAATCCAAAGCACATTTTGAGTGTGATAGTGTAGGTACTGAGCATAACTCAAATACTATTTTGGTGTAATTCATTATCAAGCAAAAGCATTCATGCTCCTGTAAGCTAACTGTGGTGCAACACTTACTGTGACATGGGTACATTCTGATCTCCCAACATTTATTTCTAATATCACTATATTATTTATATCCAAAATTTAAATCCTGGCATCCAGTTCCCCTCATTTATAGCTACTGCGCATATAGAGTTTCAGGTATTGCAGGTCTCCAGGTCTATCTCCTTCGAATGAAAACTTCTGAAAGAAATTACCATGGCTTCTGCCTTAGTCTCTTATGACTATTCATACTTTCATTTATAATTTTGTTTTTATTGCATCATTCTTTCTCTTTCATACCATAATTTCAAGGTATATCCAAAAGGAACACAATGTCACAACCACAACAGTGCTCTATGATACAGTGCCAGGTGCCTTTTTAGCCCAGGAAAGACAATTTGTGAACTGTTGGCAAGTCCATGACATCCAAAATAACATGCAGCTCAAATAGTGATATAGTAAATGGCATTCTAATGAGGAAACACTTCTGCAGGAAATAAAGATGTGGATCACATTACCCTCAGTAAGATCAAAAATAGTTACTTTACAGAAACCCCTAGAAGTGAGGACCAATGCTGTCCAGTTTTATGGAATATGCACAGAAGGCACAGCAGTTAAATTACTTGCACAGAAGCTATAATCTAAAGCAGGCCTAAAATATGACCCAAAATTGCCTAAGAAAAGCCACCTGCAAAATAAAAGCCCAACCTTCCTTCCTTCCAGGATGCAGGTACAACCCATGCTTTCTTCTGTTAAGTTAGCTTACACATTATGCATTCCTCTATGCATTCAAGACAAAGCACTGAAATTAGAAGATAGTTTTCTATATAGCAATACACTTTAGGAACTGCGAGTCTTAAGTCCTTCCCATCAGACAGCAGAAGAGCAAAGGCACATTTCTAAGCCTCTTGTTCATAGAGCATGGCTAAGCAGGACACTAAGTAGCTTCTGGCAGGAATTTTATTAGTACTTTACCAGGGCAAGCATGAATTCTGTAATTTTTGCTTCATATTCAACTATGTTCAACTGCTATTTCCAACCCTCCAAACTCCTTTCAAGCAGTCCGCTCCAATGTGTGTATAGTATGTCTTCTCTGCTTTTGGTTTAGAAGAAAATTTGAAAAAACACAGCTACCATTGTACCTCAGAATTTCTTGTCCCCACTTTTCATCTGGGTCCATGAAACACTATCAGCTGGCGTAGCTCAGGACTTCTCTTAGGAATTATTTCCAACATTACCATCAAAATAAGGATTAAAGTCTCATCTCCCTATCCTCCATTCTGCAACAGGACAATTATTTATACATAACTATGCACCAAAGTTCCTGCATTTGACTTCCTATGAATAAGCAAGCCCAGCAGAAGACCGCTAATTTAAAAAAAGTAATATTCCAAGGGCTTTCCACTTTCTACAAAATAGCTATGCAGGGCATTCCACTTCCTATGCAGTGGGCATAGAAATTATTTTCTTAGCTACTACCAGGTGTTTTTGCAGCCTCTGAAAGCACATACACCCAGCAAGTCTCAGTCACAGCTGTTTTTCTTTGCTATTGCTTGGTCCAAAACTGAAGAGTCAGCAGCACTGAAATATTGTTTTCATGCTAAAAAGATTTTTTTAAGGTTTTGATTACAAAGTAAAGAAAAATGAAAAGTTTTAATTTGCCAAATAGGAAATATTTAGACAGTCATTGCACAGCATCTTAATTCAATCACTGAGTAGATTACATTATAAATCAACTAATACTAGTTAACTTCCTACATATATCCATGCTGCTGTTTAAGTAACATTCAGTTTCAGGCAAATAAAATGGTGCAGATTTAGATCATCTTCTAGTTTTGAGAAGTGTTTTTGAATGTTTTCGCTTTTATTGCCAACTAAATTTGTGTTAAAGTTTTGGGAAGTTACTAATAGAGCACAGAGCTTTTGTCTGGAGTCTGCAAGTGCAATATGCAGTTTAGAGAGCAGACAGACTGAAGATTCTCATGGAAAAGCTTTCAGTATAAATGTTTGAGGATTACTGATTTAATATTTTCATGCACCTGTGTGCTTTATTCAAACAGAACTCAGATCATGTAAAGTGAATTAAAAAAATATCATGCAACTGTAAGTTAGCACCCATCCCCTCTCCACATTGGTATTCAGTACATAGCCAACTAGTGTAAAAATATAGGATTGCATTGTCCTTACAGAGTTAAGTATATTCAGAGAACTATTTCCTGGACTGTTTACAAAGCTTATCCAGGAAAAAAATACCAGATAAATCACCCCACAAATCCTGCTTTAAAATTCATTATTTTTGCCAATCCAGAGAATTTCACTACTGTAAGTTAAAGTTTCTTCTCTAAATAAAATCTAAACATCAAACTAATAAAGTATTTTAAGCATGAGATTTAAATTTTCTGTGTGAACAGAAGATACCCAGGCATGCATTTAAAGTACTTTTCTGGATTAGAAGCCTAGAGGCAGAGGTGGCACCTTTTCTGTAGGTACCCTTTTAACACAAGTAGCTTAGATATCATTTTAGATGCTGAGATGAATGCTAGTTGAACACAGGAAAAAACCAGAATATTGTCCCAGCAACTGCACTAGACCATCCATTTGGTTTAATGACTTCGGGTATATCTAATAACCTGCAGCCCAAGTGGAGAAAGGACTGGATGGGGGGGGGTGGGGGGGAAGTTTCTTCCCCTGCCCCAGTGAGATTGTTCCTTTAATAACGCTGGCATTTGTAAGCTTCCCAGATTTAGTCTTGCAGTTTTTCTCCATGCAGAACAAAGCCAGGCCCCCTACCTGCTTTTTTTTTTTTTTGCCCGACACTTGCTATCAGCAACTTTTGGTATTCAGGACACAGTTTTCCTGCCATCTTCACAAGTGGCTACAATGTTTTGCTCAATTCTACATGGATGATTAAAGTTTGGAAAAGACAGCTTATAGAAACCATCTCTACCCAGACAGTTCACAATCTTTGAAATAATTACCGCATGCAATAACTCAAGGTCACATCCAAGCCACCTAAAATTCACTACAATTCCTGTATTCACTTCCTAGCTTATTCAGACAAACAACACTTACCAAGATGGTTTAAGTAAAAATCTAGTAAACAGCAACACAAAACAAGAGAGACAGTGATTTTTGATAAGTGTCTGGACTCGGCCTTAAGTCCAGAGAACAAAAATTCTGCAGAAGCCATGGAAGAAGCACATCTTGATTCAGCCCTGGAAATATTCTGGAATTTGAAGATGCAACCATAACATAAACAGGCTTCACGCTAATAAACAGATTACTGCTTATTTCCCTACTTATTATGTCCCTACTTATTTCTAGACTTTGAAACAGACATGTACATCTCTCTACTTGCTGTCTACCTCACAGTAGTTTTGAATTTATCTATTTCTAAACTTCAAACAACACAAAATATGGATGCTTACACCATACTTATTTGAACTTTTGACAATTTAAACTCTTGATTAACTTCATAGTCTCAAATTATTTGAAAGACTGCCTCTACCCAGCAGCTCCAACTGTGAATGGAAAGACTTGCTGCCAGGTTTTACATTTAGAAATACCATCCAGGATTTGCAGGTACCACCTGCATTTCAAAATGTCTACCCTGACATATCTGATGCAATTTTCAGGAAGCATCATGTGCCTTCTAAGGAACCTATATTATGATTAAATCCCATTCTATTCAGACAATTAGTAAATTTCAAAAACTAATTAAGAATCATAAAGGAACATTCCAGTATTTGTTTTGGTCTACAGAAAAAAGGTCAGTAACATTTAGAAATTAGAGTTAACAAGCTTGCAACAATTATACTGAAACAAGATAATTGTTTGCTACTCAGTTGCATTTTGTAACTTGAAAAAGGAAAAAATGCACCACTGAACTACTGTTTTTTAAACAGCTTTGGAATTAATATTAATTTTGAGGTTCCTCTCAACCAAGTGGAAAGATGTCAACGAAGGGGAAGAGATACACGGGGCAGGCAGCAAGAGGAGATATGAGTACTGTTAAGAATCTAGATGGTCTAAATAGGGCAGGAAGGTTAAGAATTTTTTGTTCAGTTAAATCCACAAGGGAATTCAGCCTCTCAGCAATTCCAATGAATAGGTTAGTCATCAAAAGGTGAGGTAAAAGGTGTTTTGCTATCATACTGCAACTTAAAACACAGTAAATGGTACAAAAGGGAACATAAGATGACACATAGCAGACTTGCAGCCTTGACATAAATGCAATATTATTTAAATAGTGTTGAGCAATGAAGTATCTAAAGTAATAGAAGTAACATGAAGTCAGAAATAAGGCTGTTACCTGCTTTACTATTTTACTATAGTAGTGCGTATCTATTACATCAGGAGTAATTAAGAACTCTGAAAGACTGGATTAGGACACATCAGATGAACAGACATTTCATAAGAACACTTTATGCAGTAGTATTTGATTAAAACACCCCACTTGTCTATAAACCAGTAATTTATCACTTCAAGTTAAGCATATCATAGGATCAAATTTCCTAACAACCCCATGACTGTACACTAACAAGTCAAAGTACCATTTCAACTGCATACTAGTCCAGAGATACTTTTCATCTACTAAAGGGCCTCAATCTTGAGTTGTAGAAGAGGCACAACATAGTCAAGAACGGAGTGGAGTTAACTTTTTAACACTGGGAGCCTAGAACTCTAAGAGAAAACATATTTTATTTCCTCACCTCTGATTTTAACTTGACTCACTTTCCACTTTATAAAAGAGCCCTTGAAAAATTACTTGACAGTCCCCCTCTCCCCTCCTTTTTTTTTTTTTTTTTTTGTTTTCCAGGTAAAACAATATGCAAAGCAATACCCTTGCTAAAGCAAGAAGTTTGAAAGTCTTCTATAATTTGACACTTCAGTACACTTAATGCTTTCCCAATTACATATTCTTCGCAATCTATTAAATCAGAATTTCTTATAGTTTCCAAAATTAATCATCATCTTGTAATAATGAATTTCACATCTTTTACAACAGAAGAGCTAAAACATTCAGGGTTTATAAGGAATTAAAATAACACTTTTGTTCAAAGATTAACTGCAGTATTCTGACGTTCACCTGAATTGTGCGTTTACAAGAAGTACTTTCTTAAGCAAATAATTTGGCAGTTTGCCCTGGGAGTCACTCCAAGCTAACTTTAATAGGAAAAAAGGGTAAATTCACAGTTTTGAAACACAACAGAACGTTGGCAAAAAATTAAGTTAAATCATTCACTTTAAGTTGTGTTAACCGTTTCCATAACTAAGTGTAGAAAGCTGAAGATCTCAGTCAAACAGTTAAGTAACATTGTCCTCACCACGTCATGTACAAATTACCATCAGGAATGTTAACAGTGTGTTAAATGTGTATGCCATGCACTAGTTCTTTGAAGTAATAGTTACGTTAACTTCAGGAGAAACAAGTAATTTTGCTTCATATGTAGAGCTGAAAGTAGGAATTAGTGTTAGTCTTGCTCTTGAGCTAGGCTTGTGGGCTTCTTGTACTTCTAATACAAAAGGCAGATATTCTGTACCCAGTCAGCCAAAACACAATGTGAAATTTTCACAAAAATGAGGATGCAATAGTTTCTCAGCTTTATTATTAATACACAATTAAGTACCTGTCATATATTAGCCCATGAACACCATATTCTCTCAACTTCTTCCTGTTATCTGGGTCATTTGCATCATCACCCCATGAAAAAATAACTAGACCTTTAGATTTGGCCCTTTTAATAAATGATGGATTCCTCAGTAAGTCTTCAGAGTGCACATTAATTCCCTGAAATACAAGAGACTTCAATTAAAATCCATGTTTCTGAAACACTCTCACATCAGGGTTTTTTTAATCTTTTGACACTTGCAGCTCCTTGCAATTTCATCCATAATAATAAAAAAATAATTTAATACAATTAGAGTTCACTGATAGCACTATTTTTTAAACAATGTATTAAACAGGCATTTGAAACCAAGGACATTATTTTGGTAGTTACCAAATGTTAGTGTTTGGTTTGTTGGGGTTTTTTTTGTTTTTTTTTTTTTTACAACGTCAGTTGTAATTTTAAGCATTAGTGTAAAAACCAATAGATTCACAAGTAGTAATAATTCAGTTTCATTTTACTGCAGAGTAATACCACAACTTGTCAGCTTACCAGCAAGTTTTCAAACTGTGCAAAAGTAATGGCAATTGGAGTTGTACGAGATCTAAGATCCATAAGTTCTGGATAGAGTTTAGATTCTCCTTGAGTGAGAAATAACACAGGATACTTGTTTTGCTTATGCCGAACCCTGTTAGGAAAAAAAAAAGTTTGCAAGTTGCAGTATTTTAAAGAGCAGAGAAATTCTATCTTACTGTTTGAGGAGTATTACACTTTTAACTGCATGTTCTTCTAGTTCCTCTAGTTCCTAGCTGATGTGATGAGATGGTACCACAGTAACTACAAAATAACCCCACCCAAAACAAAAAACCCGAAACAAACACAGGTAATCCAAAGCTGTTTCATTTTCTGTCCTTTTTTTTAAAAGGCAGATATAGTGGAAAGAAAAAATTAATGAGATGATTTTATTCGTAAGTGAGGCTTGCGTACCACTCAAGTATGACTGAAAAAGATTTTGTGATACTAGGAGAAATCTTGACTTTTTTGTTGTGTCAAGAAAGACTGAAGCATTCAGGAAGGCACTTAAAAAGATCTAGTTTGACTTTGTCCTCCTATTTTATTTTTTGCACAGCTCAGATGGTAACATGGTCTCATTTCGATTCCCAACTATTTTGGCACCCAAAATTTAGGTGTAATCAAAACATGTTATTTATTTCCTGTTAGGTATTCTTATGTCCAAAATAAATTTTACCAAATTAAAAAAAAATACATTATTTATCTCTTAACTTACATTGTACAAATATCTGCATTAAAAGAAGAAAATACTATTCTTCTTCTTCCAGCATTCATCAAAACGGTTTTTAGAATAATATCTAGAAAGAGGTTCATATCAAAGTAAGTTGACAAGTTGCCATCCCACTGTCCATCCTAGAAAATGAACAAACAAGTTTCAGCCATTTAAACAAGTTCTTACTAAAATTATTTCAACAAGCAGCAGTCTCTCATTCAACCTGAGGAAAATGAGAATTCAGTCTGCAAGTCTGAATACAGAAGTCACTCCTTCAGTCTACTGAATGCTAGTTACAGCTCTACAGGACTGCTAGTCTGTGAGGTGCAGCTGAATTCTAACAGCCATGAGTTTCACTAAAAAATTCACTGTCTTCCTATCCACGGAGAGTTTCTAAGATGCCATTTCTAATTTTGAAAACACAATGGAATTCCAAGAAAGATCACTAAAAACTATTACAGATATCTTTTATTGTTATGTCTAAATATAAAAAGGTAACAGTAAGATTTGTAGAAAAAAAAAAATGCAACATCCTTTGTATTTGAGAATAGCAGGTACCAGCCTTTCTGCAGTTGACCTGTCTCAGAGCATTAGCACGTCTCTATGCATACGGACTTCCACCTACCACCCTACTTAGTTTCCTTCCCCTACTCCAGGCTTCCAGTCCTAGCCATGACAACTGTTTCCTTTTAGACCAAGCGCTAAGAAGTCCAACTAAGTCCACAGTACTGTGGACAAGAAGGAAACAGTTGCTTGTATTGCTGCACCATGTTGTAGCTGCTCTTGCACTGGGCCAGGAGAGTTTGAATTTCTTGTCATTTTTCTCATTGACCTGTTGGAATACATTGACTTTAAAAAGGGTGTTTCTACTAAAAGCTGCATTATGAACTCAATCCTATAAATACTTCCTATTGTTTTAAGAGTGTGTTCATTTGCTAGAGCAGTGCTATTATACTCCCAGTTTTAAAGATAGTGTGTTATAACAAAATTGTCACATAAAAAACCCAAAATCGTGCCTTTGTAGCTCAAATTGCCATGTCAAATTAGAAGCTTTAGCCATGAGGAAGTCAAAGTGTCAAAGTAAATCACATGTACGTTTACTTGCCCTTTGTTGGCAGATCCATTTTATTTCTATGTTGAACCCAACATCTTCAGAAACAGACTCCAGGACCTGAAAAAAATACCATTATGAAGAGACACCACAGGAAAGGAGTATGCTAAGCACTATGATGGTAACTACTGGTAAAATACATTGGAATTTAACACCAATGGAGTTTAACAGTAGAATAAGAAAACCTAAGTTTTTAACATTTAACACAAGATACATATACACCTTTTTCTACTTCAAAGTTAGGAAATACAAAAATGGATAAAATCTTAATAACAAAATTTTGACAAGGTATAAATGCAAGTCAATTCATCTTAACATATGTGATAAATTCCCCATTTGTACAACTAAACAAGAAAGCTTTTACTTCTCCAGGAGGTTGTCTGGAATGCAAAAATTATCTTAAGTAACACATAGTACTAAGCATGAAATCCATGAGCTTGCCATTATGACTGACAACTAAAGTATGTTAAATTCTTGTAAAGAATTATTTGTAAGGTGACTTCAAATCAAAAGGTGACGCTAACAGCTAATGAAATTAGGGAAGCGTTGGTAGATGATTCTTTAAACCTATGAAGATGACACATACGGAAAAGAGTAACATACCCTTTCTTATAGAAAGAAAACTGAATTTGAGGAATCAAAACAGGTAGAGGAATTGAACCTCAGTAGTTTGGTCTATTACAAAAAGTTGTCTATTTTCTGTAGTTATGCAGTAATCTGATTAGACAGTAAAAGAAATATGTATATATGTCCTGGTTTCAGCTGAGAGGATTGATTTTCTTCATAGTAGCTAGTGTGGGGATATGTTTTGGATTTGTGCTGGAGACAGCATTGATAATATAGAGATGTTTTTGTTCTATGGACTTACTGTTGAGCAGTGTTTACATGGGGCCAAGGCCTTTTCTGCTTCTCGCACTGCCCGGCCAGCGGGATGGCTGGGGGTGGACAAGAAGTTGGGAGGAGACACAGACAGGACAGCTGACCTGAACTGACCAAAGGGATATTCCATACTATGTGACGTCATGCTCAGTTTATAAGGAGCTTGGAGGAAGAGGGGGGCGGGGGGCAGCGGCATTCGGAGTGATGGCGTTTGTCTTCCCAAGTAACCGTTACACGTGATCGAGCCCTGCTTTCCTGGAGATGGCTGAACACCTGCCTGCCCATGGGAAGTGGGGAATGATTCCTTGCTTTGCTTTGCTTGTGCGCGTGGCTTTTGCTTTACCTATTAAACTGTCTTTATCTCAACCCACGAGTTTTCTCACTTTAACTTTTCCAATTCTCTTCCCCATCCTGATGGGGGGAGGGGGAGTGAACGAGCGGCTGCGTGGTGCTCAGCTGCCCACTGGGGTAAAACCATGACAATATATATATAAAAGAGGGCATATGACCCAATGGTATTTCATACATGCTCTGACATAAGCCTATAGATAACTGGATATTAATCATCTCCATAAACCAAATAAAAAGCAGTATTATTGTATAGAACAAGTCCCTAAAAGGCATATTAATGAGCAGTTCAGACATTAGGAAAAATAGTAAGGGGGGAAAAAAAATAGTAGTTCTAGAAAAATCACACTGTAAATGGTATCAAACTGTATTTGGTCAACAACTGTCAGTTGTTTCTGCGAAAAATAACCCAATACAAAGCCCAGAGTTGGCAAATAATCATAAATGGGATCATACTAAAAATTCACTTAGCATTTCTCTGTATCTGGCTCTGCTAGATGGCCAAGAATGTGTGATGAACTGCCAAAGGCTAGGGTTTTTTTCCACAATTAGCAAGCAATTGTCGATGCATTAAAATGCAACGTCCAGATGTTAACCAGATGTAATACTGAGTGTATCCTGAGCTATACGACTTGGGTTCAGGAATTAGAAAAGCTTGCAAGATATGCAAACCATTACTTTTAAGTTGGCTCCAGTGGCCAACAATAAAGTCTATCTTCTCAGTTCCAGCACTGTTGTCAGAGGCCTAAAAACAAAAAATGAGTATCCCTCGCTACGTGTGCAAAGCTGAAAGAAAAATGCAGGTTTTCATGTTACACAATCATCTCTATTGCTCTATATTCACTGCTTACTCTCTGCAGAGAGGGAAATGGCTGGGTCTCAAAAGCAGAGCTTTCTTCTTCTTTAAAAGATGCTGAAAAGAAATACAAAATATTGAATCACAACAAATAGCAGCACTGTTAATTGCAGAAAGAAAAGACTGGCTTAAAATCATAAGGCCTTTAAGAGTGAAGAATGGAATCGGGTCTATCTTTTGATTCCCTAAGTCTTCCCTCTAACACTGACATACTCCAACAATGGTGTTGGCAATTCCTGTTTTGCCAGTAGGAAACTGTTTTGACCCCCACTGCCAGAATATTTATCAGAAACAGCTTCTCCCATTCCTCACCTTTTCAGTCACTGAATCACATCCAGTAGAAGCAGCCTTGCCTGTCAAGGCTTATTGTTTACTTTATCTTTTCCCAGACAGATAGAATGTGTGAGATACTTTGCCAATTTGCTGTCCCTATAAAAGGGATGAATTAAGACCAGAAATTTACAGCACCAATAAGACACCCTACAGCAGTTACCAAAGTTCATATAAGCAATTCTGAAGGGCTCTGAAGAGCTGCCAAAAAGGTACAGTTAGAGAAGCATAAGATGGAAACATGAGTGGCAATTTTGTTATGAATATTCATAAACATATATTTATCTAGGCATTCATTTTCTACTCTCCTGTCCCCTCTTCCTAAGGGAGTAACTCCCATCCAGGTATTTACTTCCCAGCAAAGAACTCTACAGCATGTACAAAATCAAAGTAACTACATAAGCACTTCTAAAATGTTCAGGAAGCAGCCAAATGTGATTAGAACAAGTGACTGCAACTACAGAATATATATCATTACATGGTAATAAATAAGTCTCAAGACTCTTGCAAACTAGTACATACCATTGTGATCTTTCACTTTCAGGGCAGTCACGTGAGCCAGCTAAAGAGCATAAGAGTAAAATTAGCAAATACCTCACCCATGGAGATCTTTCTACAGGTATAATTTAACTAATTTTCCTTATAAATTGTTTTTAGGTTTAAAAATCCATTATAGACAAAGTTTTAGCAATTTATAAAAGAATAAAGGAAATCCTAGTACACATCCCAATTTTCTTTCAAACTTTGAAACATAAAGATTCCAAGAAAAGCTCAAAAACAAACTGAAAACATTCATACTGAAAATTCAGAAAATATGTTCAAGATGTAAGTCTGAACATTAAATCCTCCCTCCTGTCAGATGTTAGATTCCATGTGTCCAGTCAAGTGCAGACAGAGGGCTGACAGCAGTTTTATACCGTAGTCACATGCAGAGACAGAATTGGCCAGGCATATGGCCAGCTCCCTCATCCATTCAAATTTTCTTTCCACAAAAATGAGGAGACCAAGTAATTGTAAATGAAAAGAGACATACAGTTCTTGGTCCAGCCAAGGTAGTGTTTCCTTGACTGAGGACAGATATCTCAGCTGGGTCTTCAATGGCCCAGTCTCATCCCCTGACCCCCTTTTATGTAGGCAGGGTATTTCTGTTCAGAAGATAGAGTAATACCAAATTAAATTCGAACAATCAGTTAGTTCTAGCCAGTTTGTCCAATCCATATCATTGAATCATGGACACTTCTACATCTCCAGATGCACCTCCAAAGAGGAGGTCAACATAATCTGGATCTCCCTTGTTAACAGGGAAACATTTAAAAGTTACATAGACTTTGCAAGGGATATCTTTCTTCAAAGACTCCAAAAGAATCTGCTTTAAATGAATACTACCAATGCTTTCAGCCTTTCTTAATTTTTAAAAATTATCCATGTTAGCATAGTGATATGGATCTATACAAGTTGTCAGACCACCCTTCTAGAAGATATAAGTAATAAAATTTATTCAAGCTGTTATGATGGTGCAGAAGTACCATTCATGGAACTAGCTACTCATACAATTTTTAAAACTTGTACTTTCCCACACTACCTATACTTACTCCAAAAATCTAAGCTTCACACACAATTTGAAATCCTACACTTAGCATATCATACTAGCCAAAGTAACTATACCTTCAATAACTGTAGCTGATCAAACGTGAGTTCTTTGACTGCAATCTCAAACAGTTCCAAAGGCTCTGTATCCAGTTTCTTTGAAGAGAAATAATACATAATTAGCATCATTGAAAACTACAAAAAAGCCTACATGCGTTTAATAGGGTAACATTAAAAGAGAAAAAATTAATTGCTTTTATCGCTAAAGACACAAGTGATAATACAAGATGATCAGTATTCAGGAGACAACAGGCACTCAGAAGCATAAAACAGGTGTCAATTTGAAAAAGATTTGGTCTTTCATGCAAGTCAGAGGCTTCAATGTTCTTTCTTCAGAAAAAGGTTAGTTCATTTGTTCTGCAAAAACTTGATCAGTCAATTTATTCAGGAAAAGTTTGCAAGTAAAGAAATCCATAAAAAAATACTTCAATGCCGTTCAGTTTATTACTGTCTAGCCAATGTCTCAGAAACTAATTAAAAATAAAAACCCACAAGTGTCCTGGTAAAACCAAGACACACACACACACACACACCCCCCTCGACCCCAGCCCAAAAGATCTGGTGTCAGAAAACCTCCTATTAATCCATTTTGCACTTCCCTTCTTCACTATAAAGAAATTTTTACTCAAGACAATACTGAATATACACTGAATATGTTCTTTTCTTAGACAAAGTTCCATTTCTGCAACTGTTCAACACCAAAGTTCTTAGAAATTGCAATATCACAATGGGTGTGAGAGTTTGATGACACAGACTTAGTGCCAAGACGACAGACAGAATTTATCTTATTACTCCAGTCTGCTCTGCCACGCTATGTTTGTTTTCACTCCCAGAATTGGAAAGGAAGAAAAACTAGAACAAAACATAGTTCAACCTCTTTGCACTGCTGCTGAATGCAAGTATTCTGGCCTCAGTGGAGAACATGCAACAGACCAGACGGAAAAGCACCTCAGTGGGGCTTTTTTTGTATCACCAGTCCTTATGCCTATGGTTCTCTCATTATTAAGAAGTTAAGAAACGTAATGTCACTTAATGAAGAATATTCAATTGTTATGCTTCATAAAACTTGGATATTTAAGAGGTACTGTGATAGACTGCTCACATCACCTTTTAAGGAATGCTTATCTGTACGTACAAGTAACAGTACTGTTCAATGCTTCTTACAGTACTTTTGATGCTTACAAAAACATCAGAAAATAAGTTTTTGTTAAAAAAGAAGGAACTGCAACCTCATGAGGTAAGCAAGGAAAGGAACAGGACACTTGCTTTTAAGAGCCATTTTCCAGCTCCTAGAACCTGTGTCTTAACTTCTTTCCTTCTGTTCCACTAAGCAACCCAAAAGCATTTCTTCAGCCTCACAGTCCCAATGAGACATGAAATATATTGTTTACCTCACGGTTAAAGGACAGAGCAAAATACTGAAGTAAAAAAGGGTTAAAGAAAAGAGTTAGAAAAACTACGAGTTAGAAAAACTAATGGAAGCCAAGCCATTTGTGGCTAATCAAAATCCCTAAGTGAAGGGGATCCTTGTTTCTTCCCCTTTTTCTGCTTTCCATCTACTGGCCACTACTGGGATACCAAACAAGGTAGACTTCAGTTTGACCTAAAGAGCTTTTATGACTACATAACTGCTTAAGAGAAGCATACATTTAAGTATCAGCAGGAGTGAACAGTCATGCTGAGAATCACACTAACTCTGCCTCAAAAGAGAAACAATCACAAGTTCTTACCCTGACAGTCTGAAAGAGTCCCAGAGGTGCTACTTAATAGCCTTGTCTGTGTTTTCCTTCCAAAACATAAATTAAAAAAGCTAAAAAAGCCCTACAACATAGGCTTGAACAGTCTCAAACCATACACGTGAAATGCTGTTGCTACAACATCAAAAGGAAAACTCGACTTCCCTGCTCTAATTTATGCACACAGTAGCGCTGCATATTTATTCCCATTCCATCCCTTGATTCCCCAGAATTATTTCTATGAGTTTGGCATTTAAGTTTCTGGAATGGTCACATTTAAAGATAAAATACAGGTATCATCATCTTTACCTTTTTCATGGCCATGCAACATGTGAGATCATGGTATACAATAGGCACATGATCTTTAGAGAGATGTACATCAAATTCCACATATGCTGCTCCCTACAGAAAATTGGGGAAAAGTAGTAAGTAAATCACAGAACAAAACAAAAACCAATTCACTACTTATGCACAAGGACTAGAGAACTGCAGACAAGTTGCCAAGTATTCACAGGTCCTGGACATCAATCAGAAGCTGAACACAACTGGCTGGTACCAGTTAAGTCATACTCAACAATGGATTAGAAATTTAAAAAAAAATCATAAGGGGAAGTATTTTAATTACCATAATGCAGCTTTGATATATATAGCTTGCTTAATCTTGTAAGCTTTCTAGTAACATTTAAGTATTGTAAACTTGATCTCAAAGAACAGCTATGATGATGGTTTTTAAACACAGATACCTTTGCAGTGCCCCTCCTCCCCACCAAGAGAAAAGTGATCGTTACAAATTGGCAAAGCTTTAGGGAGATAGAGAATATACTGAGGATCTTCTGGAGTCACTAGTGACTAATACCGTACTAGAGTGTTACAAGAGCAGAAACTGCTGTGTCTAGTATTCTCTAGTCCTTTTCAACTGTGTGTTATTTTCTGTTAAGCTTAAAAAGGAAGAAAGCTCAAAAAAGAGCTCTAAGTACAATCTTTTGGGAAAGAGGAAGGACTGGAAAGAAAGAGATAGAGAAACACATAGAAACAATTTTATTTTTTTAAACCGATTTCAACTGTTTGTAAATCATTCCTTTGAAATGCCTCCAAGAATACCATTCATTGAATTATCATCCTGACTCACTCTTTTTCAATTGGTACAGATAGAAAAAAATGGGACAGGCTTTTGTCAGCTCTTTTCTCAGCTGAAATATTTTTAGAGCGGTGGCGCTCAGCCTTTTCAATCCGCAAATAGCTGAAAGTACTTTTGTGGTGATACTGCTGCTGACTTCACAGTAAATTTCTACCTCAATGCATACTTCTTGTGGGCTTTTAAAAAGCTGTCTGCATCCACTCAGAAATTAAGAACTACTGTTCAAAAGGATCATTTAGTAGCAGCAGTTTTCTTTCACTTTGCAGTCAGTGCATGTTCCAGACACTGTGTTCAAGTTATACTCTGACTCTCACATAAGAGAGAGCCTTCAGCTGACTCTTGCTGAGTACAGTACTCCAGATCAGTAGCCAATACACATAATACTCTAGATTCTGCTCCCATTCCTTTAAGAACTTCAAAAGATGTTTGATAAGAATCTACATTAGTGAAGAAGTACCTGAAAAGGCTTGGGAACCCTACAAGTTAAGCAGCAAGTGATCTCATAGCAGCATCCTTATATAACTGTAACCACAGCTCTTTGCTGTGTAAACAGGAGCTAGCAAGGAACCTCTGAATGTGCTTCTGACTCCAGCTTTTCTGCTGCAGTGCCTCACTAGATTGTCTAGATCAATCTTATCACAGATCACTTCAGTGACTGAGGAACAAATAAAAGTGACCCCCTCAAACACAGAAATTAAGTACCTGAAGCTAGTAACTTCCAAACTGAAAGTCTCATCTTAGGATTCAAAATCTTCACTGTAGCAAGCACTGAAACAAAGGACTGTTTTTTTTCTACCAGCTCAGCTCCCAAGTCTGATTTTTGGACACCAATTTTAGATACTCGGCAGTTCCTGAGCAAGACTTTTGCTACCTAAGAGTATGCTGACAGACTCTAGCAGAGCCAAGATTTTATTCATTTGTTCAGAATTATTTCAGCCCTATGCCTCTGCAGGGTTGAGATTAAAATTTTCACTGTATTGGAACACCAACAGAACATATTAGATGAAAGCTGGGGTTTTTTTGGAGGAAACTGAAAATGAGTTTCCTTCCTATCTCTCAGGGAATTTCCACTGTGATTTGATCTAATTTTGTATCAGTGCAATTACTATTCATTGTATCAAATCATAGAAATTAAGTACACAAGCAAGTTTTAACTACGTCTGTGCAAATATGCATACATACATGACTAGCAGCATTCCTCAGAGAGGCAATAGTGTTCTCTTGAACTTTAGCAAGTCTGAAATAACGGCAAAGAAAAAAGGTTTTGTTAGATGTAGCATGGCACAGAAGTCCATTGAAACACTAGAAATACAAGTCAGAAGTCTTTGTTTTACAGAACACCCATATTTGATATTGACACCCACATTTGATATTTGATACTGTTTTACAGAACACCCACATTTGATATGGGTTGTACCTGTCCACTTCCTCAACTGATGCCAACAAAACTAAACATAACACCCACACCACCCCACCCACCCAGATTAAAATGCAAATCAACTTACTTAGCTGTTGTTGTAGAATTTCCTGCTCCCCTGTGTCCAACATCTAGAGTTGTTCTTGGTTTCCAATATTTTGCATATGAAGCCTTCATATCACAAGTATATCCCTGGATTGGCTTAATAATTATGTAGTCCACTACAAGAAAAATAACAAATGCTTCACATGTCAATAGATAATGGCTGACTTCCAGAAAAATTATCTACATCTGTTTGCATCAACTGTACCTCTAACTTTTCCAATTGTCTTCCTTGGATTTCTGCTCATAATAGCAAGTGTAAGAATTCCAGCACTCTTTCCAAGTTCTGCAATTGTGGATGACAGGAGGCAGGCAGAACCTACATGACCTGGGAGCACATCGCCTTGTACTACTTTCTCACCTAAATCTTCCTAAAAAACAAAACAAACAAAAAGCCAAACACCTACTGTTACATGTAGGTGAGAATGCTAAGTCAGCTCTTCTTTCTCAAGGAAACCTTGCTCCTCAGGAAGATATATACAGGCACCGGTGTAACAGAAATTTCTTGTGTGTTACAGAAAACAACTTCAGGCTAAAAATTGTTTAATAAAGCAGTGTGTTGCCAGTTATAATCAGGAGTATGAAACTGTTGATGGAAATCTAAGAATCATGTACATTTGTCTTTGAAAACTCTTAGATTTGATAAGCTTTTCTGATCAAAATTCCATGCATGGAAAAGTCTGTCTTCTAAAAAGCCAAAGTCCTGTTTAGAACAAAGATTAACTGGAATAGTATATATGCTTAAAATAATGTTATATTCATTTGCAGGGAAGGAAGAGGGCAACTAGCATGCAGAGCATGTACTTCTCTACCATCATCAGGTTCAGGTACTATGTAGACACCTTACAATTATGAACATAAGTGATCTAAGGGTATTTTTAGACTGGAGAGAGAACACTTAAAACTTTCTTCTGCATAAACAGTATGAAGAGACAAGAGTTATTTTTCTTTTAAAATATTTTAGAAAAAACAGAGTACAAAATAACAGATATAGTAGTGAGAATTGGGAAGCACCTGGTTTTAATAACTACTTGTTAGTTCAGAGAAACCTCTTTGTTTAGAACTTAAAAATCAAGACCAAATAGTTGTAATTTAACTAGTTGATACACATGTTGTTCAGATTAAAAAGGGATAAACAGAACTGATCTCTGGTAAAGGATAAAAATCAAGCCACCCTAACTACATGCAGTATTGCACACTGAGATTTGAGTCTTACTTGTACTGACTTGTGAATCAGCAGAAACTGCAAAGCTTTCTGTGCCATACTATGATGACTGACAAAACCTTTCTGCAAAATGGAGCAGTAGCCAATAGCCTCGTAGCTTGTTTACCCGAGTCCAAAAGATCAAGAATATCAGGCAAATAGCCCTATCCTAATAGTGAAATCATCATGGTAATTGACTACTTAACTCCTGAAGGCAGACTGGAGTTGCTTCTTAGCAGTAGAGACATACCTCAAAAAAATCAAAGATTAATTCCAAGTTATCAGGCTCCATGGTTTGTATAGTGTATTCTATCCATCGATCTGGCTGCAAGGCATAACCACAGTCTGGCTGAGAGTGTCGACACTTATATTCATTGTTACTTATTAAGGAGAACTCCACAGTGTTTGCCATTTTCTGAGGGACAGTAGGGGATATTTTTTCTTGGCCCTCTTCGTCATCCTCATCTTCCTCTAGGCCTTCTAGAGTCAGTTTTACTCTACTCAACCAGAAATACAAAACAAATAGTTAAGTCACAGAAGTGTCTTCGGAAACACTAAAGAATTAGAAAGAAGCTTAAGCAGAAGCTCATACAATAAGAATTCTTCTCAACACCACCATTGCAGTACCAGTGTATGCAGTGGGCCCTCACAAGAGTCAGGGTTTGCAGCTGTTGTCTAAATCTTATTTTAGTAAGATTTATGTGCTTAAGTCACTTCTAAAACTGGAACTTTGGTAAATATGAAAATTATACTAGTGGTCTGAGAAGCAGCACTCCACCGAACTAAAGAGTTAACATTTAGTTAGATGCCAATTCACTAGTAAAACTGAAGTTGTATCTCAAAAGAAACAATTACAATCATAGAAATCTTTTACACTAAGTCCACATTCTTAATACACTCATAAAAAGAGAGGTCAACACAGATGCTCTACAAACTTGAACAGTGACACTGCCATAGAGATGAGAGTCACAAAAACTACCCAGGAAGATCTAACTTTTTAGACAGAATGTAGAAAACAGAATACCTAATGAATGCATCCAACCTATCAAGTTTGGATTTCAGCCACTTAATTTATAGAAGGATCAGGCTTCAGAAATTGTTATCTCTCTACTTGCTACAACACACAAAGAAAGATTGCAAAGATCTAGAGAACAGGACATAAATACTTATTTAATACTACATTGTTCAGTGAGAATTAACCTTACCCTCATGAGAAGAGTTGGAAGTGGGGAAAATAAAAATAAAATAAAATCAAGTGTCAGACCATCAAAATAAGGCACACAGTACAAAAGTAACTCCCAGGTTAACTAAGTGATCTGTAAATCATTTTGATAGTGATGTGCTGGAAGTTGCTCATGTGTTACAAGCTCAAAATCTGATTTCTAGCAATTTAAAAAAAAAACCAAACAATTTTGTATTTATGTTTTCCATTAAAGAAATCTGGGAACCACAATCATTTCCAAACAAGAAAATGGGTTGTATGCAAGATTAGCAGTGGAAGAAACACTGTTAGCCTGTCAAAGATTTGAAAACTCCTGCTCCCAACTTTCCCCACTGGTAAGAGCAACACATGGCTAACATACTACCAAAAATTGCTGCTGTAAAAGGCACTTTTGCTGAGGATTGTTAGTAGTAACAATCATCATGCACTCAGAGATGTGTCAGGCTGTAGTTAAGGAGAAGAGGTTTTCACATGTCTTTACTCTCTTTTTCATTGTTTCACAAAAAAGTCTGTGAAAGACACAGAAAACACTATGTGCTGAGATAAAGTTTGGCAACCACAGAGCTCAAAAAAAAGACATGCAGGAAAAGGGGTGAGGAGCAGGAAAGCAGGGCAGGGAAGAGAGAGCAAGCTCCAGATCCCAGAAATTCATGAGGGGAAGCAGATCAGTCAGGGCAACAGCGCAGTCCTCAAAACATCAGGACTAAGATACCCACTTCTGCCAGTTAACTGTATAGTTATAATAATGTCTGCTTTTTGAGAGACCTCTGCAGATAAAACAGTCAAAGTGATCTAAATAGGAACAGAAGTGATCAGAGAATGGTCTTATCTCCATCATCCATGTTGACTGGAAATGCCAGTGGAAAATTAACCACATTTTAAATGGAGAGGGTTGTTTACTTTGGCAAGGAAAAAAAGTAGTAAACAACAAAAAGCCTGGAAGCCTTCTCCCTTTCCTATCCCAAATTTCTACTTCCATTCTGCTCTTTCCAAGAAGAACAAAGAAAACTCTCTGAAAGTAATAGCAGAGAACTACTTAAGAACACTACAGTTCCAGCAAGAAGCAGGAAACACCAAGGCAAGTATGGGATAAGTATTTGTGAAAGACACCTGTTACCTACTGCTTAACTTGTGCTATCACATCTACTTTCTACACATTTAATAGCTTAATAACTTTCAGAAAGGCAAGAGCTGAGAAGTATTGAGTCAGCAGTGAAACTAGAATAGTTTTGACCGTCTTCCTTTGTTGAAACAGAAACTCTTTTAGACACTACATTAATGATAAAATGAGTTAACTAACATTAAATCAGTGGCATGTTTCATCATCGTAGTTTTACAAAGTGCTTAAACACCTGGAAATTGGCCTCATAATATACTCCTGTTAGCAACCTGAGATTAATTTAAAGGCTACATTAATTAAGAAAAAAATAAATCAGTGGTATTGACAATTAACATGAGATAAGTTGCAAACTGAGATGAGCAGGCTCTTACCTAAACCTTGATGTTTTAAATTTCTTCTTGGATATTACTACAGGTGGTTTCTCAGAATAATGCAGACGTAATCTTATTTCTGTTTGACATGTCAGCCACCCAGCGTCCACAGTTTCAATACCATCTATCGAAAATTAAACAAAAAGACAACACTTTAGTATTTTCTAAAAGGAGATCTAGACAGTTTAATATACAAAATATAGAGTTCCCTCAACACCATCTTCCAGAGAATCCTCCTTATCACCAGCCTTATTCAATAGTATTTTCAGAGCAATTGTCAAGTGCATCCTTTCACCTGTCTTTTCAGAACTGCCCAGAACAGACAACAGGTATTGCAGTTATTTGCTGGCTTTTAAGGGGATTAAATGGAAACAATGATCCTTGCCAGCTTCACCTGTAAACTGTCTGCAGAAGAGCACTAAGTATTCCAGTATTAATTTTATTTATGGTATCAAGGGCTAAGTTAAGTCTCCAAAAGCAGACATAGCATTCCCTTGTCCTGGGATCTCTCAATACATGGAACAACACTGACAGAAACTCTGAAGATTCAAACAGAACTTGAGACTCCCTGTTTCTATTGAGACACAGGTGTCAAATTAACTCATCATAAACAATGCCAGTAAAGCAGTGTAAGTCTGCAGGGCAGGATATAGCAATGGATATGATGGGGAAAACAAAGCATGGAGGAGTATTCTCAATGTCACCATCAGGACAAGGAAAGCCTACAAACAGGCTGGCCAGAAACCACAAGCTGCAAAGACCAGGTGCTGAAGCAGACCCTGCAGTTTTGAAGAGTTCCTAGCCAAACGCATAATTCCATGAGGATATGAAGAAAAATGGAAAAGCTTTAAGACAAGATGTATGAGACATGACAAACAAGTTACCTTATGTACCACAGGATTGAGCATTAAATGAGAGGTGGATTAGAACTACCAAAAGCAAGACATATGCACACACAAGAACATAACGTTTGAGCTTTGAGAGGTTTTGGCAGTTATGTGCCTAACTGCAGGGGCAAATCGTGTACATTTAGTATAAATGATAACATTTTTCTAGGCAGGAAGAGTTTTTTCTAAAGCTAAGTTTCTATTCTGTATTTCCAAAAATACATGCTCATGATCATTTTTTTGCAAATTTCAATCTTTAACACCAGCACACTGACAGTATTTCAATTCCTCCTGGCAGTCTTTTATTAAGATTAGTAGAAGAAATTATAGCCTGAGTATTAATTCACAAATGCTGGATACAAAAATAACCATATAAGCAGAGAAAACAATCACCAAGAGGCAACTCCTGTTCAAAACTAACAGCATTTCAAAATATTTTTCAACTACAACACTTAATCTTGTTAAAATTAAATACCTGGTAAAGAGTAAAATATAATCTCACTTACTACGGATTCCAAAGTATCCATCGTCAATAGTAATTTCATTTTCTAGAATTAAAAGGAGGGGGAAAAATGAAACTAATTTGTATTCACATTATAAAGAATCATTGCCAAGTTAAATTAATTCTACTTTTCCACTAATAAAAAAAGTGGGAAAACTGAAACAGATGAAGAACAAGCACATTTATTGCAACCTTCTACAAAGCTTTTCCCAATTTATGCTTTTTCTTAGTTTCTGCCAGAAAAACTAATCAACACACAAAAGGCCACAAGATGTTTTACCTGGAGGAATCTGAACTGAGAAAAGCAAGGAGGTTGCATAACTTCCTAGTTTAATGCAGTATTTGCTGATACCTACATCTTACTCAAATGTAAGATGCTTATCTTGTTGGTGCCAAAGACAAAGTTTCTTGGAAACATACAAGAAAGCTGTCCTTCTGCATATTTATAGTTAAAGCCTCTATAAAAAGTTAGTCACAATTAAAATGCTTATTCTGCCCATATGACAGAAACCAACTTAGGATGAAATATTCAAAACACTCATTTCACACTTACTTTTATCCTTACCCTCTCCAAAGTTTTAATAACTGAAATCTTAAGGTACTATGTAAATTCACCAGCATTAACAGAACTGCTGTAGACTAAAACTATACATTTCTCAAAACATGTCTTTTGTCTCTACAGCCATTAATCCCTCTTTTTTTTTTTTTTCCCTAAAAGCAATCACAGGCCTGCCCTCAATTTTTAATAACCACAGGCAACAATTTAGGATCATAATGATAAAGTGCTAACATCGTGGGTTTGCTGCATTTTCTTAAAGACTGCTTATGAAATATTGAGTATTACTTGGGGGCGGGGGGAATACTGTTTGGAATGAAGTTATCCAAATTTAAAGATAAAGTCTAGACCCTAACAGAGGGTAGGCTGCTTCCCTAACAAATTATTAACAAATACAGAAACATAATTTTTACAGGAATAGAAACATTTAACTAACTCAATTGAAATTTAAAAAAAAAAAGGGGGGGGGGGTGATCATGGTACTATTCATGATTAAGTTTCTTTAATACCAGCTACTTTCTAAAAGACATTCTTTCAACACACCAGAAGGTATTTAATAGATGTAAACTCCAAAGTGCGGAGGAAAAAACATTTTTCATATCCTAGAAAAGACAGCACATAAAACATGCCATCCCATAGCAGCATAAGAAATCTAAATTACAAGCTACATTCAAAGGTTATTTCAGTCACTCTTAAAAAACAAACTTTCCCCTGTTCAGAAAAGCATTAAGAACTTGTATGCAAGTCTGCATGCCACCTTTTCTTCCAGCAAAATAAATTTCTGCTAAATTGATGGGTAAATAAGCCCATTCATGTTTTTATTTACATTAATCTATTTACTTAAAGAAGCCTAATTAAGTATTTTTGCTTCAAAATTTTACTAATGAAATAGTAGTTAAATAAAAACAGCAGTGACTTCACACTCTCCCCACACACACACATTTTCACTGAAAAAATAATATGGATCCTTAGTCTCAAAGAATTAAACTTACAAAAAACTATTACAATTCCAAATTAATAAAAAAATCCCCACATCATCTCAAGAATGGCAGCAAAGAACTTCACATCCATTCCATTTTTAAGCTACTTATATATATTTTTTGAGAGTAAGGCCCATGTTGTGCAAAGAAAAAGTTTACATCTCCAACACATTAATAAATTTAAGTATTTTAAAGCTATAGTTATCATTCCCTCTAAACCAATGTGCAGCAATCTTATGCATATGCCTCAAACAGATGCAGTTGATGCCCATACCTAAAGGGGTAATTGATCGTGGTTGTAGATGAGTCTCCCACGTGTGAACTATGACTTCGCAGGGACCATCGATAGTCTGTAATTTAAAAGTTAAATGTCTGCAATAATTTCTTTTGTTGTATCTGATTTTCTACCCATGAAGCTGTTTGGGATGGCTGTGAACTAAACTTACAGATTTAAGAAAGAAAAATAAGATGAAGGAGAAGGGGGGGGGGGGGGGGGGGGGGAGAGAGAGAATATGAAAGAAAGAAAACACGTCAGGCTCATTTCTTACCCCTGCAACTGCTGATGACGCTATCTGATGTGTCAGGTCACATTACATATGACAAAACTTTTGACAAAGTCTGATAAGGTGGAAAAGTTACATGGAATTATTTAATCTTTACTGCTTATAGCTACTCCACTGAACTACTCTAGTCTCCTTCCAATACAAAAACCAAAGTGTCCCAGGACTCATTAAGAGTGCTTTCTCTTCTTTAAGATACTACAGCAACAATTTATGATTTTAAAAAAAATTGCCTGAAAAACCCTACCCCACAAACATATACCACATCTCTAATTCCAAACAGCACTCAGCATCTACTCATGCAGTTAACAGTTACAGGCGTGGGTTCTCCCTCAAAATTTGCTTGACTAATTCAAAGTCTATAAAACACAGTTATTTTACTTGTGGTACAAAAGAGCAAATTATTTTCCATCTAATTAAAACACAAATACTTGGAATTTTGCTGCCTCAGAATGAAAAGACACTGATACAGTCCACTTAGAGTGGAAACCCTACAGTCTACTCCATTTAGAGTAGGATAAATTTGATTCTTCCACCAAAAAACTGCTGTCCCTCGAAAGCCTGCATTTGTTGACAAACACAGCCAAGACTCAGATAATCAGAATAGCAACTCATTCTCTTTCAGAGCAACACAAGTTTGAAATAGCATTCTAAGTTTAAGCTTTTAGGTAACCACTGGCTAACAACAGAAAGAACATGCCCAATTCCCAGCTCAGTCACCCTAAGTTGTAAGTTTCCCTTAACATTGGGTGGTTGTTACTATCAGTCATAACAACCACGGTCCAATACCTGCAGAGTTTTGGTGTTTTCAGCCTAAGTAACTATTATTTTCAACAAGATTTGCTACTATTGCCCACCTGATTCGTACAGACTTCAATGCCAACTTGTTCCAGTACTTCAGGTTCTTGTTTAAATAGATTTCAGATCGACAGAGACATCCAGACAAGCTTCCAACTCAACAGTATAACTACACAGTTCCTTAATGCTTTGTTATCTTACAGCTCACTGAGTAAGTTCTTTAGTACAAGATGGGATTTCTTGACATATATCAAACACAATTAATCTACTATGCTTTTGGATGAGTTAACAGCAAATGCCAAGTATTTAAAAAGTGCTCAATGAGACACGTTTGTTCTGTGAGTCATAGCTGTAAGTAACTCAATTTTTCTAATGAATTCAAAGGCATCTATACTAAAGAGTCCTGTTACAATAAAATACATATGCTTAAGATAGAACACATGTAAATATAAATAAAATAATATGATACTATTGTTTTCAGTTTATTCCTGTTATAGAGCAGTTTTAATTTCCTCCTTCACTGCTGCTGCCACAATGATCACTCTTTCGGACTTCTAGAATAATAAATAATGAGAAGCTTCTTCCCCCTTCTTTCACAGCAGATGCACAGTTGCCATCTCAGTTTCTGAAGCTGAAACCCATGTTTGCCTGCAAGGAGGCTACCATTTCCTAACACCATGCAGGCTTGCAAGTTCTCCAACAGCGACTCCCATGAACACATACAGAACTCGTAGCTTGTGAACTTGGGGAATGCAAATCTGTCCTAACATGGATTAAACTGTTTTCTTCCAAAAGTAAGCAAAGGTTTTTTCCTTGTATAAATGCCCAACATATTCTATTAAAATACCAATACCAGTTTATTTTTTACACTACTGTAATAGTACATTTTAATTTTGGTTTCTGAAATTATGAATAAGAATTTCAGTAACATTATCCCAACAATAAGCACCGCATGCTGGATACATTCAGCAAAATTTCATCCCCTGAAAGGAATGCAGTGAGCTGATTATGCACTTAATCCCAGGAACCCTCAACATTTTCTATACTAAGAAGAACCAAGGAAGGCTACTGGGGTGGGGGGGGGGGTGGGGGGGGTGGGGAAGGGGCAATGGATTAGAGAACAGGTACAGACATGACTGAGACCCCTCTTACAATCCCCACTCAGACCATCTTTGTGCTTTAAATAACCTGGAGCTAAGATGTTTTAATTACATGTAACAGAAGCCCTTGTTACAATGAGGTTAAAATACTGATGTAATTTCAGTGTCATATACTGACCACATTTCAACAACAGCCCAGTTCAGATCAGCCTGTAGCAGAGTTAATGATGTGTCATCAGTATTTATAGCATGGTAACATTATCTGAAAAGTCAGCCTCTGCTAGGACAGTCTTAAAAGGGCACCTATCTAGATGTCATATCAAGCATCCCAGTGGGCAGTACACTGAGATTACAGTGAGTGGCACTGTATGGCATGGATCTCTCTCTACTAACATACAGAATTTATTTCTTTAAAGCAAATACATGAAAATTATGTTGTTTGATTTATATTTAGCTGAACGGCTGACAATTTTAAACCTCTTAAAGGACACTCAAAAATTTTCTAAAAATATCAAGTCCCCTTACATTGTCAGAAGTTGGGGGGTCTCCCTGTAGTCATTAGATGCTTTTGAAATGAAGGGTAAAATGCCTATGTAGCATAATGTTCTAGAGGTACAATGCAGTCTAGATGCATACTCTACATCAAGTGCTTGGGGTGCTCGGCACAATTAAAGAATGAAAGAACTTCTGTGGATGTTTAATGCTTATTTAGGAGGCCAGTTCCAAAATCCCTGATCCAGGGCAACACCACAGAGAAGGCATTACAAAAAAACCCATTATCTTAAGAACACCACAAAACTACATTTATCCAACTGCAGTTCTTGAAACTATGTTTCAAGAATATTAATCTACTTCAAGAACAGGAAACAGCTGAATTAAGACTTAACTGGATTTCTGATGAAAATCTCTCTGGATTTCTGTACCATGTAAGAGACAATAATTAAGCACAAAACAAAACAATCAACCAAAGCCATTCAGCCACCGCAACTAACTTTGCAAGGCAACAGCACATGTAAGTCACCTGCCATGAAGTCCTGGGCTAAATAGCAATTTTATAGCTCTAGGATTTCTGCTGAGAGTTTAACACACAATCTGCTATCTCAGCACAGTCACCACAGCAGTGTTTCTTTGTTATTGCCAGGTTAACCATGGGTTATTAATCTAGCAAAAGCTTTTCTAAGGTATTCCAATATTGAAGAAATTACTGAGTCTAAACCTAAGTTTCACTCACCTTTATTACTATATTCCAAGCACTAAGTGGATTTGATTTATTTACATTTTGGAAAAGTAAATTTAAGTCTCATTGGAAATCTCTAATTAACCAATATTTTCACAACTGTGGAAAATGTTCACCAATCCAGTTTTCAAAGTCCTGCTACATGCACAGATAGCTTAGTTATTTCACACTTTCCTTGAAAGAAATAACCCTAAACACGCATGCTTATTTACTGTTGGAAAAACAAATATAGAACATAGCTTAACACAATAAGGTATGTATTTTCCTAAGATTTTCAAATACATGTTATGCAAACAATATGTATCAAAGCATTCTCCTAAAACATATGACATACACAAGACAGATTCCAGACAAGGGGGGTTTGGTTCTCCCTCTCCCCCCGAACAAACAGAAGGTATGTGTAGAACAAAACACAGGAAGATCCTCACAGTAAGGTAACTACTACTGGCCTACATTTAAGAAAAGAACAAACCTTGAGCAAAATAGTTTAAGTTATCGTCTTATTTCATCAAATGTATGCATTATTTTTCTTTTAAAATGCTTTAGATGACTTATCACAATGCTTACAACACAGTAAAGGCTCCTGCATTATCAAGAGCTAAGACTTGCATGAATTTTATAGTAAAATGTTTATTGTATATACATCCATTTATTTGTATTCCTACAAATATTCTATAAATTTTAATACATTATTTACAAAAAACCCCTGCTCTATTTAGGTAACCACAATCTGTTAACACCAAAATGCTTCAGTGCAAATAAACCAAACTCCCCATGACATTGTACTAGCGTTCAAGCAAAATAATTTAACTAAGATCAAATTATTACTTTTTTTTTTTAAAGGAAGGTGAGAAAAATACTTTGTGGGTTTATTTCCGAAGTTGAGTTGTTATATCTATTGTCACATCTAGTCTGTAGCAATGTTTTGGTTATTATGAGAATTATTATTTCTCTGCGTAAACATTATCATTCTCAGTTCTGCCACCATGTCCATCTCAAGCATCTTCAAAGACGTAGTTGACATCGAAAGGAAGGGAACAGTAACTTCAACTGGATCTGTGTTCAGCATGATTTACTCAATTATGTGGTGTCAAATCCATATATTCAGACTTTTAACATATATTTAAAACTAAACATGTATTTAAGTTAACCTACTGCATGCCATTAACATACAAAACTACACTGATATAAAAAGCTAAGTGTCTGAAGGATCATATATTGCAAGCCTATCAAATTTAGATTACTTACATGTAATGCCTAATAAAAAAAATTACTGAAATAAAAATATTCAGAATAATTTAACTTGGAAGTATATTTTCCTCAGAGTTGTTAATGCTAAAGTCATCCATACGCTGTCTCATTTGCACTATACTGTGTATAATGTTCCAGTTAGAATGAAGGGACACTGCTTTTTTCACTGTTCTTCAAAAAATTACAAAAAAAGGAAGAACACACTGTAGCTGGAATACTTTTCTTCAAAAGACTTTATGTTATGAGAAATAAAGTCCTATGCACTTAACAGGTACAGGCGAGACACTGCGAAGTAGATAACCATGTACCCCAGCAATTCACATACTTTCTTTTTTAAGGTGGTTTTCTTTTTTTCCTCTTTTATATACAGTAGCTCTTTATGCCGGTATTCCATAAAATTTATACTTACCTTAGCAGACTCTGCATCACACGGTACATAAAGCGTGCACGATACAGAGCACCTACTTAAAGAAACACACTCACCAATACATATTGTAAACTTTTTCAAATAATAAAATGGAAATTCTGTTGTCTGTGAGCACATTTTCTGCCAATCTGTTCTCACTAAGTGTGATTTTTCTGGTGTGCTATTGCTTACGTTTTAAACTTATGGGCATTTGAGAGAAATAGAGTCCCATCAGAGCTGCTAGGCTATAAAAACTGATCTACTTTTGCCCTCAAAAAAAGCAATCTATTATTCGCCTTCCCTTCTTTTGCCTCAGAATAACAGTTTCAACATCAGTTTCAGATTTACTGTTTCACATGCTATAATGAAAAAACAGAATGCAGTCTCTTATTTCATTACAAATTAGTATCCTTCACTGAGATTTTACCTCTGTCAAATATTTTTTCAGTGAAATAAAGGCTAGTCCAGCTGACAAAAATCAACACATTCTTGACAGTAATTTAAAATATTTAAAAGATATATACTGGATAATTCTAGAACTCCCTTGCACATTTAGCTACAGCTTTCATAATCCTGACATCAATCAAGAACTAAATCTAGGGTGAATAACTACAGGATATTAATAGAGTAAGAAAGACAGCAAAGATAGCTTTAAATTGATTATTTCTTACCATTATTACTAGTCATTACAAAAAACAGTTAAAGAGTAGCTGCTTATTTTCCCAAATTAGTCCAACTGTTTTCTGGATGCAGTTTCATCCCTTGTCTGAAGAAGAGCTTACCCCTTACCCCAGTATTTCTACAAACAAGTATACTGCCACAGACATTCAACTCACATGCAGCTTTGACATCAACACCTGTAAAAACACACCTGTGTTTGTCTCATGCATTTCCCCTTGCCCTAAGTCATGCAAACATCTATATACAAACCTAGAGAAAACAATGGGATGCCCCATTCCTTGTTTTACCTTTTCACTCCAAGAGATTAACATGTGTTAATTATGCAGCACAAAAGCTAGTTAATACTTCTCATGTTTCACTAAAAAATCTGCAGTAATTTTAACAACTGTAGTGGATTAGGCAAATTTAAATACATCTGCTCACACTAACCATTTTTCTCCTGCTACCACTTGCTTCCATGCTAGAGATGCTTGCCCTGCTGAAGTCCCTATTCAATTATAAGGGTAGAAGTTGTTATAGCCCCACTGTAACTAATAAGAACTTCACCATATCGTTTAAGTTTTATAATAATGTCAGGCATTTCACCATCACTCGAATACTTAAAACACTAACACTGGTAAAAGAGAGAAGACAATTTAACAAAAACAATTAAAGTTAACAGCATATGGTCGTGTATTTCCAGAAGTGAACTGCTTGTGTTTCCAGAAGTGTTTTAATGTTTCATATGTTGCAATTTAAGAATTATTTCTAAAAAAAATCAGAAAATCCTTTTTACTTCAAGTAAGAGATTTTTTAATTATTTTTTTTTTTTGGATTAGCCAATTTAAAATAGAAAAGGTTGTACATACCTTAGGTTCTAGGAAGTACCCTTTAAAATACCGATACCAAACAGGAACTCCTCTAGGAAGCTCTACAGTAGCTTTCCATAATTGACTGGGGGGGAAAAAAAAACCCAAACAGCTTCAAAATATAGCCTAACAGCCACCTCAGACATATGTCTGTTCTAAGTGATATTCTAAAATAAAGTTTAGTTTACTGCTGCAAGAAAGGTTTTTACAACATAACTTAGCCAAACATGCACAAAGCACAATAAATACTTAGAACTGAAACTGCACTTTCTAATCTACAGATCTGAAGTGCTCCAACGAAGCAAGAATTCTCATCCTTATTTAACAGATGGAGAAAACATGATGAAATAATTCAGGGATTCATCCAAGACCACACAGCAAGTCACTGACATAATTATAAATACATCTTGTGAGCCCCATTTTCCTGCATCATACAAATAGCGATAGGCAGGGCATCATTTAAAAAAAATACTGAATTCTTCCACTGTATTTAAACTTTCTTCATTCACACTCATGTTTATACACACACAAACCACTTATGAATTTTCATGTAGCTCTCATCTTATCTCTTCTCCCCATCTCTTTATAGCCACAATAATAACTTGTATAGGTTGAAAAGAAAGTAAACACTATTAACATCTATTAACTTGCTGTATAGTTATGGGACTGAGAATTTCCCATAGCAGTTCCTTATTCAGAAAGTCTACAACTAAACTACTGAAATATGACACCCACAATGGTAGAAGCATCATCTGTAACTAGACAAGCATACCTAAATTAGACATTTTCTTATACACATTCCTAAACATTCAAAATGTTCAGGGGCAACACAAGAAATTCTGGAGAGTTTTACTAACCGTATGTGTAGATCAACAGTTTACAAACTCAATAATAAATTTGTTGCTTCAAAACTCCAGCTACTTCAAAGGGAACAAACAAACAAAAAAAAAACCCCAAACAAAAACCCCAAAACAAAAAGACCTCAACTTACCGATCATCAGTTTGGAGGACCACTGCAACTTGTGGATTCCAATTTCCCAAAGCACTGCAGCTTCCACAAATTGCAAAAACCTCTCCTAGAAAAAACCCAAACAAACAGAAAAACCCCACAATCATCATTACTCAAACCAATATGGAATTAATAAGTACAGCCTACATGGTTAAACCTTCAAGTATTTTAGACACCCATCCAAATTCCCTCTTTTTGGTTCACAAAAAAAATTTCCCCGCCCACTCAAAATAACAGCAGTGTTTCATTGCCCATCATAAGGAAAGACCTCACAGAGAGGGACTACTGACAACCTGTGCTTTTAAAAGGGTTGGCTTCCAAATCCCCCTGCAGTAATATTGTTCAAAAACCTCTGCAAATGCAGCAGGCAGAATTTCAATGTAAAATGCTTATTGTCAAGAAGAATCATGTTTTTCTTATACATTGTATAGGGTTGGGGGCTTTATATATATATATATACACACACACACAGAGTACTGAGTAACATACATGTCTAAAAACATAATTCTCTGAAATTCACACAAATAACCTAGAAAGCAGACAAATACGAGCTTGCTAACATCATTATCAAGACAATACAACCATTTAATTTTATTTCTCTGAGAAATAAAATTAATTTTGCTGCTATGCTTTCCATTTTTTATTTTATATAAAAACATAATGCTGTTACACAAAAAAACAACACATTAAATTGTCACAGTCTACACTAATGCATACATACATATGGAAAGAAAACAAGATTACAGTAGTATAAGAATGCTTGATTCTGGGATATCCAGGAGTTACAGTTAACATTGCAACTTATCTTTGTTTTTAATATAAAACCTGTATGACACATATGACTAAAAACAACAACAATGATAAAGTTTGTCTGTCACTAGGTTTGTTTACCAAAGAAACCCCTGCAGACTCAGGGGTTGCAAAAAAATTTACAAGAGCCAAGAATTAAAATCATTTGCTCCTAAAAACAGCTTAGTGAAATAATCTTTGAGAACACCTGAACTACAAACCTTTTTTAAATAAAATACTTTGTTCCAGTTCATTTAAAAAATAGCCAAGCTTTCTGCATGCTCACTGTAAGCATACGCCCACAGACAAAAAATCAGCTGTATACTTACTATTCAATTCACTGCACACAATTGCCTAAGTCAGGTGCTTTACCTTTTCCATTCTGTATTGTGGCACATTATAGTTTGGTTTTGCAGGGGGAAGATGAAGGGGGCAGGGAAGGCCACCTGAATTTCTGACTGGAGATACTAAAGAGATGCTAAAGTTCTTTTAATATTCCTTTAAAATAGCAGCACTTTGTATATTTTAGTGTACACATGGGCCAATCTCTGAAGTGCCATCTAAATTCTATTTCTCTTAGCAGCAGCTAGCTAGAATAGGTTTCCAGCCTTCTTTTTTAAACAAAAATGTGCAAACATTCAGTGAATACTTAGCACTCAGCAAGGTACAACACAAAGGCAGCATTTGAACAAGGTGCACAGTCACCCCTAAACTCACTTTAACAATTACACTGCAAGGCTGAATCAGGATTTGTAAAATGCTGCTTAAATTTTCCCAGGAAAGGTGCAAGTGAAACGCACGATAAACTGGAACTGCTTTTTCAAAGGCAATTATAAACTCAGTGGGGTTTGGTTTAGTGTTGTGTTTAGAACTCAGGGGTCTTCCACTTCTTCCCCTCCCCTGCTGGGGAATCCAATGCTGCTACTGGCAGAGCTCCTTCAGCTACAGGAAAGAGGAAGTTACTCCAGGCCTCCTGCCCAGTCTCAAAACTTGCAACAGCCTTACTGATGTTGCAATCTCTCTGGGCCACCTCTATTGAAGCAGAATCCTTGCGTACAGTTGAGAACTGGAAGCTCCATTTTTTGTTTCATAACTAACCAACCTCTGGCCACCTAGTAGTCTCTTGGTATGGGACTGTGTTCCAGTGAAGACCCAAAGGAGTCACAGCCAGTAATTAGTGACCCTTTTCCTTCCACTAAGATGAGGCAGAAATGAACCACTCTGTGTCACAAATATGTAGAAGCCTGTATCAATGTGTTGGGCTTCATCACCAACGTTTGGCTCCAGAAGTGGTTTGGCTAGAGGGAATGAATCAAAGCATCATTCTTATGCTGATGATGCCCTCTTACCCTGCCAGTCAGCTTGGAACCACTGGCTTTAAGATCAATAAAAACAGTGATGAGGACACAAAGAGCACATTTGCGCTCAAGATGAGGATTCTTGTCTCACCAACTAACTACTCACCGTGGTGATGTGACAAAATCAGTACCTGAAGTTTCTAAGTAAACTGGAATTTTTGCTGTTTGTAGAACTGCTCATAGCTCTGAAAACCTACCTCTTCTTTCAAAGGACTGTATCTTGCCACTGCTGAATCTCAAAGCTCTTCTCCCCGGTCAAAACTAACAGTATCAATATTGTGATAAGCACAGCAAAAGCAACCTTCTGTGTCACCTCTTTATACTATACATATATAAGTTTTTGCAGATAATGTTTTGTAACCAGCCACTGAGGCAGGATTCAATTCTTCCTAATTCTAACTTTTGCTGCAGGTATTATCAGTAAAAGAGTAAAATTACACATGCAAATTCAACTTTGCTAGTGACAGTGCCATCACAACAGTGGAAGCAACGCTGTAAACAGGGCAAACAGAGCATGACTTGCAATACTCCATTGTATAGCTATACCAGTGCTTTATAGCCTTCTTTGATCTAAGGTCTATTTACTCTTTCATTTTAAAGTTTTCTCCAGAATGCTATAAAAACACTGCTCCTTACTAAAGGCTTCATGTCTACATTGTGTGTCAATGTTCAGTTCCCAAATTCCCAATCAAATGGGGCAGATGTCGAAACTTTTATAGCATTTTTATCACTTCTCCCCCCCCAACTACAACAGAAACTTATGCCATCTGGTATTTGTAACAGGAATTTTGCCAATACGTACATGCTCCCACATTCACCTGCTTCTGTTAGGCAACCACCAATTATTTTTTTTGTGACCTTCCTTCCAAATTCCAAAAGATGAAGGTCAAAGTAATAAGCGCAATTTATCAACACTAAATCTTGGTGTTCTACATGGTCTCACACCTTGTGTTCCTCATTTAGATTAGGGAAGTTATTTTACACATTTTTGCACAAATAGAATATTGAATTAAGCTGCATTTTCTTTCTGTTCTTAACTCCTAGTAGAGGTCACATCTTGTTATGAAGAACTTTCAACAGAGATGCAGAGAGAAAAAAAAATCAGAATGAACACGTCAATGCACACCTGACTATCATGGTCCAGAATGTAAATACTTGTTTCCATGGAATAAAAAATTACTAGAGACAGAACACTGATTTTAAAACAACTATAACCATTTCAGTTAGCATCAAAAGCTCTAACACACTATGAAACTGTTGTTTGAAGAAGTAAAAATTAATTCCCAAATCTCATTTTCAAATTCTTATGTGAAATTTCTTAGTCTATTTTATAATGACTTATCATTCTGATAGTTGAACTGACACGTTCATATCTCTGAGGAAAATGGGTAAGACAGCCTTTGAACATTCTTCTGTTCAGTTTTCTTCTAGTTAAACCATACAAAAAGGAGACAGTATGATTTGGGTACCTGGTACTGATGGTCCTCTTACTTCAAAACTGACTTGAGAAGAGGTCATACTTGCAACTTATCTTAGGATAGTTGAAATCTCCTACAGTGGGAGGAAAAAGATAACTACATTTTAGGAACACGACAGCAACAGATGTAATGCATTAAAAGTAAGAGGAAACACAAATCCCACCACTTACAGGGAAGCAAGCCACTAGTGATGTTACTGTTTGAGTCTGCAGTAAAAATAGAAAACTCTAAAACCAGCAGCAGCCCCAGAAAATAGCATCCAGCTGTAGAAGACACCATTGCAACACTGCCATGAGAAAAAGACTACTAAATCAAATACCATATGAAAGTATCAATATCATGGATCATTCATCAGTCTTAAGCTGAGATGTTTCAACAACCTCTGTTTTGCCTAATTTTGCTCCCAAAGAGGCCACTGGAAGTTTTAAGACATTTAAGATGGTGACCTTTGGCAAGCAGTAACTTCTGCTTGTCTCCCTATGCTATTCTTTGGCATCCTCTTCAAAACCCAAGGAAGGTTTCACAGACAAGCACTACCACCTTGAAGGAAAAAGGGGAAGAATCCATGAAGGCAGACAGCTCTCTGCTGCCACAGGTAGTGAGTTGTTCATCACCTTAGACTCTGCTCCCCTACCAATACTTCCAGCCTTTCACATGGAGCACCAGCAACTAGAAGCACCAGTCTTCAAAACACCACAGCAGGAAGGGACTGCCTGTAGCCTCTAGAGCCAGAACAGTAGTTGGAGGATTGACTCTGCTTCGATTTTCTACCCTCATCCAATACGCAACAACTTGATGGAACAAAGCTGGCAGAATCACACTCTCCCCATTACAACAGAAACACTACTGATGTAAAATATCCTTTCATATTATTTATGAAAGTAGTAGCCATATCAAAGTACAAGTCCAGATGTTGCCAGATTATCATCATCCAAGTATATTCCTTTGGACATGGGCTGTAAAATAATCATACTAATTATATGCAGAATTAACTTTGCAATGCTCTCAACTAACGCGTTTCTTTATATCACCGTGGTAGTGTTTTTTCCTTTTAAACCAAGCAAGTATAATGTTTTTACTGCTGTTTTTGAACAGGACAAAAGCGCTTCATTTCAGTACAGTGTCGCTCAGAAATCCTTTAGTAACAATTTTAATAATGACAAGAAGATTAACAGCCCTAGAGAAAAATCTACCTTTCATTAGCTCTACTACAAGCCCTTGCCTTCAAAGGGCACAGTGCAGTTTAACTGATACCTTGAAAGCAAGAAAAGCTAAAGATACCAAGTAGGAAAAAAATTAAATGCTCATAATCAATCCTCATACCTCCTGAGCAATCAGCAAGTTAGTTAAGGTCTGAAGTTTAAAACATCTATGAATTTTCTTCTGGATCTCCTCCTCCTCTCAATCTATTCCTTTTCTAACTAGTGCTGCCTTTACTCCCGTATTTCCCTCTCTCCATGTCAAGGGAGATGACTTCTCAGTGGTAAAACGAGAGAAAAAAAATGGTAGCAATACAGATGTTTCTGGTCATATATTCCAATTCTGCATGTAATCTCTTACAAGTAACATTTCTGTAAATAATAAAATCCCAAGCTACTGAAGCTAGAAATAAGCTCACTTAATAAACAAGAATTCCATGAAGGGCACACCTTTTATGAACTTTGTCGTGCGTGTCATTAGGTGGTCTGTATGTTAACAGTGACACATTCTGGCATTTCTTTTTAGCAGTTATTTATAGACACAGAAGTGCAGCATGCTTCAGTGCTGAAACTAAAAATGGACTCGTGAAACCAGTCCAGTATGACACAAAAATCTGATTTTAGTAGTTTATATTCCCTGCTTTAGTGTGTATTTATGATGACACTGAACAGTTCAGGGCCTTGGCTGTGTTCACTAATTGTCATTGCTTGGACACCCTTTCACTGAAAAGGCAGAGGAGCCAAAGGGGAGATGAAGTAGGCAAAAACACCTTGCCAAAGGCTACAAAGCAGGTAAGTGACAGCTGAAGCCTCAACTGAGTTCCCCAACACAAGAACAGGCTTTTGCCTTGTAAAAAAAGCTGTTTCCAAAGATGATGCAACATGACTCAAAACTAAACTTGACAAAAAACAGCACATCAGTCTTATTCCAAATCAATTAACTACCCACCCACTCCTACAGAAAAATCTGAAATCCTGTTAAGTCTATAAAGTTTTTAGCCAATATTGCAAAAATTCCATGTACCTACTTGCAAGACATTTCTGCGCTTTTCTGAACTGCCTAGCAAAAGAATATTACTTTTCTATATAACAGAAGTTAAACGTAAGGAGATTTTGGTAACCTGACTTTGTAAAGCCATCAAAATCCTGCTCAAAAGACATTTTATCTGAAAGACCTACTCAACCTGTTCAAGGGATGTATATCAGGAGAAGAAACACTCTACTTTACAGCATCACAAACATGTTTTTTCTAGCAGAACTGCAGCTACAGGTATTCACTTATATTCACATTTAGGGTCAAAGTACTACACCTCATTTTGAAGGGACATCTTGTCTAGCAGAGCACTGTATGTAAACACACAGCAAGGAAAAAAATAGATCTGCTCTGTGTTAATGAATCAAGTTTATATTGTATATTATCATGCACTTATAAGGCATTCTGTACTTTCAAAACATGATATTTAGGGGGGGAAAAAGCCTAAGTTTAGCTGTCTAGTTACTGATGGTTCTTGAGAAGAGGAAGTAATTTAATTCCCAGAGAAAAATGGCAAGAAACCCCAGACAGGCAAATCATCTGACCAGTAGGTGTCAGGTGATCTTTTAAACCCTATGTTCCTTCCTCCAGATTTTCAGCACTGCTTCACCAAAGCAGGTGACAAAGAATAACAAAAACTTCTCTGCTCCCCACACCAGTAAAGATGGGCTGTTTGGGAGAATGTAAAAATCCTCAGCTCAGAGGGGTCATAACTGTCTGCTCAGGGGAACTGAAACAAGCTAGAACAGTTACATTAAAAAGATTAAACACTTCCTAATCAGCAAGTATTAGCAAAGTCAACGAAGCAGATTCATGAACTAGAAGTCCTTATGGAACAACCATTTTTAAACAGCCTTTGGGTTCAAAAGTATTAAAGCTGAATTCACATCTGCTGCAACTACATGGGTTCAAATGCTAGCCCGGGGTGCATATAATTGCCCCTCATCCTATGTCCCACTTCCTCCCTTTGGTCAGTTTTTATGGACTGTAGTTCCATGCAAGCAATGAACACTTGAATCTCAGTCATTTCCTCATGAGAAAGAGAGGTCTCACCCAGGTAGACATTCACACAATGTTATCAACACGTCACTAAAAAAAAAAAGTGTTTCTCTACCTAGAAATTCTTGCTTTTACAACAAAAATGCATTCTTTCCCATGTGACAGTTCAATTCTCTCACACTCTCCTCTTTTTGCAGAGCAAACCCTTACCTTTCACAATCTCCAGAGGCTTCCCAGGGAGATGGTGCACAGCAGCAGCACTCTGAGTCCTGGAGCTGTACTGACCTGCCTTCAAAAGCTTGACTCAGGTAACCCTGCCCATCAACCAACTTCACTGTATAAAATAGGCTGCCTGCAAAGCTTCTAGAGCAGAAGTGAGATGAACAGCCTAGTAGGTAGGGTCATGTAAAATCTTGGTTCCCCTGCCACAAGACAAAGCTCTCTTCATGGTCTTAGATGGGAAGAAAAGCAACTGGGAATCTTGCCATTTCAGAAATCCACTTACTTGCCTTCATATACTCAAAACAAAAGCAACAAAGATTTTAAGCATAGTATCCTACAGGCTGAACAGAAGATAAAAAAAAAATGTACTCTTTGTTCTAACATTGCCTATAAAGGTTTCTTTTAAGTTTTCCTCTCCTTGTGGGCAACTGAAGGAGTACAAGAGCAACAGGAGTTGATGTACTCCCTAAATAATAGGGAACCTAAGCTCTCCCCTCCTGATTCTAGAAGGGCACTTCTAGGAAGATGCAAGCCAACAGTGGTGGACCCCTAATGGCACTTGGAGGAAGAGAAAAGACGATGTTTCAGACTCTCCTTCTGGCACAACAAGACCAACTATTAACATATAACAAAACAGCATAGCTTTCCTCAAAAATGAGGTAGCAAAGGTCATCATGGATGGAGAAAACCAAGATAATTTTTGGTTGTAGTCAAAATATACCAGAACACAGACATAATTTAATAATTACAAGCTCGAAGTTCATTTGAACCTTTTGACTTACAGGTCTGGTGGTATATAAAACCCCCTCACGACCCTTCAGCTTTAGTAGATTTCACACACACACACTTCCCCCCCCCCCTTAATTTCCTTAAGCTTTCCAATATATTTCAAGAGGTACTGGCTGGCTGCTGTCCCACATCTTATGCGCAGTATTTCAAGCTTAGATAACTACATATCAAGCAATCTGGGACAATCCTGACAATAGTCTAGCTTGCAAACACTGAACAAATTTTAGACTCATAAATATTCATAGCATTCATAAAGTCAGATGACATGCTCTCTATCAATACAAGTAAGATTTTTAATAGCAGCTCAAATAGGTTTGCGAGGCTCTGACTTCTAACTAGAGTGTTACGAGGGCAATGTTTGAGACAGGTTTGAAGTACAATGCAATCACTTTTTTTCCTACTGCAGAGACTTACAAGCCTGAAGGCCTTGAACTTTATTTGTTGTATGGACAGAAGGCTTTCAAAATTAGGCAGGAAACTCTTTAGGTAATGATATTGAGATAGATCTGAACGGAAAGCTGACTTTATCAACTGTGAGTTGGCTATAAGGGTTGCAGAATGGTTGGTTATACTTAGCACTAGAAGGAAAAATACACCGTGACATCTAAGGGTGGAAGAGAGGGGAGACAGACCAAGTCTCAGGAAATTCTACACTGGCTTTCTAAATTGGGGGGGGAAGGGAAGATTTATATTGAAAATAGAGCTCGTAACAAAAATAACTCCAAGATTAAAAGAAGAGCAAAATGCTGCTCTTCCAGTAGCGAGAATCATAAAATAGAATCAGAGAATCATTTGGGTTGGAAAAGACCTTTGAGATCATCAAGTCCAACTATTAACATACATAAGGACAATCCAAAAGTTTCTAACTTTATCTTCTCTAGGATGCATCTAATGGAGTATGAACTAAACCAACTTCATTTAAGCTCCTAGAAGGTAGATGACACAGATAATTTGAGACGTTGATCATTTGCATGGACTTAGTATTTGGCAACATGCTGATGAAAGCCAAAAAGCAGCAGATTTACATTGAAACATACTGTGTTACATTTCTCCCCCCTCGCTCCTGAGAAAGACCCAAAACCCTATCTAATAAAGCATTAGTAGAAATTTCTGATGTAAAGCTATCAACCCAAAACTCTCTTGGATAACATTATGTTTCAGGATGACTGGATAATACACAACACAGATTTTTCAATGACAGTAAAATACAGCTTATAAAAGTAGCTTTTTAATGAGTGTTTAAGATATCCAGGTATGTAAGTTTTTTATAGGTACTTCATGGGATTTTTCAAAGGTAATTAGATAAACAATTAAAATGAGACATCTAGGTACCTAGGTGCCATGACATTCCCGTAATTCATTTTAAGTTTCAAACATTTGGTTCTTAATGTAGGAATATTTTTAACCACTATATTACTGAACTTGCTTAGCTATCTGTAGAAAAATAAAGACCATCTGTGCACAAACAGGCTCTTTCATACCATTAGCACACATTTCATCACAGACCACAGTGCAGACTACCGGTACTGCAAAAAGTAAACACACGCTCCATTATTTCAAAATATTGCTCTATTTTTTTTTTGCAGATGAAGATCAAAGGGGTAAGGACTAGAAGGCTGCAGTATTTTTACTTTTTATTTTTCTGATTTTGAGCATTCTCCACCTTAAAAGTACAGACAACACCACAGAGAGGTCCAACTCTGGCCTGAAGCAGGGGAAAGGTGCCACAGTCCCAGCCAAGTCACTTGATAGCTGAGAACGTACACTGGAGGAACAGGGCTGATGTGGGGCACCACAGCCCCAGGCAATCTCCCTCGGGAAGCCTGTATGTGAGTACTACCATGCACTGTGGGAGAAGGTACTGTACTTATATTTTACCTTCTTGAAAGCTGTACTATACACAGCAATAGAAAATCCACCATGCATTAAATCTGGTGCTGTGCTGAACAAAGAGATATGAGCCTAACAACACAAAACTGCTGTTATAGGACAGTTTCGTCATTTTTATAGCATTAGATTCTTGAGCATAAAAATATCAACTCGTGTTACTTCAGGCTATACCTTTAATATTTAAATATCTATTCAAATCTGATTAAACTCCCAGTACAAAGAACAAATTTTGTTGCTTGTGGTTGGTCCTAACAAGGTATCAGAATATTATAAAGTACATCTAAAGTAATAAATTAGGTATGTAATAAAATTAAGTAGCAATAGCTGACAACACCAGGGGTTTAGAACAAAAAGTCAGAGGATATGCTTGTCAGGACATTCACTCTAAAAACTGCAGGAGAATTTTTAGAAACATTACAGCATCAACTCATTTTCACCCAAACAACCAGAAGGTTCTTCCTGCCCCCTCCTTTCCCCCCACACCTTGACTGCATGAGAAAGGACAGCCACAAAGTCAGCAGCTCTCTCATACTGCATTGCAGTATTAATACTGGACAGAAAACAAACTTGCATACAAGATTTGGACATCCTGTTCTGATTCCAAGACAGGAATTTTACCAATAGGGCTATACTGACATTTAGAAAGAAGCAAAGCCCAAATACTATTTTTGAAACAGCATCATATTAATATGTAGAAATAGAGAAAAAAGTATCTTTAAGATGTTATTTTCAGTATCAAACTACCTGTTTGCAAGGCTAAGCCAGCCCTAGTAATCAAACACAAGATCCCTATCTGACATACTATGTTCACCTATAATGCATCTGCTGTATTTTAAATAACAAGAACTTAAAGATGTTCAGCATTTCTTAAATACGTATTCATGTAGCAGACTCTTCTCTCATAGCTATGTCACAGCAGTTTTGCAGACAGTTCTTTAAAAAGCAGGAAATGTCTGGGGCACATTTGCAAGTAAACCAGAACAGCCTCGGTTTGATTTGTCTGCTGAAGCATTGTTTGTTATTATTGTGTGGTTGACAAGATCTCAACCTGGTAGTAATTTAGCTCTTTGTGTATGATCGCACTAACATTCCTCACTTAGAAATGACATGGACAAATAACTTGTACTATGCTCCCCACAGCTCTTAGTACTCAAGACAACAACCTTTAAAAGGTTTTTCAAAGCCTGTATCCATTTTATTGAGGAGTAACCACCTTTACTAAGAGATTAGCTGCATGGCAGTTTAGATGAGTCATTTCTATTCAAGACAAACAGCATTTCCCTGATTTTATAATATTTTCTATACTAATTTTACAGGCAATAGTGCTAGAATATATATATAAAAATCTAAGGAAAAAATGATTATTAAAAAATAATTCCACTTGTCAACTATTTCACTCTAACATTTAAAATATTTTGAAGGCTAATCTCCATCTAACAGTGCATGCTTTAATGAATTAAAACAATTAACAATCTACAATACAAGCTATCGATTGAAAAAGAAAGAAAAAAATAGGAAAATTAATCTGTGCCTCCTGCAACAGCCTGGTTAGGAAGCAAGTAACAAAGTTAATCCGGAGTCGTCTCATTAGTCCACGAGATCAAGAATAGCAAAACACAATCCGTTAGTATTGTTAGTGTGTTCCTTTAGTACAGAGCAGACACAAAGAGCAGAGCAAACACCCCCCCCACCAACCGGCGCCGCAGAGTGTCCAGCCCGCCGCAACGCGCTGACCCGCCTAAAGGGCACTTACTGAGTGCTCCCCGCCCGCCACGGACGGCGGCCCCACCGCAAGCCCCGCACGGCGCAGCACTGAGGCCGGCTCCCGGCCGGGAGGCGGCGCGCCGTGTCCCCGGGCCCACCCTGTCCCAGCCTCCCAGCCACTTACATAATACAAGAGCGGCCGGACCGCCCCGGGCGAGGGCTTTCGGCGGGCACGTAAATCAACAGGCCGGTCTGCGCCCAGCCGGCAGCCCGCCAAACCAACCTCACCTAGTGACAGCCCGGGCCCGGCGGCCGCAGCAGCAGCGCTTAGAGCTCTGCGCGCCTGCTGCCCTCCCGGCAAGATACCCCCGGCTCCAGGCCATGTGGGCACCTCGGTCACCCCCGGCGACACGCAAGCCTCTCTCTCTTCCCGCCACACGGCATGCTGCCATCCCCCTCCAGGAAAGCTGCAGGCGTCGTCCCGCTCCCCAGACCACCCACTCTTCCTACTGATCCCCTCAGAGTCGAGCGCCATACCATCCCTCCCCTCAGGTCGCAACACCCCAACCGACACCCCCCGCAGGACCGCCCGCGAGGAGCGCAGCACCGCTCCCCCAGCGCGCTCCTCACACCGGGGCGTGAACTGACCCGCTTCAGGCCTCAGGTCCCCCTAGGGGCACGCACCAACCGTCCCCCGCCACTACACCCAGCCAACAGCAGACTGACTTGACCGAGCGCTGCTCCCGGCTCTACAACCGCTTTATGCGGGGCTGCGGGCGGCGCCGCCCCGGCTCCCTGCCCCTCCTCCCGCGGCCGGGGTCCACGACCGCTGCCGAAAGCCGCCTGACAGCGCAAGGCGCGGAGGGAGTGGAAGGGGCGGAGCGAACGGCAACCGGTTCCAGCTGCCCCCGGCCGCACCGAGGAGGAGCGAGGCGCGGAAGTGCCCCCACGTGACCTTCCCTTACGGACGCCGTCACTCCCCGCAGCTTCGGCCCCGCCTTCTCCGCCCGCAGCCACTAAGAAGCGAACAGGAAGAGCGGGGGAGACCGTGCCTTTTCCTCGAAAGCCCCAGGCCGGGGTGCTGGCGGCGCTTGAGGGCGGGCCGAGGAGTGAAGGGGCGGAACTAAGAAAAGGCGCGGTGCGTGAGGGGAGCCGGGACAGTGGGGGGGAGGCAGCTGCATGGGGCGGGGGAGCACTAACTGAGGAAGTCGGCTTGAGGCCGCCTGCCTGCGGCGGGGAGGAGTTCCATCCTCCCCCGTTCTCCTCAGGGCCAGGCACCAGCAGTTCCCCGCATCGCGACCCAGCAAGTGCTGAGCACTGTCGTCCCCCCAGTACCTCCCGCGGCGAGCGCGGCACCGCTTCCCCTGCACGCTCCCGCCACGGGCGCACGAACCAATCCCCCTCAGGCCCAAGTCTCTTCAGCGGCACGCACCGACCGTCTCCTCCGCCGCCACAGCCCCACCGCACCCCCACGGGTCCCGTGTCCCCGGCCGCCGACGTGGACTGACCTGGCGGAGCGCTGCACCCGGCTCTCCAACCCCTTTGTGCGGGGCTGCGAGCAACGCTACCCGGGGTCCCTGCCCCTCTTCCCGCGGCCGCTGCCCAAGGCCGCCTAACAGTGCGTGAGAGAGGGTTGCGGCGTAGCTGCCAACCGGTTCCAGCTGCCCCCGGCCGAACTGGGGAGGGAGCTAGCCCACGTGATCTCCCCCTGCCGACGCGTTACTCTCCGCGGATTCGCCCCGCCTTTTCTACTGTAGCCAATAAGAAGCGAGCGGGGGGGGGGACGGACGGAGACACACGGTACCTTTTCCGCGAAAGCTCTGGGTCTAGGGGGGCGTGGCTTGGGAGCAAAGGGGTGGGGCTGAGCTAAACTGAGCGAGGTGATTGGCCTGAGCCTGAGCCTGGCTTCCACTACCATCTTCCACGACTCTGAGGTCATCTTACCTCAGGCTAGGTTCTCAATACCCAGTCTGGGAGCATGAGGGCTGCTCTGGGGACAGGTGGCTCTGTTTCCTTGAGTTGGGTTGCAATGGCTTAGGCTGGCTGTGAGCTCATGGCATCAGGGGCACAATGGCTTTTTTTGTGGTATGCAGGGTAAGATAGCATGCATTTCTTAAAAGGCTTGGGTCTCTGTGGATTTGATGGTGGCCATCTGTCTCTGCGTGTGTTTTTCAGAGGTCCTGCCTGTGCAGGTGTCCTGAATCAAAAAATTCACTCAGTAGCCAATGTGACTATTAAGCAGGTATCCTTTATTGCAGCACTGGGAGTTGTACCGGGATACTTCCACAAACGTGCATCTCAACGAGAAACAAATTGTATGTGATTTATGTTACAAAAGAGTTACATATTCATTAGGTTTCCAATAAATTTAATACATATTCATAATTATTCCAGAAACTCATGAATATATGCTAATGTCCCAATACACCTGCGCAGTTTCTTTCTCAGGTGGTTGTCAGGGGTCATCCTCCTCAAATCTTCCTCTTTCTCCTCTCCTTCAGTGTACACAGTTGGGTGACCTCTTCTTCATTATCTCCATTTTGCAAGCTCAGCAACCTCGTTATCTGTCACAGGCTTGTTGGCATATTGGGCCCCCTTTATCAGGATGCCTCAAACTTTGTGTCTTTTTCTAGTTCATACCCAAGGACTGTTCCCTAATTTACAGCTTCTCTTATCCTGTTTCTACATTCCGACTATTTTACTAATTGTTTTCTTTCATACTGGAGCATGAGACAGATGAAGCCTGAGTTTGTGGGGCCTGACTCAAGTGTTGCCAAGTTATATTCTGTTTTAAAATTGTTCTATGCTAATTAGTTTCCCTTATTCAGTCCCAACCCTGCTGGAAGGCTGTGACCTTCATCACCCACTGAAATGTGGAATGGCAGGAGCTGGTGCCCTCTGTTCCCCATGTGCCTGAGTCAGGGCTCCAAGGGAGCCCCCTGCTGTTGTGCAGGCTTTTCCTCTTCCTTTGCACAGGTCTGGTTGCCCGTGTGCCAGTTGCATGAGCGAAAGGCCCATCATTCATGTTACAGCTAAAAACATGTCTTCACAGCAATGGCACAAGACAAACCAATGTGGGAATGCCCATGCTGGAGTTTGAAGCTGCAGGCAAAGTTTAAGTGTGATGCTTGTCACTGTTTCAGGGTAGCCAAGACCATTGGGTGAAGATCCTGGGGAGCTTTGCTGTGCTAAAAGGTAGTGTTGTGCTTGCGACTATGACCTTGTGGCCTTCCTGAGATCTGATTTTATGACAAAAAGAGTATCCCACTGGTGTTCACCCAACAAAGTATTAGCAAATAAAGGGAAACTATTTTCCTCTGTGTTTTTGACGGAGCTTGTACTCTGTGTTGTAGCAGACCAATGGAGTTGTGATCGTATGACTAGTCCTTTCGCTCTAATAATAACCTTTCTTAAATAGTTTGGTAAGTAACTTGCTTCTGCTTTATACAACTTGTGTCAGCTGACAAAGAAGCTGCAGTTTGAGTATGCAGAGAAACCACTTATCCTGTCTTGCAATGGGAGTTAGCACCATTACAAGTATGCTGCTCTATGCTGTCCTTCCATCTCTCGTTTAAATAGAGGGCTATTTTCCACTCATTCATCCCCTGCAAATCCAGCCATGTTTGTAAGTAATTTGTGACACATCTGTGGATGTTGTAGGGAAAATGAATGTTAATAGCAGATGTTCTACACCAGAAAAGTATGTAATACTTCTGAATTGCTGAGGTCTTTATGTGAGTATTCCAAGATCAGAGTACCGTTCATGATGGGAAAAAAGGTAGGGAAAGGTATGCAGTAAAAGGAAATGATAGCTGAAAGCAGTTTATTTTGAAGTCTAAAGGATAAGAGGAATTCCTCTGGGTAAGGAGGAGGGAGGGTTGGTGAAAAGTACTTGTTGGAAAGTGAGGATCTTGTTAAATCCGAATGTGAACTACTCTAGTTACAAACTCTTAGTAATTAAGTAAATATTATGAGCCATCACTTCTACAGATGTAATCAACAGTATGCTGAAGAAAGAGGAAGAAGGAACTGTAGAGAAAATACTATTTAGAAAAGTAATTGCCTTCTTGTTTTCTCTGCTCATTTTTAAGATTTATTAGTTCAAGTAATTTGTTGTAAAGCTGGGTTAGATTTGAACACTTTAAAACATGCTTTGGTGTGTTTAAATTTTTCAAAATTGGGTCTTTGACATCATGCCAGTCATGTTATAAAATTGTACCATTAAATTTTTGTTATAAACTAGAAGTATATCACTTTGTAGAAGTATACCTCTTTCAGCCCTAATGTTTATTTCAAAATATGCCTATATCTAGTCAAAACTGTTATTGCATTTCCTACAGTAATTCATTATAGCTAAAAATTGCAAGTGAGGTGCTAAATGGATTCAAGAAATACCCACATGTTCATTTTATTAAAGATGTACATCTTCCTACTTCTTCACTGAGGTAAAAGAAGCTAATATAATCAGCTCAATTGACATACTTAGAGAATTCTCTCTTTCTCCTTGTTAAATTATGTGGTTGATTTCAGCTAAAGCTGACATTCTGTCAAATAAACCATTTTTTAATTCTTCAGGTATCTTAAAATAGTATATATTTATTCATTTGGAAATAACATTAATAGGAATTTCTATGCTGCATTAAGAGAAACAGCTGATTCTAAACAGTGTAATTTGTCATGGCAACTTTCAAGGACTAATTTTCTCTTTAAAGGTAACTTGAGTTTGTCAAAATCAGACAAGATGTTCTTCATTCTGTAATTGATAAGGCTCTTCAAAGGGAAGAAATTTCATTTAGATGTATGTGATTCTTTTCTCTAAACAATGACTGTTGCCATGCTTGCATCAGTAGGACTGCTCTTTGGGTTGAGGCAAGTCTTCTGCTCTCTACTCTGCCTTAACCTGTGAGATCCCCATATTGCTTTGTTCTTAAGCCTTTAATTGAAATACAAATTTTAATAACTTTATTCCTGTAAATAATTCCACTGCACTACTTCTTGATCTTGCTGAATAAAACAAAGCCAGCTAATCAAGAACGATAATTAAGCTTGTACTTAGTCTAAAGCAAGTAGGAAAAGGATGGGAAATACTGTTATGTCTAGGCTTAACCTGGGGAAAAAAAAAGTCCACTTTTAATTAAGCTTGCCAGTGTAGGTTTTTTCCTCCTCTCCTCCTTAAGAAATTGCTTCAATATGGTTGGATCAGATAAGGTCATACTTTGCCATGACGCAGCAGGCAAGTCTCAGCTACTCCTTAAGATAATATAAAACTGTACAGTAATTAGAGCACGGAGATGAGTTTATAAACTCTTCTTAAATATCTGTCCAAAAAGTTAGGATTGGTGGTCTGCTTTTCTTGTTTACATAGCAACAAAGTAAAAACAAAGTAAATGGGGTTTTATGTCATACAATCTGAGTTGAATCGAGTTGCTGTTCGCAAAAGTCCCAAAGAGATCCAGAAAGACAAGGCTACAAGATCTGTTTCACCTGTGCAAACATAAACTCCATTTAAATATGTGTGCTCATGTTGGAAAGTATGTTTTCCCCTTTCCACTGTAGTAGTTTAATAAGAATTACTAGTATTTAGCCAGTCTGGCGATCTGCTTTGTCTTTGTTCTGGCAATGATATTGTTGTGATGAAGTTGCTGAGCAGGAGTGAAAGAGCTAAAAGACGCCGTGTGCCTACAGCCTCCCCAAACACTGGAAGCTGATAGAGGGAACTAACACTTAAGGGAAATGGCAGGACCATTAACTAGCTTAAGCCACATATCTAGTAATCTTAACCCTTACGTAAGATGTTTTAACAAGAACTAGCGTAAGGAAGGGTCAAGATGACCCTTCGCTCTGCTTGCATTTTTGTAACCAATCACAAGATAAGGAGGTAGTAAATCAGAATGGAATGAACATGGAGGATTCTCTGCTAATTAGGAACCGGTCTGAGTAAGTTTTGTGGTGAAGGTGAAAAGTGCACAGTGAGGAAGACATACGGCCTTCATCCCTAAGACCCCGGCCCATGACCACCAAGAGGCACTGCGCGTGCGCAGCTGAGAGGAGTTAAAGGCGGAGACAATGGAAATGAACTCATTGCAATAAGACCGCCTTTCCACGGAAAGATCATGAATATGTATAGGCGCTTTTTTAATATGTAACATTTTGTTGTATAAAATTCAAAGGAAATTGCCGCAAGGTGCGCACGATTTTGGTGGGATGACCCCCCGTGCTGCCCAGCGCTGAATAAACATACCTACTTTACAACTTTCCCAGTTGTGGAGTCCCATTTTCCGCACATCATTTTGGCGAGCCAGCCAGGAGACACTCTGCTCGGCTGCGGCATCCACTGCGGAGCGGATGCTCCTAGGCGCGCCCCGAGCACTTCTCTCGGAGGAGCCTCCACTTCCAGCCGCTCACCACGGGAGTAGACAACAACCTCCTGAAGCTGCGGATAAACGGTATGTTTAGTAAGGGGGCCAGTAAGTCATAGGGGACGCCCATGCTTGGCCAGGGCCGCCGGTAAATCGCACAGAGACGTCTGGCATACAGCATAGTCCCCGTATGGGAGGAGGGTACACTAAGGAAAGGGGAGATTCGCTGACCGATAGAGCGGCCGCTAGCGATCTTGGGAGTAGATCGAGTGAATCCGAGGTTATCGCTGCATCCCGGCATCGGGAGCCAGGACGGACCTGCTAATGACTGTATAAGAAGCAGAAGAGTAAACGAGCCTCAAAGTTGCAGCTGCTAAAGGGATAATAACTAGAGCGTGAACTGTATGATTTATCTATGAAACGCCCGGGTATTTTATGTTAAAAGCATGAGTGTGTGTGTGTGTGTGTATTTGAGACACAGCGCTGCTGTGAAGCAAGTGGGAGTCCGCAAGGAACACGGCCAGAGACGGACAAAGTGTCTGAAACGTTTGTAAGATCTGTAAATGTTTTTGATATATGTAAGTTGGGCTGCTGCAGTGTTTAGTCAATCTCCTAAGTATCGGAGGCCTGGCTGATCATCAAAGTGGCAGGACGGAGAGAGTCACTCCTTCAGTGGTTTGGGCTCGAACCTTGGGAGTATTTAAACGAAGGAGGGAAGTGGATAAGGAGGGGAGAGGAGCGGATTTTATTAAGAAGAGCGTATTTAACACCAACTGGACAGATAGTAGCCCTAAATTGGGAACAACCTGTCCCAGATACCTTTTTTTAAGCCCCCATATTGATGGAGGGTGATTCCTTGTTTTGTGTGTGGGCTTACTAACAAATTATGCGAAAATTGGCATTCGGCCTGGGTCTTGTTAGAGTGTTCGTTTTGTAAGGAAAGGTGGTATTGTTTATCTGGCAGAAAGCTGAATGTCCTAAGTGCTTTCCCAAAATCCCCAGCTTTGTGATTGGGAAAGGACTTATCAAGAATCCAAAATAGTAAAGTTTGCGTGTAAAAAAAAAAAAAAAAACCCAAAAGACCTAATCCCAGAAATTTGGGGACGTCTGGGAAAAAGGATTGAAAGAGAACCATGGGGATTTGTAAGAGGAGGTCTGCGTGGAAATTAAAACGGGATAGAGAAGGTAGCAGGAAAGAGTTTGTGAAAAAGGAAAAAGAAATTATTAGGATGGGCAATACCCAGGGAGGCATTCTAAAAAAGAGTCCCCTAGGCTGTGTACTTGCTCACTGGAAGGAAATTGCTGGGACTGGAGGCACAGAGAGCAGGAAGACCCTTATTAAGTACTGTAATCAGTGGTGGCCGCTGTACAAACTAGAAGATGGAGCCAAATGGCCGTTGAATGGGTCAATTGATTATAACACTATCTTGCAATTAATGCTGTTTTTAAGAAGGGAAGGAAAATGGGATGAAGTATCATATGCAGATATATTTTTAACCCTCCAAAATCATCCGGAGTGGCAAAGGGACTGTGGGATGGTGCCACCACAGGACCCAATGGTACTTGCCCTTGAAAGAGAGAGTAACAAGGAACTTAAAGGCAAGCTGAAGCGGTGCTGCTCGGCATGTAGTATTGGACAAAGATGTACAAACATAAACAAAAACCACCAGGCACTAGAACAAGATCTAACCGATTTGTTTAAGCCTCCCCCTCAATCGCAGGAGCAGGATGTGGACTTGGATGCAACCTCCACTCCCCCGACTAGCCCTGTATCCTCCCGCACTAGGCGGAAGCCCGCCCTGACGGTCCTGCAGGCACCTCTCCGGGAAGAAGTAGGACCTGATGGTGGGACAATGCTGATCAAGGTACCTTTTTCCACAATTGATTTAGAGGCATGGAAAAGGGTTGCTAAGGATTACAGGAACGATCCGGTGAGTGTGACCAAACATTTTCAGTTTATCGTAAAGCAACACAACCCCGATTGGAATGACATACAATTATTGCTAGAATGTATGACCGAGACAGAAAAACAATTGATTTTTAAAACTGCAGGGGATCTGGCTGAGGACCATTATAAAGTCTCGGGAGGAGACATTAAAGAATACCTCCCCCTTCAGGACCCAAAGTGGGATGCGAATAGGTCCGCCCATATGGAGAAATTGCGGGCTTATCAGGGATGGATTTCAAAAGGAATGGAAAGAGCCATTCCCCAGACCATAAATTGGTCAGCACTATATGCAATTAAGCAAGGGCCTTGCGAGTCACCATCCGAATTCCTGGGTCGACTGAGGGACGTAATGCGCCGTAAGACACCCCTGGACCCTGGGTCAGAGGTAGGAATACAACAACTAGTTTCTTTATTTTTGGGCCAGTCTACAGGGGATATTAGGCAAAAGCTTCAAAAGCTGCGTCCCACAGAGGGTAGGAACCTGGAAGTATTGTTGGATGAGGCATGGAGAGTGTTCAGCAATAGAGAGGAAGATTACCAATGGGGACAGAGAAGGGTGGTAGCGGTCGTCAGGGAAGAAGAGAGAAAACCCAGATGAGGACCGCCTCGATTAGACAGGGATCAATGTGCCTTATGCAAAAGATTTGGTCACTGGAAGAATGAGTGTCCAGAAAGGCAAGGAAATAAGGGGAAGGGACGAAGCAATCAGAAAAGAGGGATAGTGGCCCATGTGAAGGAGGACTGATGGGGACCTGGAGAATCTACCCTAGCAGATCCACTGGTTATAATGAAGCTAGGGAAAGAACAAAAGAAGATAGAATTTCTGATCGACACAGGGGCAACGTATTCGGTTTTAAACCAAGCTTTGATGCCCCTGGGAAATGACTATATCATGGTAAAAGGGGCAACTGGCCAAAGTGAAAAGGCATATTTTTGTGAGCCTCTGAGATATAAACTGGGAAAACAATGGGGCATTCACAGATTTTTGTATATGCCCAACTCCCTGGAGGCACTTTTGGGAAGAGATTTATTGGAGCAATTGGGTGCAATAATTAAATTTGAAAAGGGAGAGATTACTCTGGAGGTAAATGATCAACAGTATATCCAAATAATGAGTTTATCACTAGCTAGTGTTCCCATGGAAGGAAAAATCGGGGAGGAGATCATGAACCAGGTATACCAAGGGGTATGGGCCACTGATGTACCCGGAAGAGCAAAGAATGCCCCACCTGTTGAGGTCAGGCTCAAAGAAGGAAGGCAGCCGGTAAGAATTAAACAATATCCCCTGAGGAAGGAGGACAAGGAAGGAATCCAGCAAGTGATAAAAAATTTTCTACAACTAGGATTACTAAAGGAATGTGAGTCCAACTTTAACACTCCCATATTACCTGTCCGTAAGCCCGACGGATCATACCGGGTAGTCCAGGACTTACGGGCTGTAAATAAGATAACTGAAGACCTCTACCCAGTAGTGGCGAATCCATACACCTTGCTGACTGTATTGACACCTGAACTAACCTGGTTTACCGTTTTAGACCTGAAGGATGCCTTCTTTTGCCTCCCTCTCCATAAAGCCAGCCAGAAAATATTTGCATTCGAATGGGAAAATCCTAAAAGCGGTCGTAAAACTCAGCTTACTTGGACGGTGTTACCACAAGGGTTCAAAAACAGCCCTACTATATTTGGTAATCAACTCGCAAAAGATCTTGAGTCTTGGGAAGCCCCGCCTGAGGAAGGGAAACTGTTGCAATATGTGGATGACATCCTGATTGCCACCAAGACAAAGGACGCTTGTATGACCTGGACGGTGATTCTGCTAAATTTTTGGGGGCTCCAGGGATACCGGGTATCCAAGAAAAAGGCCCAAGTAATGCAGCGCAAAGTGATTTATCTGGGCTATGAAATTAGTGCTGGACAAAGGACTTTGGGACAGGCCCGAAAAGAGACAATATGCCAAACCCCGAGACCACAAACAGTGAGAGAGTTACGAACTTTCCTGGGGATGACTGGGTGGTGCCGACTATGGATCTATAATTATGGACTGCTTGTTAAACCCTTGTACGCACTAACAACCACTGAGCAGAAACCCCTTAAATGGAGCAAAGAGACCACACAGGCCTTTGAGCTGCTAAAGAAGGCCCTGATGTCGGCCCCAGCCTTAGGACTCCCAGATGTGAGTAAACCATTTTTCCTTTTTTCCCACGAGAAGCAGGGGATTGCCCTAGGAATATTAGCGCAAGATCTGGGCCTGTACCGACGAGCAGTTGCCTACTTTTCCAAACAATTGGATGCAACTGCAAAGGGCTGGCCTGGATGCTTGCGAGCGGTCGCGGCTGTAGTACTAAATATCCAGGAAGCCTGAAAATTCACCCTGGGCCAGAAAATGACTGTGTTAGTGCCCCATACAGTATCTGCAGTACTGGAAGCGAAAGGTGGACACTGGCTTTCCCCACAAAGATTCTTGAAATATCAGGCTATAATGGTAGAACAAGATGATGTGGAGATTGTAGTCACTAACATTGTCTATCCAGCCTCTTTCCTCAGTGGAAACACAGGAGAACCAGTGCATCATGACTGTCTGGAGACCATCGAGGCAACATATTCAAGCCGCTCGGACCTGAGAGACAGTCCTATGGAAAACACGGAAAACTGGTTCACGGATGGAAGCAGCTATGTCCTAAGCGGTAAAAGACATGCCGGATATGCCATTACCACCAGCCAGGAAGTAATAGAGTCAGGGCCCTTGCCCATGAATACCTCTGCTCAGAAGGCAGAAATAACTGCTCTGACCCGCGCCTTGGAATTGGCCCAAGGCAAAGCTGTAAATATCTATACAGACTCAAAATATGCCTTTGGAGTCGTGCATGCGCAGGAGCAATCTGGAAGGAGAGAGGATTATTGAACTCACAAGGCAAAAACATCAAGCATGCAGAGGAGATCCTGAAGCTGTTGGAGGCAGTCCAACTCCCTGAGAAAGTGGCAATCATGCACATTAAGGCACACCAGAAAGTGAACTCGGAGTTGGAAAGAGGAAATGAGCTGGCGGACAGAGAGGCAAAACAGGTAGCCAAAACAAAGGTAAAAACAGAAGGGGCTTTGGTCCCTGACAGGCAAATCTCCCTAGAAGGTAAGCCAAAATATACTAAGGAAGATAAGAAGCTTATCATCGACCTAGAAGGGTCATATAATAACGAGGGGTGGGCTCTCACCCCACAAGGGAAACTAATCATTCCCTCTTATCTAACATGGTCTCTGATAAGGCAAGAACATAGGAAGAGGCATTGGAGGGCAGAAGCTCTATATAAACACCTGATTAGAGAGATTGTAACTAGGAATCTATACACCACCGTGAGGCAAGTAACTCAACAGTGCGATATTTGCCTCCAGGCTAATCCCAAGAATACCCCCAAACCAGAAATGGGCCAAATTGGGAAAGGCAACGGGCCTGGGCAACAACGGCAGATTGATTTCTCAGAACTCCCAAGAAAAGGGGGGTATCAATATTTATTGGTATTAACTGATACCTTTTCAGGCTGGCCAGAGGCATTTCCTACCAGGACAGTCAAGGCTCGGGAGGTAACCAGAACTTTAATACAAGAAATAATACCACGCTTTGGGGTTCCAGCAACCATATCTTCTGACAGAGGACCACATTTCATCTCAAAAGTAGTACAACAACTTAGCCGCCATTTGGGTATAGATTGGCAACTTCATACCCCATATCGCCCTCAGTTGAGTGGCCAAGTAGAAAAAATGAACCACTTAATCAAACAGCAGACTGTGAAATTGGGACAGGAAACTAACTTGGCCTGGCCTCAGTCTCTTCCTTTGGCTCTTTTGCACATACGAACCAGGCCAAGAGCAAAAGAGGGGCTGAGTCCTTTTGAAATTTTGTATGGACGACCCTATGGAACACAGAAAGGGATGTCCACACAAGCAGGGGAGGAAATTATGTCTTCATACATGGTGGCATTAGGCAAACAACTCAGCAGAATTGAAAAAAGTGTGGTTGGGACTCGAAGCAGGGGTTTGGATGGACCTGTACATAACATAAAACCTGGAGATTTTGTATATGTGAAGTCTCTTACAGAAAAGACCCTGAAACCACAATGGGAAGGACCGTTCCAGGTACTCCTCACATCCTTCACAGCAATAAAGATTAAGGAACAGAATGCCTGGATTCACCACTCCCGTGTGAAGAAGGCACCTAAATCTCCATGGAGAGTCACGCAAGTACAGCAAGGAAAGCTTACCTTGTCGCGACACTGACTGTAAGCCTAATAGGGGGACTTGAGGCATGGGAGAATAATGCCTTTTTGCAGCTACATGACAAAATTGCTAATGCCATGAACTGGTCTGATTGCTGGATTTGCTCACGATTGCCCACAAACGTAGGACAGGGCCACCCGGTGGTCGCCACCAGTTTTCCCAACTCTTTGGAGATAGCCAAGGTCTTTAGTAATATATCCCTCACAGAATACACGGAGATACCAAAAAGGAATCTTGAGTGGCAGATAGATTTAAGCATACTCTGGAACGAGACCACGGAAGTACCTTGTGTCCAGAGGTGCTACCTGGAAAACACCACAAAGAGTATGGGAGGGAATAGCACAAATAAAAAATATGGAAGTACAAGTTTTGTTGGGGCTTACCCTAATTGCACGAGTTATATCAAGTATGGAGGTGCAAGTATGTGGAATAGCAACCAGACTCGAAGACACGTCAGCAGTACCCCCAAAGGCTGGCCCACCCCTGTGGGTCAGGGGTGGTACTGGATCTGTGGGAAGTGGGGGTACAAAGTATTGCCCTTAGGGTGGAAAGGTCAATGCGCTATAGGGACTATAGTTCCTAACATTACTATTGTACAAAACTTAACTAGTTCAGGCACGCTCGGTTTATTACGAACTTATATGAAACCCGTGGCCCATCAAACCCGGGGAAAACGGAACCCTTTAGTAGAAAGACCAACCAGCTTTCATAGCTTTGCGAGGTGGTTTATCCCATGGTTGGGGGTTAGTGAATTAGAAAAGGCCTTAGTCAACATTTCGGCTACAATGGAAATTATTAATAATGCTACAGGCTGATGCGCTCACGGCTCTACAAAAAGAAATCTCTTCTCTAGAACAGGTGACACTCCAAAACAGGCTGGGGCTGGATTTGCTTTTTGCTAAAGAAGGAGGTTTATGTACGGTTATTGGTGAACATTGCTGTACCTATGTTAACCAAGACAAAAGGATTGAAAAGGATTTGTCTCAAATTTGGGAAAAAAACAAAATCTTGCATGAAGTGGCCCAAGATAACACATCTTGGGGGTTTAGTGACTTAGTGGAAAGATTAACATCCTGGTTACAGAATTTGACATGGTTGAAACAATTGTTTGTTATGACAGTTATGGTTATAATCCTGTTTATAGCTCTGTGTGTAGTAGTTCGATGTGCTTTAGGGTGTTGTCAAAACATGGGGAATTCTTACAGCGAATGGAAGAAATATCAACTAAGGCAAAGGTTAGAATCAAATAAGTATTTTGAGAAGGTATTAGATAAAGAGTCATTGTATTAGCTGTAGTAAAAGAATTTACTAACCTTTTTGAAAAAAGGGGGGATTGATAAGGGGAACTAACACTTAAGGGAAATGGCAGGACCATTAACTAGCTTAAGCCACATATCTAGTAATCTTAACCCTTACGTAAGATGTTTTAACAAGAACTAGCGTAAGGAAGGGTCAAGATGACCCTTCGCTCTGCTTGCATTTTTGTAACCAATCACAAGATAAGGAGGTAGTAAATCAGAATGGAATGAACATGGAGGATTCTCTGCTAATTAGGAACCGGTCTGAGTAAGTTTTGTGGTGAAGGTGAAAAGTGCACAGTGAGGAAGACATACGGCCTTCATCCCTAAGACCCCGGCCCATGACCACCAAGAGGCACTGCGCGTGCGCAGCTGAGAGGAGTTAAAGGCGGAGACAATGGAAATGAACTCATTGTAATAAGACCGCCTTTCCACAGAAAGATCATGAATATGTATAGGCGCTTTTTTAATATGTAACATTTTGTTGTATAAAATTCAAAGGAAATTGCCGCAAGGTGCGCACGATTTTGGTGGGATGACCCCCCCGTGCTGCCCAGCGCTGAATAAACATACCTACTTTACAACTTTCCCAGTTGTGGAGTCCCATTTTCCGCACATCAAAGCTGCCTTAAAACTGTACCTTGCTCCCAGCCATGACATAGGGTATGAAGCGGGGTTGGAGGTGATGTGTGCCATACCCAGAATATCAAAGTAGTCTTGAGGCTGTACTAGTTGAGACATGAAGCCTAATGGGACTTATGCAGCCTAGTTTTTGTAAATAATGACAAGAATACTTGCCCAAGTGCAGGAAATAAGTGGTTGAGGCTAATGTATAGAATACACTACCAAACCTATACTAAAAAGGCACTAGGAAATACCTTCAAGATTTTATATCCATTTCTGTAGCCAGTGTAATATTTTCTTCAGCTGCCAGAATTATAGATTCAACCTATAAATCAAGCTTCATTCATAATCTAAGTAGTTATAAAGATTGTGAACATCAAATTATAGATGTGCTTCTTCCTCCTTCATAGTTTGCATTATCAGTTCCAGTGAACTGGTTATACTGACATGAGTGCTTGCAGCTGATGAAAGCTGCATGTATTTAGATTAATTATGCTCCTTATTTTAGTGCACTTGATTTTTCTGCAGTTGTTCTGGCTCTGATGGGTTATTGTGAATAGCTGGTAAAATTAGGCAAGTGAATGCACAGCATTAAGCACGCAGTATCTCATAAGCTATTCTCTTAATCTTTTTGTAGAATCACTTAGTCTTGAAAACGCGCTTCTGACCTTTTCTCTGGCACTGTGAGTATTGCTGTATCATTATCTAATGTGAAATCTGGACAATTTACAGGCACTAAAGAAAAGTGATGCTAAGAGACTGGAAGGTATCAAGCAAGAATAAAAATTGCAAGACTGTAGAACTGCTGTTAGCATGGCAAAAGTCTCTCAGTCTCATGGAGGACGATGAGAAAGGATTATTAGAAAAAGGCCTGTTGTGCAATGGCATTTTCTCTGTAATGCATACTGTAATACAGTATAATGTATTTTTCTCTGTGGACAAGTTAACAGGGAGCATAGAAACACGTCAGAGAAGTGAATGAAAAGAATTAAGCAAGAAGATAAGGCTGTGTTCAAAACTTCTTAAAAGCAAGCAAAAGATGTGGAGGGAGGGGAAGAATGCTACTCCAGATTTGCAATAACTCAGATTTCTCTTTGACTGGGAGAGATTATTGCCTAATATAAGGTCTAGGTGCGCTGGTAGCAGATGTGACAACATATCAGAAAAGTGGACAAAAGCATCACTAAATATAAAAAACCATAAATAATGAAAACCTTATGTGGCTACTCTTAACAATTATCAGATTTATAATGTGAAAAAGAATAGTTACAGATACTTCACCTTCTCCTCTAGAAAATTCAGTCATTTTCAAACACTGTTAATTTTCATGTATAATCTGGCACCAGTGGTAGACAATGTAACAACAGAAAATTTTCCAAAAAAACCTCCAGGTGCTAATACAATATTGCAGAAATGAGATTTGGATTAGAAATGAGACGTGTTATAATCTAGTCTTGAGGGTGCCTGAGTATGATTTTACTTCTTGATCTTAGCTGGTTTATAGTTTCTGAAATGAAACACATATACAGTAAGTTTTATTGTGAAACACCTAAATAAAGAACTAAAGTACCACACTGTCAAAGCACCACATTTAAACTGGCCAAAGTCAATTATGAATAGGAAACTTTTCTGTTTTATTATATAACTAAAACAAGTTACATAGTAAGTTCTATGTGTATATATAAGTTATATAGTAGATTGTATACATAACTAACTTGTTTGTTTTACTTTTGTACACAAAACCTTCTTGTGTTAACACCTCCATCTTGTTGTCTCTGGAATTGTACTGAAGATCTCCCATGCTCCTTTTGCCAACAGCACCCATTTCACTGTGTCAGAGACAAGGGTAGTCAGGAAATGAAGAACAGCAGCGGGTTGCTTATAATGTTGATTCCCTCCTCTCTCTCTCTTCCTTCTCATTCCAACAACAGCAGGAAGGTATGACTCTGGTGTAGTTCAAGATCCTATTTCAAAGGTCATATTTGTGCTTTACATAAAATGTGTGACTGAATTTTATGCTCTGCCAGATAACAATAGTAGTGATGCAAGCGCTTCCTTTGGACTCTGCAGCTCAGGGCTAGTGATAATGTGCAGTTGTGGTGTGGTGTTTCCAGGGGGGAAGGGCAGTGGTTCTCCCAGTGCCTGTGTGAACACCAAAGGGCCCAACAGGGGCAGAAATATGCCACTTCTTGTTGTCCATTGAAGCTCTCTACTTCCAGACTCAACATTTCTTGAAGTGAGCCTGTACTATAGTTATATGGAGAAAGTAAGTGGGAGACCTCAGATCCAAAAGGGGAAAAAGTTAGCTTTTCCTGTCCCCTGTAACTTTTGTTTCTCTTCCATCTGCTGCACGTATCAATAATGAGAGAGAAACATGTTTAAGTTTGTTATTGATGTGAAATTCTTTAGAAGTACAGATTCCTGTCTGACTGGTATTTCTTCCTTTTTATACTTATTAAATAGGTATCAATTCTCATGTGGTAACCCTAGGTTTACTGCACTGTTGTTCCTGGGAATGCAGCCACACCCCAGGGACACGATTCCTTTTTTGTGAGCAAAGACGAGAAGCCAAGGGCGTCCCTGGCCTAAGCCAGTCTAACATCTGGCTGCAGCGTTTTGACTCTGCTACACCTGCTTTTGCCCTCCTGTCTGCCCTTTGTACGCTCTTTGGCCCTTGTCTAACCTTTCACTGAGCTATACTAGCTCTGTCAGAAAGTGGGGATTTTTTTGTTCATTTTGAGGTTTTGATTTTTTTTAATTAGGTTCTGTGTTGGGTTGGTGGGCTGAAACAATTCAAAGCTAGGTTGGATGAATGTTAGAGCTGTCTTGGCACAAGTGGGGACATCGGCAGCTAGGAATTAAATCCTCTTCAGCTGCAAGGTAACTGGTGCTGCGACAATGGAGTTGTAGAAAAAGCAGCTCAGACAGATGCATCACCTGAGGTTTAAAACAGAATGACCTCACAGAGGGCTTTTATAGGAAAACAGAAGAACATGTCAGTTACTTTACACCTACACTGTATTCTTGGCTGTCTTTATCATGCTCAGTCAATAGCTCTTGTAAGCAGAATGTGCCTATTCTGCCCACAGCATTGAAAATGTCCAAAAAAAATAGGCTGTTTTTTTAAAGGCTAACAAGATGCTCCAAAAGCTTTCTTGGTTTGTAATTCTAACTCTTATTCTCCTTGCTGCAAGGAAGTAAGAACTCCCATCTCCAAACTTCGTACTTACAGATGCATGTAGCTTCAAAGATGACAACATCCTTTATTTTGCAAATCCAGATTTACTTGCAAGTACTTGTTGCTTCAGCTGAGTCTGACAGTTCTCCTCAGCGGCTGTCTCCACGTGAAGCTGTTCACAAGTTTGCCATTCACATTTTAGTCAAAGCTATAAAAATTAAGAGCAGCCACTACGAAAATGCAAGATCAGGGATACAAATGACACGCCTAGAGCTGAACAATGCATGGCATTTGTGTAACAGCAGCAGAACTGGTTTATCAGGTTCACCCAAAGATGTAAAGGATAGATAAACTTTTGAAACAGTACAAAATCTATGGGAGTATTGGCTGTTTTTCTCACCATAAAAAGAGTACCAGGACTAACGGTACCAGAATCTAAGCTGTAACTGGTATGAGGTAGTAAGATCTGAAAGCTAGCTTGTGTGTGAAGGGTGCGAACACCCTTTTCTGTGAATCACAGAAAAGCACTGAAAAATCTCCTGAGCTGCTGTCAGCTGTGAGACCAAAAGAGGTCAAGGTATGCCAGAGGACTGGCCTGATCCCAAGCCTGTGTGTAAAGGCAGCACAGATAAAGCTGCAGACAGGCTGCAGACCGATTAACTAAAATGTGCTGGGCTCCGTTTTGTCGGTGCTGGCAGCTCTGCCAGCAAGATTGCAGCCACAAAGCTCAGTTGCTGTTCGTGATCTAGGGAAACTGTGTGTAGCTGGAAAATAACTGAAGGAATAACCCTCTGTGCTGTCTTGCAATTCTTTCTCTTGGGACCTGGCCCTGGGGAGAGGTCAGGTGAAATAATGATTAAAAATAATCCATGGGGAAGGCTTCCAGTGAAGAGCTGCGCTGCAGTCCCAGGCTGAGTTTAGTCATCTTGAACCCAGGCCAGCACTCCACAAAATGCAGGAAGCACGTTCCCATCGGGTGCTACTGGCAAGAAATGGGGCACTGTTTTGAGGTGTGACTGTCAGCTACTTGAAGACTTAAGTTGCAGGAGTTACTCTAGAAGACCATTTGGGCAGAAAGTATCTTCTTCTGTTGCAGCTTGCATTTCTCTGGGCTACAAAAAAAATCCTGCTGATTCGCAGGGAGATAGTCTGAGGCCCCTACCAATTTTGTTAACTGTCGCCTTGAGCTGAGACTGTGTGTTGCAGAGAGGCATGCTGCTCCACAAACAGCACCCACCTACTTCCAGAGTGGAAAAGTATTTGCTTTTAAAATCTGCTAATATTGAATTATGGCCAGTTATGCATTGTATTACAAAAACTTTCATGTTTTTAAAGTACAAATAAGTGCATTACCATGAGGAGCCTGTGGCATTTCCCTGCTCTCTTCCAGAACAAGATGCAGCTGTAATTATTTCTGCTGTTTCCCTTCATAATATCAGTCCACAAATAGTTACACCCCTTAAAAATTGAACCAGTTTTTAACATTGTTAAAGCAAGCCAGAGTACTAATATCCTGGGTGCTTAGAACATGAACTGTGTTAAGGGATCATATGACACTTGAAAAACATTCACCTTTGTTCAGTGGAATTAGAATCACAGAATGGTTTGGGTTGGAAGGGAGCTTTAAAGAACATGGAATCATAGAATGGTTTGGGTTGGAAAGGACCTTTGAAGATCATCTAGTCCTGCCGTAGGCATGGACTTCTTCCACTAGACCAGGTTGCCCAAAGCCCCATCCAACCTGACCTTGAACACTTCCAGGGAGGGGGCATCTGCAGCTTCTCTGGGCAACTTGCTCCAGTGTCTCACCACCCTCACATTGAAAAATTTCTTTATGTTGAATCTAAGTCTACCCTCTTTCAGTTTAAAACCATTACCCCTTGTCCTGTCACCACAGGCCCTGGTAAAAAGTCTCTCTCCATGTTTCTTATAAGCCCCCTTTAAGTATTGACAGGCTGCAGTAAGGTCTCTTAGATTAACAAATGCTGAGAATCAAACAACAGAAACAAGTGTGATCTTTCAGTGGGTTTCTCTTTTTGGGTCAGGTCCCAGGACTGTGTGCAAGCAGTCAAAATCTGTGACAGTTCTTAGATGCTAACTGAAATGAGTCTTTTAGGGAACGGGCGTTAAAAGCCACCTCCAAAATCCCTGTTCTTTCTACCTAGGGATGGTAAAACTGGGAGGGCTTTGAACGGAGTAGTCTGAGACTGGGGGACTGCCTTGCTTCAACAAACTGTTATGTTAGCTTTCTAATTCCTTTATCCCATGGATCTGCTGTAAAAGATCCTGAATCAAGCCAAAGGTCAGGCTGAATTAAATCAAAGTAATTGACAAGACAGTAAATGAACCAGGGTTTGACATATTCTGAAATACAATTTGTGACTTGTGCATAGGGATCATCACCTCCAGCTGCGGAGCTCAGATAAAAGTTTATTTTTTCAAACTCTCTAAAGGACAGAAAGGAATAATTAAGTTAAAGCAGGAAAGGAAAAGCAGCAGTCACAAAAAAAAAAAAAAAAAAAAAAAAAAAATTCATGGAAAAAATACACAAAGGCAAAGCAATGGAAACTGACCTTAATATGTTGTGACTACTCAGTCACTTCCTGTTTATTTCTGTTTACTTTGTTTTGCAACATGCTTCAGACCTTTAATATTTTCTAACCTAAATAAAGAGTTATGGTGTGTTTTGTCAAATAACTTCACACACAGCAGACATTTTTGCAGAAATACATATTCAGAAAATGTTTTTTGTTTCAATAAGAAAAAGCATTTTTCTAACTATTACAGATGGAAAACAAAGATATCTTGTTTTTTCAACTCATGCAGTTGCACAAAATGACAGCGCTGCTCAGAGATGTTTTTATATTTAACTGAGTTAATTTTTTTAAAGTGTTTTTAAATTAAAAATTACAGGATATGAAGATAAAATTATCTGACTGTCACCATCTCTTTCCCGCTTGTGTGTTTCAAAGACTAATTTCATGCCACAGGCTTTCCCTCAGCAGTGGCACATGAGCTCTGCCTCTCCAGTCCTGACTGTGCACCTCATGTCCTGGGACGTGAAGATCCTATTCTGCACCACTGGGAGGGTAAGAGGGCAAGACAGTGCAAGGCTCTTTCCAGATTTCAGTAAGAAAACAATAACAAATGGCCTAATAAAATAGCTATTTTAATACAATAGAATAAAAATAGGAATATAGATAGTGAGTAAATCTTACATCCTTTCAGGTCAGACAGACCCTGGATGGGTTTTTCCCATGGTGTGCTGTGAAGATCCTTTCCATAAAGAGGCTCTGCCTCCCTCCCATGCTGTAGTGCCTTTTATTTTGCATAATGAACCCAGGTATCTTCTCCTGACAGCCCAGACTGTCACCTTTGTCATAACACCCACCGGTGCAAAGCACAGGCTGTCATGGGACGCTCCAGCAGGCTCTCTTGCAGCAGCTACTCATGCTAACGTACAGCCTGCTCAAGCCCTGTGTACAGTGCCTGGTAGGACAGACATGGTCTGTTCATGGTCGCTTACTCCTCAAATACAGCGTCTTCTACGAGGCTCCCAATGCAGATCCTAAAGGCCCTTGCCACTTTGTCAATATTGTCCAAAACCAATGGATGGATTCAAAATGTACTAAGAAATGGGAAAATATAAACACACAGCCTAAGAATGTAAACCTCAATCTTCTCAGGCAACTGGGCAAAAGAAATTAAGCATGGTTTTTGTTTTTTTTTAAAAAAAAAAAAAAAAAGCAAAATTGGCACTAGCTGAGAAGACAGCAGGGAGAGTGACTTGCACAGAATAACACTGAGCTCCTGCCAAATCTTTATGCCCTGGGTGAAACTGTCACCTTTATTTGCTCAGTTACAGATAGGTTACAACCTCAGCCATAACTTTTTGGACAGTAGCTATATTTAAAAATAGAACCATGACTTTGCACTAAGAACAGTTTTGTTCATAAGCTCAGGAAGAGTGAAGGCTTGTGACTCATGGCCATCTTGAGTTCATTATCTGCTTATTTCTAAACATAAATTAATGGCTGTAGTATCATACTTTGTTTACTCTGCATCTTATCTCAGGACTTCATCCTGCAGGCCTTAATTGTATTTTAATCCTTAGGACTGTTTGCACAATGGAGGAATATTCATGTGAATAAAGTATTAACTGGAAAGCAGGTGTACAAGTCCCCTACAAGTACTCTACTTGGCTGTCCCTAACTCAAGAAGTAATTTGTTATTTGCCAAAGGCCTGATCCAGCATCTGTATCCATCAATGAGTGTAGACTTCAGTATGCTTTAGTTTAGACTTTAATACTGTGGTCTCCCATCCTCTGGGACTTGGTGATGACTTCCACGTTGAATGCCTCTTTCCTGCAGGACAAGGTTTGGGAGTTATGGATCTTTTAGCATCCGTATTACCAGTCATATAATGAGTCCTCCCATGTGATCCACAGTACAACCTAGAAACAATTAGTGAACACACAAGACATAAGGAAGTAATTTCCAAGGCAAATGTAATTCCTTCTTCATGAACACACCCGAGCTAGAAGAGGAAAAAGCCCTTCCTGCTCAAACCAAGCACTTGGTTTACAGCTGAGCTTAGCTCAGGGCATGCAATGAGTGATACAGGCTCTGCTGCTTAGCCAGGAGCCACATCTGAGTAAGCACTAGTCCGGCTGAACCATGTAGTGGGACCAAGCCAGTGCCCAGCACATGGGAGCAGAGCTCAATACCTTTGCTCAGTGTTACTTGTAACAGTTGTACTCCTGGGCGACAGTATTTTGCACCTTGTGAAAAATGTGCTGGGTTTACAGAAGCATCCTGATGATGACGTATTATCTCTAATCTAATGAGACTAAAACTATCTCTGGGTTTCTTCCTTTTGTTCTTCCCAGATCTGTTTTAGCCATATGTGTCTCAGATTAATAATTTTTTCTTTGATTTATTTTCCCTTTACTGAAAATAAGACACTTTTGGATTTTATTTAATCTTTTGTTTGTTTGTTTAGGAAATAAATGATGATTTATCTTATTGATCATTTGTGAATTCTTCATATAAAAGCAGATTTCTCCTCATCTCCAAAAACCAGGGCCCTCTGTGATTCTTGCCTTGGGCACACAGCTATTTAGAATCGCCAAATCACTTTTGCAAACTGATGCCAAGGAATGCAGGACATTGATTATTGCCTTATGTTGTGGTTTTACCCCAGCCGGCAGCTGAGCACCACACAGCCGCTCGCTCACTCCCCCCCGTCGGGATGGGGGAGAGAATTGGAAAAGTTAAAGTGAGAAAACTCGTGGGTTGAGATAAAGACAGTTTAATAGGTAAAGCAAAAGCTGCACGCACAAGCAAAGCAAAGCAAGGAATCATTCCCCACTTCCCATGGGCAGGCAGGTGTTCAGCCATCCCCAGGAAAGCAGGGCTCCATCACACGTAACGGTTACTTGGGAAGACAAATGCCATCACTCCGAACACCGCCGCCCCCCCCATCCTCTTCCCCCAAGCTCCTTATAAACTGAGCATGACATCATATGGTATGGAATATCCCTTTGGTCAGTTTGGGTCAGCTGTCCTGTCTGTGTCTCCTCTCAACTTCTTGGGCCCCCCCAGCCATCCCGCTGGCCGGGCAGTGCGAGAAGCAGAAAAGGCCTTGGCTCTGTGTAAGCACTGTTCAACAACAATAAGTCCATATAACAAAAACATCTTTATATTATCAACATTGTTTCCAGCACAAATCCAAAACATATCCCCATACTAGCTACTATGAAGAAAATTAACCCTCTCAGCTGAAACCAGGACACCTTATTATTGTTGATGGGCTGTGTTTTGGTTGGCATTGCCCCATCTTGAAAAGTTAGCCATCTGAACAGGCAGAATAAACCACTGCTAAAGGAGGTTTTAGTTCGAACTCCTATTTCACAAGCAGGAATCTGAGGCACAAGGACATGAAATCACTACCAAGGGTCACATTCGTACAGACTCAAACCATCCCATCCTTTGACCATTCCTCAGCATTACATCATCTTCCCTTCAGCTGGCAAAGTGGGGATTATTACAGTTGGAAGGGCATAGAAAGACATAATTTTAAAATTAGTGTTTTAGGTTAACTAGAGTCTTGTAAGAATCTCTTCCTTTTCATAAACAGCTTCATCAAGGTGGTTGGGAGTCAGATCCTATACCCAAATTTTGTGAAATGTTGACTCACCAGGCAAGCAGCTCTGTCTGAATCACTGCAAATCACTGAAGCAAACTATTATCTGGCAGCTGAGCAGCACATCCTTGTTTAGGTCACTCCATAGATAGGCGGTGGCTTATACACTTTAATAGTGGAGCCTCAAAGCCTTTTCTAGATCGCTTCACAAAAAAACATATGAAATTCCTTCTCTGCAAATCACAGACTAATATTTTGATGGAAGCCTGAGGCGACTCCTTCCTGGGAGGCAGGAATTACATACCCTTGGGATCTGACTTCTCTGTAAAATGCAGCCCAATCCTAGGTGAGGAATAAATGTTTAGACCTTTCTGAATCCTATTAAAACCCCTTTTTGTTGAGGATATGTGAAATACCTTTTTTCTCTTTTTTCTGTGGGAACGTGTAAATAAGGCATGAACACCAAGGCTGCAAAGGGTTAATGAATTGTGGCCTAGCCTGTAGCACCTGATTTAGGTAGGGGAAGCAGAAAAGTTGCTACAAGAGAAGGGAGAGCCACATACAGCTCTCTTAAGGAGTTGATTAGCATTTGTAAATAGCCTTGGGTTTGGCGGAGGCTTTAGCCTCTTGCTGCTGGGATTTTGTCCTGAATAAGGGACCAATGGCTTTCAAAGATGAGACTGAAGGACTTAGGTGCTGAGTCCTGGGTGGTAGGGAAGGTAGGCTACTCACCTTCAGTTATCTATTTTATTTTAAATATTGCTGCTGTTCCCTTTCCCCTTGCTATATAGAATGTTCTACGATTTTAGTTCCTCAGTTTCTTCCCTGAATTGAGATGCTTCTGCTGCCTGCTTGTGTTCCCCTTCACCCTTCTGCACTGAGGGACGGCTGAAGACCAAAGTTGTGCTGTGTGCCTGTGGTGGCCTTGTGTGCAGTATGCCAGTGCTCTGCTGTGCTGCCAGACCCCTATCTTGCATCTCTTGGGGCATGTTTGATTTCCATCAGTTTCTTCTTCCCGTCCTCTGGAGGCACAGGAGAAGAGGGCCTGGCCTTTTGTGGGGCACAGCTGATCCTTTCTCCTTGAGGCTGTGGACACTAAGAAGGGTTAGAACTCAGGTGGGTCAACATGCCTCAGCCATGTCTACAAGACAATGCTAGTTGTCCCGACAGCCAGTGGCTGCCCTCAGAGGAAGTGATGTGTCTGCACACAAAACATGGTCTTGTTGGGAACATTCACTTTTTAGGGAAGATTTTGTTGTGGCAACCACCCTCAGAACAAGACACCTCCCACCTGTCAAGTAGGTGAGCATGCTACTGAGATCTCTTCACCATGGGACTGCTGATGTTCTACCTTGCACATCCCATCTCTCCTCTTGGTTCCTGCCTGCACGTCTTGCACACTCCGCCTCCCCTCTCAAGAAGGGCACCCCATGAGCTCTGTCACTAAAACTGGGGAGTATTGAGTGGTGCATACCTACACGGGGAGCAATGCTCTCCCCACCCCTTCTTCCATGAGTACTTCCCAAACACTGGATCTTTGCCCCATGATACTGGTTTGGGCTGAGTGGTCTCCTTCAGCATGTCCTTGCACAAGATTTCTGTGAATATGGCTGAGCTAACCTGGTCCTTGAAAAAGACGCTTCAGTCATGCTTCTTGTCTTTATTACAGGTTTTGAACTGCTTAGCTCAAAGAAATACTATATCTCCCACCCCTCCCCTCCATGAACGATGCAGAGGAACTGAATAGGCAGCTGCTAAGAGATTCCTGGCAGAGGATCTTGCCCTTGGCACCCTGACTCAAGGCACATGATTGCTTGGCTTTGTCTATACACACCCACTTGCATGGATGCTACGTGGTTTGTTTGCAAATACTGGTGACTCCAGCTGAAAGGTGCCAAGTGTTCACAAGCATCCAGCAGGATGTTGTTGGTGACCTGCTTTGTGAAGAATGTCCCATTGGTGGTGCCAGCAACAAAGTCCTGGCATGACCAGGAGTCAAAAGGACAATGTAATAGTAGCCTCCAACCTCTTGAAGGGCAGTTGAAAAGATGACAGAGCAAAACTCTTCTCAGTGGTGGCAGATGGTGTAACAAGCAAAGGTCACAAATTGTGGCTTTGGAGGTTCAGGTTGGATGCTGGGGAGAAACTTTATCATGGGGAAGGTGTGCAGCCCTTGGACAGATCACCAGAGGGATTGGGGGAACCTCCATCCTTGGAGGGAGTTCAAGTATCTGCTAGGCAAAGCGGCAGCTGACTTGATTTAGCCCTGGCAATCATCGTCTTTTAAGCAGGAGGTTGGAATAGAGACTTCCAGAGGTCCCTTCCAACCAAACACTCATATGACGACAATCATCTCACTCGTTGGCACGCGCTGTGGGAAGACCTAGGGTGGAGCCTGTGGATTTGTGACTGCCAAGTCTGAGGAGCCCATGTCATGGGAAGAAGGAAGAACCCAAATGGCAGCAGATACCAGCTGGCTCCCAGGCAACTCGCATACTATTCCACCAGCAAGCAACCCCTCTGGCCTTTCTCTAGACACAGGGCAGCTGCAAGGACAGCTCTGTGCTCTGAAAACACCCCTTGCAATATGGGATGCACTAGAGCTATGAGCAGACAGACAAGATATTTGCCCATTTCTGATGGTGTCGTGGGGGGCAGCGGGAGAGGGAAAGAGCTAAAGAGCATCATACCCAGTGAACCTGACTTTCTGTGCTAGTAAAAAATCAATGTGAAAGTCCAACTGTTGATTAAAGCTAATCATACCTTCCCCGTCTATATCTTATGCAAGTCTGTCCAGTACCTATGCGTGTGTACCTGCTTAAAGTTTATGCTGACATGTAACGTATTAACTTCTATTGCTGGTGAAGGCTAATGACTGCAATAATTCAGAAGGTATATTACCTCCAGAAATTGAATACCATGCCTGGAGGTATATGACACATTATCTAGAGCCTATTCTGGGCTTAATTTTGTCCAAAACTTGTATCTAAATGCACTTTAAAAAATAGCTATCATATAATATTACAGATTGCTAGCCTCCTTGGCATTCCGTACAATGAATCAGTGGTCAGTTATTTCTTGGCAGGGAAGTAAAATTACTGTCTTGAATCATATTTGAAATAAGACAGCATGTACAGCTTAAAAGTTTAATGGCCAAGACACCATGTAAACAATATGTTATTTTACTTTTTTTTTTTCCTTTGGGGTGGGTGCACCAGGAAACATAGCTTAATTTAAAGTGTGTTAGGCCTTCAAAACCATGAAGGAAGGAATTGGAGCACTACAGAAGCATCATGTGTTGCTGGAAGGCAGTTGTATGCTAGTCCTTGGTTTTGGGAAGATGGAACTTTGTCTGTAATTTCAAAGGCTTACACAACACATTTTCAAGGTAAGAATTCAAAGGAATCCTGCATCTTCTAGTCACACAAGGGAACTGGCTTGGTAACTGTTATTAGTGCTAATATAAAAATCCACTGCACTTCAGTTGATTCAGGGGCACCTAAATATAACATTAGCAATAAATAGTCTCAAAATAATGAATTAGTATTCATATTTGTCCTTAATGAGGTAATGTTTTTCCTGCTGAGAGATAGTGCTAGATGACAGGAACAAAGAGCAGTCTCTGCATGGTGAGGTTTTGTCCCACTGATCATACTCTGGGTAGGAAGGGTGAATTTGGGCAGCTGTTGGGATCAATTCACAGCCTTCATTGCAAGGGGTTTGCTGGAACCAGCATTTGGATTGTGGAAGTCCATCCTTTGTTCACTTCTTAGTTCAAGATAAGTGTGCGTCATCTGGAGCAGGCATCACTGCCTGTCACCAGGGACAGGTGGCCCTGGTTTGGACCTGTCTGTGCTGCTTCAGCATGCAGTCCTTGGCCATTTTAGGGGAGAAGGAGCAGATTTGGCTATGCTCTGTTCCCTCCTGAAGGGTTTACCCTACAGTGACAGCTCAGCAACCTGTCTCCTAAAGACTTGTCTGTTCAGTTGAACCCAAGGTGTTTGGTTTGGAGTTTTTCTTCTTTTGTGGCCTTCAGCAGTCTTTATGATCCACTTTCCTGCAGGCCATGTAGCATGGATATCCTGAGCCATGGTAAACATAGGGTGTAAGCAGAAATGCAGGGTTCAGTCAGGGCTGCCAAATCTGCAAAGCACAGAAGCCGCAGCCCCTCGGGGTTTGCCCACCAGCTATGGCCCAGCACAAGCACTCAGCTGGTGAGCGTTTAGAGATGCCAATGCTGCACTCAAGGGTGAGGTCATCCAAGTGGAGACCAGTGATGAGTGATGTTCCTCAGCATTCGATATTGGGACCAGCACTGTTTAATATCTTTGTCAGTGTCCTGGTTTCGGCAAGGATAGATTTAATTTTCTTTCTGACAGCTAGTGTAGTGCTGTGTTTTGGATTTAGGATGAGAATAATGTTGATAGCACACTGATGTTTTTAGTTATTGCCAAGTAGTCAAGGACTTTTCAGCTTCTCATACTGCCCCAACAACAAGAAGGTGGGGGGGCACCCAAGAAGCTGGGAGGGGACACAGCCAGGACAGCTGAACCAAACTGGCCAAAGGGACATTCCATACCATACAACGTCATGCCCTGTTTGTCAGCTGGGGTCCTGGCGCAGCAGCTGGGGGTCTTGCACAGCATCAACTTCAGATGGTGGGAAATTGTGCTGTTCATCACTTTTAAAAATTTATTCTTATTACGTTTATGTTTATATTTTATGTTTGTCCTATTAAACTTTTTTTATCTCAACCCACAAGTTTTCTCACTTTCACTCTTCCGATTTTCTCCCCCATCCCATCGGGGGAGAGGAGTGAGCAAGCGGCTGCGTGGTGCTTAGTTGCCAGCTAAACCACAACAGTTAGTGACATGGACAGTGGGATCAAGTGCACCCTCAGCAAGTTTGCCGATAACACCAAGCTCTGTGGTGGAGTTGACACGCTGGAGGGAAGGGATGCCATCCAGAGGGACCTTGACAGGCTTGAGAGGTGGGCCCGTGTGAACCGCATGAAGTTCAACAAGGCCAAGTGCAAGGTCCTGCACGTAGGTCGGTGCAATCCCAAGCACAGCTACAGGCTGGGAGGAGAATGGACTGAGAGCAGCCCCGAGGAGAAGGACTTGAGGGTACTGATTGATGAAAAGCTCACCATGAGCCAGCAGTGTGCGCTTGCAGCCCAGAATGCCAACCATGTCCTGGGCTGCATCAAAAGAACCATGACCAGCAGATTGAGGTAGGTGATTCTGCCCCTCTACTCCACTCCTGTGAGACCCCACCTGGAGTACTATGTCCAGCTCTGGGGGCCATGTAGGCTGCCCCATTGTCAAAGAACCCAAAGTTGTGGCGGCGACACCAGCCACGGAGCCATGCATTTATGGACTGTGTCTGCCTGTTCCTCCCAACATTGCTGCCCTCAACTGGAAGGAGGGAGGAGAATATTACCTGCGCTCCCGAATCCTTCAGTGACTGCCCTAAGAGCCTGAAGTCCCTTTTGATTGCTTTTGTGGTGCGTGCCTCTGCTTCATCCCCACCCACATGGAGGAGCAGCAGTGGGTAATAGTCAGAAGGGCTGTACCAGGCTGGGGAGTTTCCTAGTGATGTCCTTGACACGGGCCCCGGGGAGGCAGCAGACTTCTCTGAAAGGAGGGTCTGCCCTGCATATCGGGCCCTCTGTACCCTTCAGATGGGAGTCCCCTATGACTATAACTCTCCTTTTCTTCTTTGTTGGAGTGGTCACGACCCAAGACATGGGCCTTTTGGGCCTAGGTGCTACCTCTGGAGTAGCTTGACTGTCATCCATATCCTCGATCGAGTGGCCTTCCACAGCCAGAGTTGTTGCACAGGGGTACATGGGAAGGCAAGGTGGGTGAGGAGGAGAAGGTTTGCCTGCCATGCCAAGGGTGGACTTGTTTCCATTCACTCCCCTCTTTGAGGCTGCGGCCTTCTGCCTGGTGAGGGGAGGATACAGGGTCCCCTTCACTTTGGCTTTGGTCTGTTAGCTGTCCCTGTTTCTGCCTCAGTTCCCAGTACAAGAAAGACACTGAGCTGTTGGAGCAAGTCCAGATGGGGGCCACAGAGATGATCAGAGGGCTGGAGCATCTGAGACAGTCTGAGAGAGTTGGGGTTGTTCAACCTGGAGAAAAGGCGTCTCTGGGGAGACCTAATTGCAGCCTTCCAGTACCTAAAAGGGGGCCTACAGGAAAGGCAGGGAGGGACTGTTTATCAGGGAGTGTAGTGACAGGACAAGGGGTAATGGGTTCAAGCTGAAGGAGGGTCGATTTAGATTAGATGTTAGAAGGAAATTCTTTACTGTTAGAGTGGTGAGGCACTGGAACAGGTTGCCCAGAGAGGTTGTGGAGGCCCCACTCCTGGAAGTGTTTAAGACCAGGTTGGATGAGGCTTTGGGCAATGTGGTCTAGTGGAGGGTGTCCCTGCCCATGGCAGGGGGGTTGGAACTAGATGGTCCTTAAGGTCCCTTCCAACCCAAACCATTCTAGGATTCTAAGATGCTGGAGGTGGTCAAATAGTTCCCCAGTGCCAAACAGCTTCTTCCCCCAAAGCTGGTTCTTCCACCCCTCTAACCCCATGTGCCACCTCTGGTGCTCCACAGTGAACTGATTTAGCTGGCACAAAACTAACCTGCTGTAGGGGGGAGAAAAGCCACACTGGTGGACCTACACACTGAATTGGCTCAACCACGGTGCTTGGGGAACACTGCAGTGGATGCAAGGAACAGGGTGAGGCTGCTGGCTTTGGCAGCAGCCAGCTGAAAAATGGCACCTTACAGCCCTGGGACTGTGATGGAGGGGGCTAGGATGCAGCCATGAATGCAGCAATCTCATCTAATCCTGGGCTTGGACCTGCCCAAGACAAATGCGAGGGTACAGATCTCTGCCAGCATCTCTTGTTACCACTACCCCTGTTTAAAACTGGGATGGTTCTCCCACAAGGTCCATCCCCATGGTCTCTGTAGACCTTTAACTCCTTATGACTCAAATTTCCCTTACGTGCTAAGCACGAATGGTGCAGAGACCAGCACCAGCCCTTGTATTGCAGTACACACAGAGGGGAGGTGTATATACCCATATAAACTTCACAATAGCTCTCTGTGATGGGAGATCCCACCCACGAAGAAGCATTAGACCTGCTACTTGTTTAAAAATTTTAAAAGTCATGTATTTTTTTCCTCCCCCTTGCCAGTTTTGATTGCAAATGACTTGGGCACTCAAGGAGACGTCACTGTGTTATCTCCCTGTGGAGGAAATATCTGCTGCCATTAGGGCTAAACTTTGCTTTGAGTGATGTGCTCCTACTAATGGAGGTGAGGGTCTCTTACACAGAAGCCCTTTTAAGGGGCATTAAGAGTTGTAAAAAGAGCTTTTATTCATGTCTGAAGCCTTCTTTATACTGAAGCCTGTGAATCATGCCAGCTGATGCCAGCTTGAGCTCTGATGGCCAATGGTTTCAGTGCTCCACTTAAAGCTCTGCAGGGAAAGTCCCATAAATTTTTAACATTTATATCATTCTCATCAGTTTTCACAAGATTTTAGAAGGATTTGATATTTATGTGTATACAGAGCATCTGTTCTGATCCAGTCACAGTTTTGGACTTCAGATCTAGTCTGGCATTTTTAACTGTGGCTCATAGGCTTCTGGATGCTCTACTTTGGGCAGGATTTCTAAAGGGAACAGTTTTCCCATCATCTCTCAGTACTAATAGGGAGTTCCCAGTTGGGATATTCCAGGGATACTTTGCATTTTTGTGCTGTTTCATGTCTAGTTTAGTTGCCTTTCAGTCCTCAGTAGTTCCTCGAGTTTGTGATTACAGTCTCATTTACCACCCTTTGCTATGGAAACTTGTATTAGTGCCAGGGAACTGCTAAGCAAATGCCAGTGCAGAGTTTAAGAGTGGGAGGGAAGCATCATGAGACACGATGTTTATGAGGGAAGTGGAAGGTGGAATTCCTTTCATGTGAAACAAAAAACCTGCATTAGTACTTTCATTATATCCAATTCCCACTCCACCCCACCCCCTGTCTGCTTCAGGTTCCCGTGGCTTTGCACTTTTGTTACCCAAAGTATTGAAATATTTGCTTAATTTATCCAAGAAATGAAGAGGTTCTCTAAAGGAATAATGAGGATATTGTAAAGGAAAAAAAGCCTGCTTTGCAAATGCTTTCCTCTTCCTCAAAAATCGGTGGCTGGGGACTAGAAGGGGGACAGAAATGAAGGAAGGGAGTATGTATGTATTGCAAGAGCAATGGTCTTGCAAGAGTCATGTAGCTGTTCTAATTTCTGTGAAATGAAACATGCTGTGCTCTGAAATTACAAGATTTATTTCCTAACTATCGGAAGTTGCTGTCATTTAGTAACTCCAGGTTACCCTGATGGTAAGTTCCTGTTAAATGATGAGAGTCATGAAAATTACAGTTCTGTGAAGATCCGGTTCTGGTACCTAGCCCCTGTATCCCTGTGTGGTACCCACCTCCTGAGCAGTCCTGGCTACCTGAAGTGACAGATTTATGGCAATACAGTACTGGTAGGAGGATTGGCTGTTTCAGAAAGCAGTTGTTTCTCAGACTCAGAGACAGATCCCACCAAAATTAAATATACCATTGCTCTAATGCTGATGTAAAAGGTCAAATGGAGATAAAAATACCTGCTTGGCACTTCTAAGACGTGCATGGTTTGGGTGTGACAGTTTTGCCACAGGAGGCACAACCACTTAATGCACTAGTGTGAGGGGCAGGCTAGCTTTCTCAACAGTATTGTGACACTGGAAAAAAAAGTCATAGACTTTCACATGGACAAACTAGGAATTGGTTAATCTCTCCCAGCTTCAAGTGACTTGTGGTGCTGTGTGTATCAAAACTCCAGCTGAAGAAGTAAAGAAGTACTTTCTCCAGTAGGTTAAATGGAGAAAGAAAAGTACAGTAGCTCTAGCAAGAAGAAATCACAGTACAAAAGTAAAAATGGATACTGTATAGGAAACATTCCAGCCCTTGCTTTTTGCATTGAAAACATGAAATCCCTGTGCTTCAGCAGTGATTTGGAGGCCTAAGTGCAACTACTTCAGTCTCTAAAGTTATCGGTTAGTTCCTTGTTGGTCTTCAAAAACACATGGCAAGTGTCTTGGCTTGTTTGCCTGTCCTGGTGCTGCTATTTGGAACGAACTCTTGGCTTGAATCTTTCAAGACTTGAGGCAAAAATTGTAATGAGCAGCACCAGCTCTCTGATCCTGAGCCCTGAGTAACCTGGGTCAGAACAGGACTAGGTGGAGCTTCTGGGGTATAAGCAAGCCTTTTTTCCCCCCTCTTTGGTGTAGTTGGGAATAGTGTTTTTCATGCATCAGAAACCTTCCTCTGTACTGTTTTTCCTTGAGATGATTAGGAAAAAGCTGCTAAGCTAACCTTTGTCAGGTTGAATATATATATAAATTATATATAGAAGTTCATCTACTCTAAGAGCCACTTGAAAAGCTACAAACTTTCCTCCAAAATATCTGCATTCCAAAAATTCAGCATTTCTTGTCAGCTCAGTCATCATTAGAGTTGTAAACATTTGACTTCGATCTTCTGGGTTGGGATATGAAAGCCGTGCAGTGAAAGCTGCAGTGACTGGCAGTGTTGTTTGGTCTCTGTGCAACTTCCAGGCAGAATTGTGGTAAAGAAGGCTGCTGTTTTCTCCACCTAGACAGGAGATTTGTGTGAAGCTGAGCGCTTAGGATCCAGCATGGTTGTCTCCCTTAGGAGGAAAAACTGGTAGTAACAGCCTGATAGGGTTTTGTGGGTGTCCTGGTTTCAGCTGAGAGGGTTAATTTTCTTCATAGTAGCTAGTATGGGGATATGTTTTGGATTTGTGCTGGAAACAATGTTGATAATATAAAGATGTTTTTGTTATATGGACTTGTTGTTGTTGAACAGTGCTTACACAGAGCCAAGGCCTTTTCTGCTTCTCGCACTGCCCGGCCAGCGGGATGGCTGGGGGGGCCCAAGAAGTTGAGAGGAGACACAGACAGGACAGCTGACCCAAACTGACCAAAGGGATATTCCATACCATATGATGTCATGCTCAGTTTATAAGGAGCTTGGGGGAAGAGGATGGGGGGGCGGCGGCGTTCGGAGTGATGGCATTTGTCTTCCCAAGTAACCGTTACGTGTGATGGAGCCCTGCTTTCCTGGGGATGGCTGAACACCTGCCTGTCCATGGGAAGTGGGGAATGAATTCCTTGCTTTGCTTTGCTTGTGCGTGCAGCTTTTGCTTTACCTATTAAACTGTCTTTATCTCAACCCATGAGTTTTCTCACTTTAACTTTTCCAATTCTCTCCCCCATCCCGACGGGGGGGAGTGAGCGAGCGGCTGTGTGGTGCTCAGCTGCCGGCTGGGGTAAAACCATGACAGTGGGCTTGTAACAGCAAGCCAAGACATTATTTCATGAACACAGGGATTTTCTTTGCTTAGGTAGCTGAGTAGCAGACAGATGTATCCTACTTCCTAGCTGTTTCTGATGCCTCTAAACACAAACACCTTCTGTTTATTATTGGAGAGGAGCTGTGGCTTGCCAGGTCCTGGAGCTGCCCTCCCTTGGTTTTGAAGACCTGATCAAAGCAGAGAGCGACAGCCAGCTCAGACTTCTCAGGTTTCAGGCTGCGCTCATGGATCTGACATTTTTTCCTCCAAGATTAGAAAAAAAAAGAAGTGGTAACAATTAACAAACATTGGGCCTGTTGCTGCCTTGGGATTGGGGACTTGCTGACGTCTAATGGAAACTTTCAGCAAAAGAACATGCAAGCTTGTGTTACAGAGCACTTGAGATGCCCTCCTGGGCCAAACGAAGGGTGACAAACTCCTTCATTCCCAATCAGGTGATCCCTTACTAAAACCACAATGGTATCCATGTCTGGGTACACTTCTGTTTCCTTTTTTTGTATAAAGGAGGGATGCAGAAATTCCCCAGGCTGAGGAGCGGAGCACTGCAGTTAGCCATGCTTCATCCAAGCCTTTGCTGTATGAGCTTGGCCATGGTGCAGAAGAGAGGCCCACGCAGAGGCAAGGCTGTGCAGAGCCAGGGACCCCCTTGCAGGGTCTTGTAGGGCCATACAAGTTGGGGGCGATGAGAATCTGGCAGTGGCGACAGGAGGGAAAGTCAGTGTGAGTGGCTTGTGTGGTGCTGAGAAGAGGTGACTGGCACTGGGAGCAGGTGATGCTGGTCCAGCAGGTCACTGCAGCTGGTAGATTTCCATCAGCAAACTTGGATTTTTTTCGCAGGGGAATAAAGGATTCTCCCTGCTCCTCTCTACCCTGCTTTTTAGGGGGAAAAGTTGAAAGTTTGAAGTTACAGTTGAAAGTACAAGAGGAATATGAGCCTGTCTGTCAGTGTAACATAGCCCTGAGGTACATGCCAAATTCTACCCACTGCACTCTGGTTTAAAAAGTGCTGAAAGGCCGGGACTCACAGATTGCATCACCCTTGGAAAAGAGGTCTCCACCTGGGGAATCAGCTCTGTTCCCAGAGTAATGTGAGCCAGTACTGAGTCACTACAGCTTTGATTTTTTTTTTTCATTAATTTTTTTCTTTTTTAACTAGAGGTCTTTGTTCCCATGCCTGCCCAGGCCCAACTCTGTCTGTGATCCAGTCAGTAGAATATAAACTGGTGTGATGTAACTGCAAATAAAACAGAGTGGTCAGTACTGAGAAATGTGAGCATCAAAAACCTCTGAGTAAGCAGGCATACAGAGAGCATCAAGCAATCTCTTAAAAATATCTAATCTAAAAATAAGATTAGGGAGGGAGGTCTCCTGAAAAGTAGTTAAGGGGCTTACACCTGGAGACTAAGAACAAAGAACAACACTCTATCTGCAATGTATCTTTGCTTTTAGGCAATAAATAAGCCTTAAGTCAGAGGGCAGGGCCTCTTCTGTATCTGTTCATATGCAGAGTCTAAGGCAGTCTTAGTCGAGTGCTTTTATTGGAGGAATTCAAGGCTGTCTCCAGCTGGCTCAGGAACACGGTGTATGAAATTGTGCTCCAGCAGGGCAGAGGTCTTGCGAGGTTCATCTGCCTCAGCCCAGGTCCAAAGCTTTTGTCTTCCTTCTCCCAAACTGCATCACCACTGAGAGTGGAAAAGCAGGCAGAGCAGCAGTGGGTATGTGCCAGACCTGGAGAGAGCATGGCTCTTCCTGCTCCAAACAGTCCTCTCCTGTCCACGTGTTACAGGAAGGGCTCTCTGTAGTAACTGGAGGCCATGAATAAATGCAGCTAGGACACCAAAAATACTAGCATAAAGCCAGCAACAGGGATCCAATCTCTTTAAAGAAAAAACACTGCTGGCTTAAATCTTTCAGTTGTAGTGGGGGCTTTTGGAGCTGTGAGGAATGAAGCTGGAGGTGTGATAGCCTGGTTTTCCTTCTGAGGTGGTCATGTAGATTTATTGCATGACAGCATGTTGAATCAAAAAAAATTCCCTCAGTAGCCAATGTACTATTAAGCAGGTATCCTTTATTGCAGCGCTGGGAGTCGCACCGGGATATTTCCACGAACATGCGTCTCAACAAGAAACAAATTGTACATGATTTATGTTACAAAAGAGTTACATATTCATTAGGTTTCAAATAAATTTAATACATATTCATAATTATTCCAGAAACTCATGAATATATGCTAATGTCCCAATACACCTGCGCAGTTTCTTTCTCAGGTGGTTGTCAGGGGTCATCCTCCTCAAATCTTCCTCTTTCTCCTCTCCTTCAGTGTACACAGTTGGGTGACCTCTTCTTCATTATCTCCATTTTGCAAGCTCAGCAACCTCGTTATCCATCACAGGCTTGTTGGCATATTGGGCCCCCTTTATCACGATGCCTCAAACTGTGTCTTTTTTCTAGTTCATACCCAAGGACTGTTCCCTAATTTACGGCTTCTCTTATCCTGTTTCTACATTCCAGCTATTTTACTAATTGTTTTCTTTCATACTGGAGCATGAGACAGGTGAAGCCTGAGTTTGTGGGGCCTGCCTCAAGTGTTGCCAAGTTATATATTCATTTTTAAATTGTTCTATGCTAATTAGTTTCCCTTATTCAATGTATTCAGTGTTGGTGGCACTGGATCAGGGTAGCTCACGTGAACACTCGCAAGCAAGCTGAAGGCTGCCACAGACTGAGGGGAAGATCAGTTTATGCATTAATATATCACTGTGCCAGGTTTAGCTTTGCTTGCCTCTCAGTCTCCAGGCTGGGGGACAATTTCCATTGTGCTTTTACTCTGCTGACAGCTGAGAAGAGGAAGGCCCAAAACCACTCTCTTACTGCTGAATAGCCCAAAGGAACAAGGTAGCAGTGAAAAGAAGCCTTTGCTTTCCTCCTGGCATAACTGCTAGATCTCCCCAGGGAAACCAGCAGGACTTTGTGATCAGTTCACAGCTCAGGAAAGAGCCCTGCCCTGCCCAGGTAGAGTACTAGAGAAGAGCTGGAAGCCAACAGCTCTCTGAGCATTTTCTTGCCACTTTCCATCAGCAGCACGTCTCTGCCAAGAGTTAGAGCTTCACACAGGGGCACTGATACACACCTGGCTTTTGCAGGGCTTTAGTCCTTTAGCTGTGACTCAGCCAGAGTGCAGGCACTAGAAGTGGACATTTCCTGAATGGACCTTAGCAGAGGGACAGACTTTTAGCAGCCATAACCTCATAAAAAGAAATTGTGAGCAGAAGTGTAACTTCTCAAAAAAAAAAAAAAAAACCCAAACCAAACCAAAAAACCCAAAAGCCCTACCCCACCATAATGTATAGGGCAGATAAAAAGACTATCATCTCAAATCAAGATACACTGAACAGGATCCAAATGGAGCCTCCATTTGAAGCTATAAAGATGCTCTCCTAGAATTGATGTCTGAAATTAATACCAAAGCCATTGCCAATCCTATGAATGAGAACTCAAAGTAAAATGATATGCTGACAACTGAAAAAACTAGTCAGAAGCTCCCTGAAGCAATACAGTGGAGAGAACTGCTGGGGAAGCAGAGAACATGCGTGAGCAGGGTGATTTCCTTCCAGCACTCCATGCTCTCTGGCCTTCAGTTTTACTCTCTTCATCATAATCCCACTTGCAGCGTGCCAGTCTTTTAGATGAAAGACATGACTCTTTATTTTGAGCCTGGCTTCTAGGAGAAAAAAAGTCCATGTGGATGTGCTCATCTCAAGTTACTTTTGAACTCTTTGATCAAATCTGATACATAGGTAATGATCTTGGAGCTGATGTGCTTGCTGTAACAAAAGTCTGTTACTAGACAGGGGAGAGACCCTAGCAGTGTAGAAAGTCAGTGGAGGTGGCTCAGCTCTTAAACAGTGGAGGACTTCTAGTACAGAGAAGTGCATGAATACTGCAGTTGACACTTCTTGCTGGACCTGCGTACTCATCAGGCACCAGAAAATCCAGGCGAGAAGCCAGACTTTATTTCCTATTCTCCTAGGACTATTTACTTCAAGTGAGGCTGGAAGCATCTTTTGGAAATTCCCTAAAGGCCCAACAGCATGAGAACATGACAAATCCTTGGTCGATATTTATGTGTGCATAGATGTATGTAGGTCCATCTGTAACAATTTCCATCCAGATCACAGGAGTACAAGAACTGGACGCTCAAGACATATGCTCCCTGCTAGAATTAAAGGAGTCCAGTTGCTGGCTGGTGTGTATGGTGACTAAAAAGCTAAAGAGACTGTAGATCACTCAGTTCACAGTGTAGAAATTAGAATGAAAGGAGATAAACAGTAGAGGATAAACCAATGCTTAAAGGATTATTTTGCCCCAAAGGGAGACTGAGAGATGAGCCTAGATAAGACCTGTCCTGTTACTCCAAATGTCTCTGCTATTTTTACATGCTGCTTTCATCATGGCTGTAAAGTGCAGGATTGCCACCCAGCAGCAGCTGTGTCACAGGCACAGGCACAGCAATTAGGATGTACAAAATCACTGGGTAGCAGGAATGCAAGGGAAAATCATGGGTGTGGATACTTAAATAGAAATACATGACAAGAGGGGAAATCTGGAAGAAGGAAATACAATGCTAGTTAGGACAGACCCAAGTTGTGCTTAGGTGCAAAGTTATAGTGTATTTCGTGTCTATCCTTGACTCACCTAATGCTTTTGTTTTATGGTTAAGTGAATCGTGATGCAGAAAGACTCTCTGTAGGGAGGAAATGAGGCCCCACAGAACCCTGCATCTGCATCCACTGTGCTAAAAGCTTAAGCAGAACAAGAATATTACTGTTAGCATCCTAAAAAACTTTCCTTCAAAGTGGTTTCAAGCAGCAGCAGATGCAAAGGGGGTAGCCCAAAAACGAAGAGAGGTAATATCAATCAGAGAGGCAGGAGCCCTGCTTCTGCGCCCATTCCAGCAAAGGCTCTCAAAGCAGAGAGACAGGATTTGGTACAGGATTGTACAAAAAAAATTTGGCTCCTGCTTGTGTTGTCCCAAATCTGGGTTCTTCACCCAGTATGCAAAGAGCCAATCAACACACAGAGTTGAGACATTTGTTTATTTCAATTCTGCGCAGGTGTTGGGCATCTAACAGCAGCCGGCACACTGAATGTGTGAAGAATGCCTTTTTTTATAGTAAGAAAACATAGCTGATTGGTGTTCTTAAACTTCCTTATCCACCCTTCACCACCTTCATCATACATATGCATCTTACTTCATGGTTCAAACATTTGGGAAGGTGTCCTAATTAGCATGCTCATTATTCACAAAGGGGTGTACATTTTAGTATTAAAATCAACACAGGTTAACTGAGGATACAGTACTATTCCAAGGCTACATATATTTTACATACACTTACAATAAAGAAAGAATACCTTGAATGGTCCTATTTTTCTAAACCCTTAGTCCCTTGAGAGATCAGAATACTTTGTAAAACCCTATTGTCCTAAATCCTTGGTCAGTTCAGAGATCCTACCCTGGTTACTATGGTTTCAGAACATAGTATCAAGGATACTTGAGGTGGCATATACTTTGCACAGTCTTAAGCCTTATTTTTCCTACATCACTTGTACTGGAATATCCCCAACATCCACATTTTCAAGCCTCTGCCACAGGAAACTACTTTTTGAAGAGAGAGCAAGTTTCTCCTGAAATCACAAAATTCTAAGACATGGTATTAGTACATGAACTGGCTACCATGATTTCATGTTGAGTTTAGAAGTGGCACCTTGAAAAGTCAGACACTGCTGGCAGACCCACAGAAGGGGAAAAAAAAAAAAAAAGAAGTCAATTTACTGGCATGTGGTACAGCAGAAATAACATTTGGTCTTTGAAACTTCCTGTACCTTAGGATGCTGATTGCAGCAAGCAAAAGACTTAACCTCCTAGTTACTGAAGGAGGAAGCAAAAAGCATTACATGTCTTATGGCCAGGAAAGAGAAGGCCAAGAATTTTTCGGATGCCTGGCTGACCCACTTTTTGTAATGCAGACTGCTTGCTGTTTGTAACCTTAACCTGTGTTAGAGAAGTACAGTTACCAGTTACCAGAGTTCAGTCTATGGGGTTGGGGTAACTTGGTAGATGCCTACTTGACTATGCATGAGAAAGACAAGTAGGATAGTTTATTTGTTCACCTTAGTGTTAACCAGAAACCTGAATCAGCAGTAAGTGCTCTGGGATAGTTCAGTCCAAACTCTACAAGGCATCAGCCATGCAGTTATCACTGTTTGGAGAAAGTAATGACAAGAAGGGCCATTTCAGTTTAAATGGAACTGACCCATTAGAGGGAGGTTTGCTGGTTTGAATGATTGCCTTTGATGTGGCAAAACATGAAACACACAATGTGTGTTATGTGGTCCTGGAAATTTAACAGTGCCAAATCTGGAGGGACTAGTAACAACCTTCATCTGACCAGCTAACACAGCTGGTTAAATCAACGAGTTTTAGGGCAACCAAAATGCAGCTGCATAAATCAATGAGTTTCAGGGCAACCAAACTCATTCTTAGGGGGGTTGCAAAGGTACGGCTTGGGGTTTTTTTCCAGGTAAGCAAGTATATTCCCCCAAGTATGGTAACCCAGGTCTGGCTTTGGTAGGAATTGGGATGGATAATATACCTTGACCAGGGAGCTTGGAGATTCTCCTTGTATGTCTGCTGTCATAATGCAGCTTTTATGTCTTTCACCTCAGCAGCTGGGCTGTGCTTTTCATGCTATACTATGGTGTGCACACACAGGACCCAGCTATAGGTGAGGGGATGATGATCATGCAAAAAGTTACTTGAGAAAGCCAGATGTCTTACCTTTTGTGGGGTGGTGGAGTGGTGGAAAAGAGCTTTACTTCTAGCCTTCCTCTGCCTTTTGCTATTTACAGTACCACCAGCAAACCTCACTGGTCTGGAAGGAGTGGAGATGAGCTGCCTGTTGCAGTTTCTCATCTTGTGGGTTCGAAGAGCTGTTTCTCACGTTGGCTTGTCTGAAGCCTGAAAACACTCATTCCTGGGGTAACCGCAAAAGGCTTTTCCAGAGCAAAGGCAACTAAAGCACTGTCTACAGGGCTTCAGAACTTCAGAATGGGAATCCAATACAGCCTGACCCTCCATCTGGTTTAGTAACAGTCTCTAGAGCTGGGAAGAAAAACACTTGCAAATGATAGATTTAAATATACTTACATTCTTTCTCGCTTTCAGTTTTGAGGATAGTCCGTTGTGAGGAAGTGAACTCAAAACACTTAAGGATGCAGACTACAAACTTCAGTTTAATCATTTCTATTAAACAACAGAACAATCTCTGTATAATTCAACAGTGAGAAAATCCACCTTGTTTGTGTCTCCTTAGCATTCCTTCTGCCCTGGGCACTTCCTGCTGAATAGAAGCTATTCAGCTGCTATTCTGTTTTCATGTACTAAATTCACTTCTAACGATCGTGAAAGGAGGAAGTGAGTAGACGGAGTTGCTCCCCTGTAGTGTGTCAGCGGGAAAGGACTGAAAAGACATGAACTTGCTAGTTCTGCTGTTTGTGAAGACAGGCGTTTTTTCTTCATCTTATGTATTAAGTTTTTAGGATGCTAAGTCAGTAGATACACATTAGCTTCAATGACATGAAATTGTACAGCTTAAGACTTTGGCCCTCAGACTGTCAACACTCGGAGACTCTCAACACTCTGAAAACTCACATTGCAACAGAGCTACAATAGCGAGAGAATGTATTTCCTTTTCCCCATGCATGACTCTCAGTAGTTTGATCTTTGGTAAATGTCCAGTGTGGGGTTTAATTCTGCATTTCCCGGCTCTCGTGTACCTTCCACTTTAACCAACTTCAGACATGGCTGCTGGCGTAGTTTTATCATATGCTAACACTAACACACTGATAAAAAGAAGGAGCACTTACAGACTTTCCCTTAATACTATAGGGAAATGTAATCTTTTTGCTGATAATGCAGTCCATAAGGAATAAAGGTAAAAAGTGTAGATTACAGTGGCAGGAGGACCAGGAGAGTGCACTGCTCTATCAGGAGGGCACAGGACCTCTCCCTTGTGGTGAGGGAGAGGAGGGAAATGAAGGTAAGTTCAAAGATTTGGTTGTCCACCTAATATGACAAATACAAAGTGGTAAGCTGGAGATGTTTGTTAATAAGCACTATGGCTTCCTTGTCAGTTCTGCTTGCTGGAGCTCCTTGCTTTTCCAGGAGCCAGGACTACCTATCAGCTCCCATAGCTAAATAAAGCAGATCTGCTGATGTTTTGCATTCCCCAGCTAAGCTCCAGCCCCACTCCCTGCAAGGAAATGCAACACTGGGGTGCTGTCTTCCAGCTCATAGAAAAGGTGCCATCCCACTCCCTAGAGGGAAGGGTAGTTCTTGGGGGACACGCAGTAAGTTGCAAGAGGTAGCCTGGCACTAGAGCAGTGTCTGGGTTTAGTTACAGCCCAGGAGATAGCTAGGTTTGCATCTCTACTTGTGCGGTGACCCCAAAAGCCCAGGCCTGGCTCAAGGGAGGCTGTAAGTGCAAGGCGGAGTCGCAGCTGCTGTGCCTGAAAAGCAGACTCAAAGGCTCTCCCTGTGGGAACCTTCCCACACCTGGGAAAAAAAACAAAGCCCTCTTGGCAGCCATGGGAATTCAAATTTATTTTCTTCCTTTTAACAACTTCCTTCTAAACACATCAGTTTGCCACCAGTAACTTCACAGGCCAAAGGCTCTTGGAAAAAACTACTAGCTTCTTCCCAGCCTTACTGGCAGCATGCATGCCAAGAAGTGCAGCCAGCTTTCCCCTGGCAGCCCTTCTCCCCAGCAGGCCGGCCGGCAGCTTTCCTCCCTGACTGCCTGCCCAAACAAAAAAAGGGGCTGCTCCCTGACCTCCGCCAGCAGCAGTGTCCTAGGGTGTCTGGCTGTGCCACACATGCTCTGTCAGGCAGCACTGCGATATATTCTATTTGCTGGGAAAGCATCCAGCATGTGTTTGGGACCACTCACTGCACCCCTGCTAAGAGGGTCAGGATGTCTGTGTTGCTCCCCCATGACTGCCACTGGGGTCCTTGTCACCACACCTGTCGTGGCTGTTGCAGCATGTGACAATCATCCCACGTGCCCAAGTAATGCCTACGCCCCAAATTCAGTGTGGTTCATATCCTATTTCCCAGCAGAGACTGCAATGCTTCCACCGTGCTGTCCGCTAAACTCCTCGGTGCCACGTGAGCAAGTGTGGACACCCTTGATGCACAGCAGCTGACTGGCCTCCTGTTTCCTTGACCTCCATACGAATTACTGTACATAAGCTCTGTAAGCCCTAGGAGAAAGACTCACAGCCTATCCAACCTGCTAATGTCCCGAGTGAGAACTGTGTTTTTCCTCTGGGCATCGCTATGATGTTCCCAGCCCACAGACCCAGCACAGCCCTGCGCTCACCATTCCTCAGGGCTTTTCCAGGCAGTGCCTTGGGTCGGGGCTTGTACAGCGGTGGTGTAAGACGACCAAGTCCTTCGCAGGATGAGACAAAAACCCTTGCTGGATGGTGGTAACAAAACCTCTCCCCTCTGAAGAGAATTAAAACAGCGTTAAATGTGATTTAAAACTTGTCAGGAAACGGCTTTGCTATCTCCTTCCCCACCCCCCGTATATATTTCTCCCCTCTTTTCTCTTTCTCCTCACACAAAGCCCGCCCACAGCCTCGCGGTGCGCCCCGCCCCCAGGGGCGGACCTGCTGTCCGCACAGACGCTCTCGCCGGCTCGGGGGTGCTGTAGGGAGGTGCTGCGTCTGCCATCACCATCCGGGTCTTGCGTCAGCTTGGGGTTAGCCGCCTTCTCGCCCCGCAGCGCCGTGCCTGCAGCTCTTCTGGCCGTGCCTGCCGGCAGCCAAGATGGGTCTGCCCGCTTCACCTCGCCCTTTGCCTACATGGCGGCCGGCGGCCGTCGTCTCCCGCCCGGTAGCGGGGACGGGGGGGTGAGGCCAGGCTCGACCCGGGACAACCCTGGCGTGCTTTTGGCTTTCCCCTTATTCCACTCTGCGATGTTTTGCTGTCCGTGGGATTCTGCAGCCTGCTTTTCTCCTCAGAAAGTGTAGAGGCGAGGCGGGGGGTGCGGGGAGATGGCAGCCGTGGCGGGGGTTCTGGCTTTGGGGAGGCCTGGCTTATCACACCAGGCCTGTGGGGAGCTGTCTGGTGTTGCTTTTGTTTCACTTCACTGCCAAGGGAGCAGTTGTTGAAATAACACGTGTCTACCTGCAGGAAAGGGGGAAAGAACCGAAGTTGAGAGGAAGAGGACCCCCTCTCCTAATCCCCCCCTAAACCAGCTGAGTGGGGCAGCTGGTAAGGCCCATGCCTTGCACCCACCAGTGTGCCCCATTGCACCTCCTGTGGTGTGCCGTCAACCCAGCGTGTTTGTGCAGGACTGGCTGCATGTGTTTGTCCGGGAAGTTCCTGGTTCAGCACAGTGCCACTGATCAAGGGTGGCCTGGAGGAAAATCCAGTTTCTTCCTGATAGTGTGTTTGTCCTGGTTGCTCACTGAAAATAATGAGCTAATGGCAGAGGGTGGGAAACGGGATTTGGGTTTCATGGGCCTGTGGCTTGCTTTGCCGGCTGGGTTACGTGGCTGCCTTAAAACACATTTCCTGGTCGAGGTTTGACGCAGCACAGGCTATCAGTGTTGGCGTCAAAGCACCGCTAGATAAACCTTTTGGGAAAATACCTGCTCCTCCAGAAGAGGGAGGGGAGGATGTCAGCTGTAATTGCTGGGTTGACAGCACATCGCAGGAGGTGCAATGGGGCACATTGGTGGCTTCTTATAAAGAAAATCTTGGCTTTATTTCTAGAGCGTACCAGCCACTTTCCAGGAGGTCTCCATTGCTGTCAAAAAGATTCAAGGGCATTACTAGATGTGCTGTTTCTGATTCCTAGAAAAAACTTTTCTCTGTGCCAGACCTCACAAACAGTGGTATATGTGATGACTGACTGTTGACATCAGTAGACATATGTGCTTTGAAAGGTCACACTGTCTGTCAGCCTGATCAGCTGATGCAAAGCATGTAACCAACCTGTTTGTTTCATTCCAGTGAGCTGGGATTGACAAACCATGAAGGAAGGAGGGGATCCTGAAGTAGTGACAGACTGTTTGCTCCCAGATCCTGTCGAAGGGCACTACTTCAGCATCAGTGCTGTTCCCAGGTATGGCACAGAGGTAATAGCATGACTCTTACATGTGCCTGAAGATCCAGGGCTGAGCTGAAGTCTTGCTTGTCCTCACAAACAAGTCTCTCCATCGGTTTTGGGAGCAGAACTGCTGTAGCCTTCACTTACGCTACCTTACATGGTCAAACTGCACTCTGAAATTGTTGCAGGACTAGAGAGAGCTGATCCAAGGGAAAACTTTTTTTGTTGTTTTTTAAAAGTGGTTGTTTTGGTTGTTTGTTTTTTTTAACCTGAACCTGATCATCAAATGGCTGCACATGTTAGCTCTGTCATGGCAATACGAGGGAGGAGGCCGGCATAGGCATCTGGCAGAGATGGCCAGGATTACAGCAGCTCGTATCAATGACAGCCTTAAAATGCTGTGGTACCACATCAGCAGCTCCTCTTGCTGTAATCTCCCACTTTCCCTTGGAGGGATGGGATTAGTTGGATTTTTGGTGTGGGGTTTTTTTTCCAGACCAAGGACTGAAATAGGCAGTTTTGTTCTCTAAAATATTCATCTACTTAAAAAGTAGCACAAATAATAAAAACAGTATTTGAGGAAAGTTTCTCCTTCTCTGTGTTCCTTATGCACAGATCATCTGTGTTTTGGGACATGAAGAGCAATGGAGGAGAAGCTTCCCTCTGAAGTGACTGTTGGGGAGCAGCGGGTTGTGTACTTTGTTTTGCTTTTAACCTTCCACTCTGTTTTTCCTGGTAACTTTCAATGAATGCACTGACCTTGCTTGTCCCTCCAAGGCAAGGCAGCTGATCTCCAGTATCACAGCCAACATCTCCACTCTGTTCATTAGCAAGTTAGCCAGCATTCTGCAAAGGTCAGAGGTGCATCATAGTTTACTCAACACAGAAGCACCTAATGAATGGTGTGGGGTTTTTTAAAAAAATCTGCATTGGGGTATTCACTTCATTTTTCAGTACTAATCCCTTTTAGGCATTTCTTTGGCCCCTGTGGCTGTAACATTCCTCACTGACAATACTCCTGAGATAAGACTGTGTTGCCCTCTTCATTTTATAGAAGAGGAAATAAATGTAAGCCGGCAGGGTCTCAAGCTGTTGTATGACCACTGGATCTGGTTCCTCTGTCCTATCAGTCTACCAAAATAGCAGAAGGATACAGCTGGATGGAGAGGGGCAGCACAGATAGCCACAATCTGTGGTCTTTTTTTTGCCTTTTTTTTTTTTTTTTTTTAAATTCACAAAACAGGTGAAGGAAGGAACTTGCACAAAATCTCCTGGAGTCTCTGTGAGAGGTGGGAATTAAATTCGCCTTTTAGAAGAAACACTCTTGTTCTGTCCGTGTTTTTTCCATGAAAAGCATCATCTGTTACTTGAGTGAGGGGAAAATACTGATGTCCGCTCACATTTACCCCACTCAATCGTGTCATCAGTGCTCAATGGGTGTTTACGTGAAGCTCCTGCCTGAAAGTCCTTCTGGCATAAGGCCTTGCAGTAAGAACTGGGTCAATTCCTCCTGTATTTGGTGTTGCTAGAGATGTGAGTGGGAGTACAACAGTGCTCTACTCAGGGCCTTAACTGTTAGTGGAGAGTCTCAGCTGTCTCACAAGGGGTTGTGCAGAATGGCCAAAGGCTAGTGGCTGAGGTATTAGGTGGAAACAGGGTGTTTGGGGCTCTTGCACATCTTTCCTTGCAAGTGTCTTCCCTTGAGGTCTAAAGACTCCCTTTTACTGTGTCAGTGCTAATCATGCTTCAGCCCAAGGATTCCTACTTGCTCCCCTCTGTTTGTTGTTCTGTGAGCTCCTACCCCATGAAATTTTTGCCTTTTACTCCTCTCCTGCCCCAGACACTTGTGTGGGTGTGCTTGGAGCTGCTGGAGTGGAACGCTTTAGTTTCATCCTCTCCAAAAGAATTGGCTATCCACTGTGGCTCTTGGTGCAGAGCTGGATGGCGTCTGCCCTGCCCTGCTCTCCACCTAGCTGTGGACTCCTGCCCTCTGCAGTGGTGGACTGGTTCAGGGCACTCGAGAAGTGTGTTGGGATGTGGGGATGCTTCAACCACAGTTTTCCAAAGTGGTGTGCGCAGGGTATGTAACATGGCTGCCCTCCCCCACGAAATCCTTGCTATCCCTGTGGGGTTGAGACTACCAAGTTTTAAGATGTTCTTTCCTGCTAGTGAGCATGATGAATTTAATGAATCAGGAAGGATAGGTTTAACTTGTGACATTTAGAAGCATCAGTGGTAAGGGGAAGGGACCCTGAAGAACATGTTTCATTTAAATTGCACACATAATATACCTTGAAGTGAATACACTCCATAGCTTTCTAGTTTTGAGGCCTGAATATGTGCTTCTGGGAAGCCTCTAAAAAAGCCATATTTGTTGTGGACCCCTAGTTATCCTACTTAGGGCTGAGGGCTGTTGTCCATGGGTTTTGTTCTTCATTTACATCTTTAAATTTGCTCTTGTTTTCTTAAGTACCAATATGCTAGAATAGCTTGTCTCAGCTCATAAAGCAGTGCAAAAATGTCAGATTGTTTGTGTTGACTTCTGCTTGGATTTTTCACACTCTAAAAACCCAGCTCAGTCACATTTGTATCTCTGCAGGGGGACCATGGAAGGAAAAGAGATGTCACCAAGTCATCACTCGGAGGAGAGCAACGTATTGGACCTACCTTCTGTTTGTGACCTAGCAGAGCACTTTCTGCCTCCACACAGCTCTGAAAACAGTGAGGAGCTTTTACATTCTGTGGATACTTTTCCCTCTCCACTCACAGGTAACAGCTCCTGCCTCTCCACATGCTCTTTGTTTAGGCAGTGCGTTATTTAGGCAGTGCGTCATTTGACTGAGTAACAGCAGTCTGACAGCGGTGCATCTGCCTTCTCTTAAAACATAGTTTACCAGAACTACAGTCTGTTCCAGCTGTACAGATACAGTGTGAACTGTGGGTCCATGAGACACAGGAGTTCAGAGGATACTATCAGCTGCTAATGTTTTAACAACACTGTTTCTTCATGTTCAGCATCTTCTCAGAGGAAGAGAGTTACTTGAACTAACCCACAGAGCAATCCTCCACGCATCAGTGGGAAATACTGTCTCAAATTACCATAGCCAATAAGAAATGTTTTTAAAGTTTTCCTTATGTTCTTCGTGTGCTCATCATGTATCTTCCACTCATGAACCCAGGATGTGGCCTCTGTAGCCCATTACTTTGAAACTGTAACAGTGAGTGTTTGCTTGTGCTAATGACATGAGTGTGATGAGAACTGCTTCAGTTCAGCTCTTGGGAGACAGCAGTTTCCTCACATGAAGGAGAACCGATTCCTGCAGAAGTAACATTTTAGGTCAGCCACTACTGCAGATTCTCAGGAGTAATGGTGTATCTGAGAAGATCAAAGGATAGCTGGCACATTCTGATTACTGCACCCCTCAGCCAAGTCAGTGTGAATGTATGGCAACAAGCGTGAAATCAAAATGCGCTGGCCCAGTGACACTTCTTGACATATATTCATACTATCTGGGCTGAAGGTTGTAGTAATTATATTTGGGAGGAAAATAAAATCTGATCAGCAAATAATGGGTGGAGATGGTTTGTCAAGGTACCTGAGCAGGTGAAATGTCACTGATGACACTTCTGGTTGCTTTAGAGTCTTAAGTAGTGTAAACATAGAGTTTGGCTTCTCTTCTTCCTCTGGCACTGTGTGGTTTACTTTGGCCTAGTTCCAAGAAGTCAGCTTGGAATTAGTTATGTGAGTTTTTTCAGTCGGAATTCCACTATTTTGCATGCTAAACAGGTAAACAGCGGGATCTACCAAACTAATCTAGCTCTGTTGATGTTGACTACTTGCCTGCACAGTTGTCTTCACCTCTAATTGTGGAACATCCAGAACTGTAATGAAATCTGCGAACAGTAGATACCAATCCTTGCTTTGGTTTTCCTGTGCAGACCAGGAAGTCATATGTCTTATGTTACTAATGATGCAAATCTTCTACTGTAACCTCTACTTTAAACCATGATCCATATCATATTCCATGCTCCATATTGCAGTAGAGGAATAGTGTATCTGGTTTGAGGTTTTGCTTTTGTTTTTTGTGCGTAAGTGGCAACCACCACAAGGAATGTCTACTCAGATTTCACAAGCCCAGTGTTGCAGGTATGGAGAAATTCTGGGAGCCTGTGAGGCAGTTCCTGCAGTGTGTGTAGGGTGGCTTATTTGCTCAAACACCATTTAGTGTGGCTCAGGGCAACGGGCCTTGATATGGGATGTGCAGAACTGCATGACCACTCAGTAGTACTAAGACTGGTCTGAGGCATAGCGGCGGTGACGTAGGTGGAAGTAAAGATAGGCAGCTCTAAACTCAGATGACAGCTCACAGTGCATGTGCAGAATATGTAGCTAAAGCTCAGTACTGAGGTATGCGGAGAGGCCAGGTCCTGCCTCCTTGCTGTCTCCAACACTCCTGGTGTCAGCGGGGATTCCAGGTGTGCTGAGGAGGGCAGATCAGGCCTATAAACCCTCTCCATTGCTTGTTTTAAAGACCTCTCACAACTAAAACCACTTTGCAATAACTATGGGATGCATACTGTGAAATGGTTTTTTACCCTGTGCTCCTGGTAGTGAAATAACCAAGTATCACGTCGGACTCAGTTCATGCTTTGATTATTTCAGTTCCTTGCTCCTTATGACAGCATCAAACCAACATACGTACTCACTTAAACTCTTTTTCTTTGAGGCAACTTCAGCTTTCAAAGCCATTGAGTTTCATCGGTGTGACAGAAGAGGCCGGAGGATGGTTTTGAAAACAGTCTGCCTGTGTCAGATGTTATTGGACAAGCAAGTTCTGTTGAATGTATCTTGGGAAAGGAAGCCCCTCTGCTTGTTTGTTTTCTCATGAGACATTGTAAACTGCTGCCGTGACACAAGATAAATTAGGAGAGCAGGAGTGGCTATAGCTTGCGCCCCCACAGTATGACCAGAAGATTGCATCCTAGGGCAGGATGGATGATGAGTCTTCTCATCAAACTTGAAAGATTTTTATTAGGGGTAAGGATCTTCCTTAATGATTCAAAAGCATTTCCGTGTCTCTGGGAATGTAACAGCTTCCTTAGGAAAGAAGCAGACTGACAGGACAGGCTGTGTTTTCTGACATGTCACATGAACTGGACTGAGACTGACTAAAATATCATGCCATCCCAGCCTCAGGAGTCAGAAATGGATACGGAAGTATTCCTAGTGCCTGAGTCACTTGTAATAGCTCTTAATAGTCTGGGGAGGCTCCGTCACTTGTAATAGCAGAAGATAGTACCCATTAGCCATGAAAACAGGGCCTTATGAAAGCAGACATCCATAGGCAAGAAGAATGTAGTCCTGTGGGAATACTGCTAAATGTCTAAGTTTTGTATAAATGAGTGGTTTTAAAATTTGCGCGGGACTGAGGGTTCTGCTCTTGCAGCAAACATGCATACTTTTAGCTTATTGTCATAGACAGCTTTTAGCTTATTGTCATAGAGGGTTCAAGTGTTTAAACAGTGATAGACTGAGAAAATGAAATTGGATCAGTGAACTTTTCAGTATGCTTCCTTTGTTTTTATTACCCCATACTGGAAAAGAATAATATAAAAAATTCATTGTTTATAGTGTTTCTAATCTGTATCACTCAATAGCTGATGCTGCAGCAGTACATTACTACTTCCTTTGGATCAAGAAAAGTTGCCAGCAAAAGTTCTTACTTGGCAATGCTCGAGTGTGTGTGGGGAAGCCTTAAATTATTTGGAGTAATATTTGAAACACAGCTAATAAATGTTGTTTACAATGTAATAAGTCACTGGTAATGTTACTTTTTCTTGTAGGGCAGTGAACCAGGGCATACCAGGGACAGTGGAAACATAGTCTGCCTGGAAAAATAGCAGCCTAAGAAAGGGTTAGAGAATAGACTACAGATGTGGTGTAGGCAGGGTCCTGGGCTCTGCCCTTGCTGCAGAGCTGGGTTTGCCAGCACAGCCCTGGAGTGATTCTACAATGCTTGGAGGCAGTGTTTGAAAGTTCAGCCATGGCACCGTGCTTGGGAGATTGTCTGAAGCATGGTGGAGTTCTGCCCCATCTGTCCACGTGGCTGTCTCCTTGTTTGTCCTGTAGCTTCTTCCTTAATCACTTTTTCTTTGTAATGAAAAGTAGTAAAAAAGCTGTGTCCTTGGGAGAATGAATGGGTAGACAGGGTCATCCAGTGGAAGGGGAAGGTACATGGAAAATGTAGTGTCACAGGAACAGAGAAAATAGAGGGAGGATGACAGTAGGAAAGGAAGGATGATGCTGGAGAGATGGGGTGAAGGAAGACAGAGTTCACTGTGTGATTGGAGAGGCCTGTGTGTATCTAAAAGCTGGCTAGCTTTTTTAAAAAAATAAATAATAAAACCCAGTTTGGGAGGATAGAGGTGTTCAACCTTTAGTTGCCTCTCCAAAAGCACTGCTTCTGTTCCTGCAATTTGCTTCAGGTTTGAGCCTGGGCTTACCTTTGGTTATTTTCCATAGACTTCCCTGACCTCTCTAATGCAGCAAGAGTCCCATGCTGCCCCTGACTGTGCTTCTTATTCCTGCTCCATCCTTAGAGCTGGTACTCAGGTGGCCAGGTGAGGAGTCAGCTCAGGGAATTGACCCAACTTGCTGGGCAGCCACATGAATGTTTGTATGGAGGAGATGGGGACTGCTGCTCTTGCTGGCAGCAGTACAAGTATATGCCAAGATACAGCAGCCTACAACATGTCCTGTCTTTCATATGGGATTGCAGTGTTTCCAGAATAGTGGCTTTTGGAAAAAGTAATGTTAGAGTATTAATTGCTTTTCTGATGTGGCTATAGGTTCACTTTGATAGACTGTGTTTTCTGTAGGCTTCCTTCAAAAATAGTCCTTTTGGAAGAAGTAGTGAGGGCTTGGGGGAAATGAAGCAGAACCATTTCACCAGAGACTCACTGGCTTCAGGCAAATTAGTCCGTCTGGGCCGCGGCACTGCTGCTGAAATTGCCACTCAAATCAAGAGGACACTTGATGACAAGATTATCCCAGTTTAAAAATAAAAGCCATTGTGATTTTTGGACTGTTCCAGTTGCTTTTTTGGTTTTCAATCAACCAAGCATGTGTGTTAAACAAAGCAGAGATATCCTGCCTGTTAACGCAGTACTCAGTTCTGTAGGGAATTGCAATTTCTCTGAAAAAAATGCTACACATACCCAGTGAATTTACATGCTTAGTTTTGCAGTGGGTTGCTATATCTTTTATTAGCAACTGAGGAGTCACATTAATGTTGGTGCATGTGTTCTGACTTGTCCTTAAATGCTCTCTGCTGTTTACCACTTCCACTTGCCTGTCAAGAGTTGCTTCATCTCTTTCGCAGAAGTGGGTTGTGTTTACTGAGGAAATCTGGCATGGTTTGTGCTTTTTTTGTAAGGCAGTTGTGCACAAGTGCTGACATAGAAGCTGAAAATGAAAGGAGCAGGCCGTACTTGTCATGTCAGCAGCAACCTTTCAGGGCTGGCACTTGTTGGGTGCTTGGAGATTCTGTTCAGCCCAGAACTCAGTGTAGAAATTGTAGCTCAGCCAGCCACGCTATCACTGCTATCAAAAGTTGCAGAATTTCCAAAATATGTTTTTGTCTGGCCATGCTAAAGACAACCAGAAGGCCTTTATATGTAGTCTCATTTAATAGATCTATGTAACTTTGTAAATCCAAAACACGTGTGATATTTTAAATCACTTTCAGACTGAGCCACAGCTGAGCTAAGAAGGACTTGTACTTGCACTTCTGGCTGCCATGGTTAGGTGCAGAGACTTCTGATAGTCTCCCTTTACCAAGAAGATATATTGCCCTAAAAATATTTTACTTTTTGGCTTGATGTGGGGGTGAAGGAAAGGGTGCTGTACGGAGGTGCTTTGTGCTGTTATGTCTCCTTCGACTGCAGGAAGTTAACATGCTCTCCCACTTGCAAATGCACTTCATTTTGAACTGTGATCTGAATCAACTGTTTTTTTAAGGCAGATGACCTGTGCATAACTGCCTTGGCCTTGATGAAGATCATGGCCCCTATTTTGGGAATCAGTGGATTTTTTTATTGGTTTTGGTTTGTTTCCTGCTGCCCTCTAGTGAGCAATCTCTAGTGAGCAATGTTACCCGTTTCTGATGCCACCAGCCTTGCATGCTTGGAACTTAGGGGGCTGGTGATTTTTTTCTTTTTTTTTTTCCTCCAGCTGGAGGTGGGGATGTATGTCACTGTACCCAGCTCAGACCTGTGTTGGTTTACTGCTGTTAAGAAATGATGCTAAACACTCCCCAAGGCTGATGTGGGAATACTTCTCAGGAGTGTTGGCTGCTCATTTTTTACTGCTCATTTTTTACTGCTCATTTTTTACTGCGTGAATCTTGTCATAAGGTGGTTAATGTTGCCTGTTGGTGAAGTATTTGGGTTTTGTCTGGGAATAGTCTTCCTACTTCTGTCTGTTACAATTACAGCTGTGCTGATTTTGTTATAGATATGAAGAGTCTTTCAAGCTTAGTTATATTATTTTTTTTGGGGGTGTAAGTCATTTTTTTTAGCCTTTCCAAAAGTTCTGGTTTTAGCAACTTTCTCTTTTATCCCTGATACTGGTATAAAAATCCAGTTATTTGTCAAGGCAGGTGATTTGTTTAGCTTATCAAAAGCAAAGAAGCACCTATTGTCAGGTGAATGTATTATTTTATTGGTTAATTTTAACCAAGTACACTCTCAAATAAGATCAAAATATTAGATTTTTCTTAATACTGTAGTCTTCTCAAGGGAAAGAAAAGGTGAAATGTTTCAAATTTTGTATAGATGTTGTGATCCAGTGGGGCAGATGCTGAGTGGACTTGAATTTATGCAGCTCCACTGAAGTCACGGGCAGGCCCTTGGGTCGGGTAACTACATGGCTCTGGCGAGTTTAACAGCATTAACTTTCCAAGCATCTCTTTGTGGCTCAGTTGTATTGAATATTGAATGAAGCTGCAAAGTGGAATTCATGCTACCTTACATAAGAGGAGTACAGGGAAACTGCACAACACAAAAAATAAAGCACTCTGTACCACCGAGTTGCTGAAGGTCTTGCATCTTTTATAAATTAATTTTTCGGGAATGTGTTACATAAAGCATTCAGCCAAAAATAAATCCTGGAAGAGAAGAAGGCAGTGCTTTATTCTTCGCACTCTGAGGAAGAAAACTAATCCTATTTTAAGGAGAATTAGAGCACTGTACTTATATCAGTAAGGGAAAAAACCTGAGATGTGACTTGCCTTTTAGACTTTAATGCCTCAGAGTACTTATATGTTCTGTGAAAATGAACAGTTTGTACTAAACCATTAATAATTAGAAATCAAGTCCAGAGGAAATGCTTCAGTAACAAAGACAAGGAGTTGCACGTATGCTCTGGAGTTGTCTGATGGGATTCTGTGATTCTGTATGTAAAGGAGAGCTTGGGAGTTTGGCACTCAGAGGTGCCCGGGAACAACTGTGCAGTGCAACTGCATGCTGTAGTCTAAGGTTTTCTATTGACTTGTTTGGAGTTGCATCTTCTGGTCAGAGTGAGTTTTCTTCTGCTATCCATCTCATTTTTCTCCCAGAAAAAGAGGATTTGGTAAGTTCGCTCTCAATAGGCATAGTTTCAGCTGTACCCACCAATCTAATTACCAAGACTTTTAACATGGAAAGGAGCATAATGTGTGTTCTGCATGTTATTCCTGAATCCCTAAAAAGTGCTGGGATAGTGCAGAACTTGGAATTCATATATTTGAAGGTGTCTCTGAGTGACCATCACTGTTGTTTCCTTGCATTCATTGTTCTTAATTGAGCGTATAGGCTAATTAAACCCTTGTCAGCCTCCCTGTGTGGGGGCAGAAAACAGAATGGGTTGATTTCCAATTTGGGATGCTTCCATCAAACTTTAAACAGTGAAGTGGTTTCTAAATGGTTCTAAATGTTATAAGTTTCTAAATATATCTAAGTGGTTCTAAATGTTGGCAGGAATTTTGTTTCCTCCATAAAGCCAGTCCTAAGCAGTTGCCTATCAAATTTGTAACTGGATGCTGCAGCCTTCTACTGAGAACTACTGCATGATTACTACAGAGCTGGGAGCTGGTGGCTCACCCCCAGCTGGTAGTTGCACTGTCTGCTGCTGGTCTGGTCTGTGATCCTGGGCATGGCTCTTCACTGCTGTGGTCCCTATTTCTTCTGCCTGTGGGCTCTGTGCATCTCACTCGCATAGTTGATGAGCTCCATGTGGCAGCAACCATGCTGTGCCCCGTAGCTATCTGCCATACAGAGGACAGTGAAGTTTCTATTCATCTTCTGGGATAACAGAGCCCAGCAGCACCTTTTACTTGTCTGACCCAAGTGCAAAGAACCTGTTGTGTTAAACTTTTGAAGTTTATTTAGTCCTTGTTTGGTCAGAGAAGGTGAAACAAGGTTCAGGGTAAGGAACAGTAAATACTCCCAATGGAACCATTAAGGAATGAATCAGAGAACACATTCGTCCAGTTCACCATTGAGAACAAGACGTGTTTCTGAGGTAGCTCATAACTCTTTAGGTTATTTTGCATTTTAAATTTAAAGTCTGTATGTTGTAATGGTGATGCTGTCAACTACAGTGCTGCTGTAGTTTACTAGGTGATCTAGAGCCTGAATACCAAGTTGTCAAATATGCTTATACTTAACAAGGCTTACTAACTGAATGTATGCTGCTGCATCCATTACATTGCTAAAAGATTTTTAGTGAGGCTTTTTCTTTCCTGTGTGCAAAAATGTGTTGGATTTTTTTTTTTCCAGACACCATTCGCTTTGTGGAGGTACCTCTTAAATGTTTCAGACTCCTCATTTGCAGATACTGAGCCACCTTGCCAGGAGACATGAGATTGACAAGGCCTCACATCCAATGAACTTTGGATTTAAGTGATTTTGTCAGTTCTAATTAACACACAATACAACAGTACACATCTCCAGAGAAGAAAATGCAGGACAAAGTAGTATGAGAATGCCCAAAGTGGGTCAGAGTGAAGATTGCTTGAGTGGTAATTTGTCTTCAGCAGCAGGTAACAGTGATATTTAAAGAGCAGTACAAACAGAAGTGATCCTGTCCATGCAAGCATTTAGCTACCAGGACTTCTGGTTTAGGAGCCACAGATAGCATATCACTATCACTAGCTCCTGATGAATGGCCCCTCCAGGAATTTGTCTAACTGCTTTTGGACCTCTCTGTGTCTCTCAATGTGGGAGTGGGACTGTGGGGAACCACTGGCTTTGTTTTGCGTCTTTTGCTTCCTTTGACCCCCTGCATCTTGTCAGTTCCTGCAAGCTAAGAAACAGTGTGTGATCACTGCTGTTCCCTTCTCTGAACCATTTGTGGTCTTAGAGCCTTCTTACATGTTGTTCCTGTTGTATTTTTCCAGATTAAAGAAGCCTGGTGTATTTGATTTTTATCTTAAAAAAAAAAAAAAGGGCCATTCCAAAACTTTAGCCAGCTTTAGACTATCCTTCTAGCTTGTCAGTAATCTTTTGGAGATATGGGGACAAGAACTGTGCACACTTCAATATTTGTGACATGACTCAGAGCAGCCTGTCCTTTCTTTTAGCTCTTTGTGCAATGTTTTGCTAGATTTTTTTCTTTCTCTCTCATCTCCCTGATTTGGTACCTGTATTGGAGGAAGGGAAGTCTTTCCTTGCTGGGCACTGAACTGTGACTGGGCTAGAACAGTGGTCTCAAAGGTCCTCTCCTGAAAGGTCTCTTACTACCTAATAATACATGTCTAGGATTCCTGCAGATAGGTCAAAGTTGTGTTTTGCTCTTTTCCTGGTCTTTTTCTCACTGCAGTCTGTTCACATGCTTTGTTCTCTTCTTTCCTTCCCTTATAATATTCCTTGCTTTTGTACTTTCACTGCTTTGTCTTCTATTTTGTGCTAAATTGTGGTAGTGTTTTTCCCCCTCCATGTCTCCATTGTCTGCATACAGCCACCTACCTGCTATGAATTCTGGGTAATGTGTTCCTTTTTATTCTAAAAAGTATACAGACCTTTCAGTTAACGGTCCTCAAAACAGCATGGAAATATTTACTCTGTCAGCCTGTAATTAAAGACTACAAGTCCTAAATGCTATCCTCCCACCCTGTGCTGCATGCTGAGTCTTTAACATGATCCCTAAATCAACTGTTATTGCTGGACATTTATTTCAGGAAACTTCATGGGGTTTATTGGCTTTACTTTCAAAATCCTGATGGCACAGTTTTCAATAAAATGTTTGCTCTGCATCTGCCTTTGATGTTTGTGGGGCTTGTATTTTCCATCATGGTTTTCCAGTCCTTCCTGGTTATAAGGCTCAAGGGTTTGGCTTAGACTTGAAATGGCAAAACTAAAATCTGAAGACAGTGTTTTAGTGATTTTAAAAGGTCAGACAGGCCTGTGAGTTAGGTTCAGGAAAATAAATGCTATACTACTACAGTATCTAGTGCAGGGTTTTACTGAATGTTGAGCGAGGGGGGGAATCTGTCTATCTATATGAAATGTCATGATAGCAAATCATTATTGGCATTCATTTCAAAAAGGAGGGTGCACAAAAGCTCATACCTGCTTTCAAGATGCCATATAGCTAATTTCATTATTTTAACAAATGCATTTGTAGCTTTTCTTAAAGCTCCATCTACTGGAGATGACTGTCTGTGAATGCTTTACACTAACGACAGCAGTCTGGCTGTTAGCTATAGAATATCATAAAGCTCTAAAAAGTACACAGATGGCACATACAAAAATATATATCTGTTTTAGATCTCATTAATCTTTTACCAGTTCTCTGGTGTGAGAGGGGACCTGGTTCATTTGCTGGCAATACCAGCCACACTATCAGCACACATCAATGCCAGACAGAGGGCCCCATAATAGGTACATAGAGCTGTGTCTGCCCACCAGTAGGGCTGGGGTCTTTTAATCTTGCCTTGCCCTGTGGCTGTGGTGTAAGAGTCCCTGTGGGCCACTTCTTCCTTATCTTTATTTAAGCTGTCATTCCAACTCCGGCTTTTATTTCTTTCATCATAGCTATCAGTGTTTGTCCATTGCTGTGACATAATCTAATTCAGACTGCAGTAATGTCATTATGGCAATTGTTCCTAAGGTGGCTGTGAGGCAATTTTGTACATACTTAGCCAATGCTGTTTTATCTTACCAGGCCAGCTGGTGAGCATTAGCTGTTTAAGAAAGAAGGAAGGAAGTAAATCGTGTAAATAAATGACAGAGAACAAGACTTTGTTCAATTCTTTATGAATCATTTTCCATCCTCTGAAGTGCAGATGTGGACTCCTTTGAGATGGAAAATTGTAGATTGGGAACAGAAACTATTCAAGTATGTATTTTACGGAGGAATGATAGACAACTTTAGACTCTATAAAGCCTGTGCCTTTCAGCCATCATTTGTAACTACTATGATGCCATTAAATAAGAATTTCTAACGTAGTAGAAGACCTCAAGAATTCTTACTGACCAAGATACAGACTGATACCAGGTCGGGATGGGGGTGTCTTTGGGTAGCCAGATGCTGCTGGCTCTGTAAAGTTGCAAAATACAGTGTAGACATGGCTGAAAAGCTGATCCTTGCTCTGGATTCCTCCTTAACGGGTGCTTTCCCAGGCTTCCCTGTTCTGTAAATAGGTTTTATCACATACGTAATATGAAGTTTCTTCTATGCTTGAAGCTTTCTTTTGTAGCCCTACTCAGCTTTTTCAAAAACATTAGCTCTGTTCCTTACCCCTCAGAGTCATCAGTGGAAGCGGATTTGTCCTGGAGCAACTGAACGCCAGATGTTGGCAGTCAACTGATGCTGCTGGAAGGAGCAGAGTGTTTACTGAAGTTAATAGTCCACTGTAAAACAAAGGTCCACTCGAGATGCCTGCCTTTACTACACTGAGCTCCCATCTGAAACAAATTTGTCTATAAATTTTTAGTCGGGCTCCAGAATCCTCAGGGAAAGGCTATGTTAACAGGTCTGTACAGCATCTGATATGTCTCTGGGTAGCCAGCATGGAAGCCATGGCCTAGGACGATATTTCAGCAAGTACTAGGCATTTCTTGCCTAGTCCTTCAAGACCATGACTCCAGAATGCTCTAATGCCCATGATACTAGTTTCACACACTGGTGTTGGTGTTCTTCCACGCTTCTGTGTATGACTGCAAGGAATTTACTGAATGCTCCACAGCAGTGGAATCTGGCCTGCCACTACATGGGCCTCTGGCTTGTCACGGCAGGGAGATGGAGGTTAGAGATTCTTATTTTCCTGTGACAGTTATTTTAGTGCAAAGGTGTGGTATGAATTCTTCAAGTTCCATTAGATTTTTAGAAAAGAGATAAATGCCCTGTTTTGACTCATCGGCTCAGTCTTGCCCAGGGACTGTTTTTACCACCTGCTTCTCACTCAGGTGCTGGCTTTGAGCAAGCAGTGGGAGCCATTTCCTTCACATGATTAGAATCAAAAGCATAGGCTGCTCTTGCAGAGATCCTCATCTGCTTCATTGCCCGTCTCCATTTCCTTCAGCAATATTGTGGCTCTGTGCAAGGGTGCTGAAGTGCCAGTAGAAAGAATATAAGTTGAATGAAAGTGGAGGATTCAAGAAAGGGAAAGAGGAAATTAAAGTGTCTGTGAGGTTGAGGGTGAGGCCAGGAAGCCTATGCAGAATGGGTTTTGTTGTTTAGCTAATAGGTGTTGATTCATTTTGTCACTACTTCAAAGCTGAGGAGCTCTAGCAACAATCACAGATGTAATTGTGGGGCTGGAAGGGTATGGAAAGGCAGATAGCAATGGCAGTGAAGGAGAGAATATTTCACACGTGTGGGAACTGGGCAGCATCCTGCCTTTACCTGTCACTTTGGGTTACCATTTCAAATGCAGTACACTTCCTTTTTTTCAGACAAGTTACATTTTTATGTGCTGAATTCCTACATAACCCTCTATAGCTGTACTTCTTAACATTGAGAAGTGACTGTGAACCAATGTGTCATGTTATTTGGATCCAGGTATCCAAAAAGTATTTCACCAAGCAAAGTGCAGATGGCTGGGAGAATGTCCTCTGCTTTCCTGATGCAGCAGTGAGTTTGGGTGCCACTTGTTTGCAGCAGAAGGACACAATCATCTCTTTTTCTACCAGACTTCTTTGCAGAGTCGGGAGGAACGCTGTGCTGCAGGGAGACAGACTTTCCTTCTCTGCTGTGTTGTTACCCAACTTTGAGGATCTCTCTTCAGAGGCCCGCAGGAGAGGATTTCATAGAGTGACCCTTCTTTACAACAGCAAAGCTTTTACAGGATTTCCCCATGATCTGATGTACAGAGGTTGTGACACCTGAGAGCAGGTCCTGGAGATGAATGCATCCAAGTCCACTCTTGTGCAGGATTGGGAGGTGCCTCCTCCCCACAGCAGACTGAATGTCTGGTTCCCTTCATCTCTTCTTTCTGATGTGAAATCCAGCAAGTACTCCCACCCCTTTTGCAATGCTGTGTGCCAGTAAAAATTGGGTTGAGTTTTTCGTGCTGATAAATGGCTAAGCAAAGATAATATGAACCAGATTTCAATTAATGTCTGAGCAGTGAGTGCTCTGTGTTTGAAACGTTGAGAGGCAAAGAAAGAAGTTCACTTTACTACTGTGGAGAAAAAGATTTGGTTTTCTTTAAATAACAAAACAAACACACGCACCCCCTGCCTCTAGGATGTATTTTTAGCTTTAAAATCATGCAAGAAGTTTGCATGAAAAGATTCATGGACGTGAGAGTTACATGAGAGGCAAAGACCACAGAGGAGAATAGAGGCGTTGGACTATAGCTCCTGTAGACCCTGCTGTAGCGTGTCCAGGTTAGACTTGTCCCATTTTCAGTTCTGCTTTTTAAGGAAGAGAAGCATCTTTTGTTGGAAACAACTTCAGTGATACTCCAGCTTTCCTTAACAGCTGGAGAGGAATAGCTACAAAGCAATCACGAGTCCTGTAATCCAGAGTATGCAGTTTTATAAAAAAGTGCTGCAATAATACAGTAATAGCAGCTGTGAAACATTGTAGTGTTTCCAGTCACTTTGGAGTGGAAGAACTGCTGTACAGCTGGAACATCTCCACAAAGAACTTTCATTTTTCTTCAAGAAAAAAAAATGCATGCCATGAATCCTTAAGTAATTGAAATAACTGCGGAAGGCTGTATAAGAGTGTGACTTTTCCTGTTACCTGGACACTTGTTCATGGCATCTTTTCATTAATGTTAGATTCTTTTGTGTGGGGGTCCCAAGATGTTGGTTCCTTTCTTGTATAATAAAGTTGCTCTTTGCAGCTTGGTATTATGGTCTGGTTGTAGTGCAGGTACTGCAAAAATGACCCAAGACGTATATATCTGTGTTGAGCAACCAGCAAGTGGCAAAACATGAAATGCCTGTGATAACCTTGTTATGTAAAACCAGCATTACACTTCCCTGCTGTCTGCTGCATAGTGTGCCTTGGTGTCTCAGCTTGTCAGCTGCATCACTTGTGTGTGGGTGGTGAAGATCTGTGAAAATGGCTTAAAATCCTAATTTAAATCATGAAGGATGTCTGGCTAGTACAGAACAATGAAAAAGGGCAGATTGGCTTGGAAAGCCATGCTGAGGCCATCCTGTGCCAGCCCAACAGGATTTCTTTCATAGCATAACACTATGTGGGTCACCCACATTAGCCTGGACATTTGGGAAAGCGGTGTAGCTGCATTGGTCTGAAATGCAGCTGTACCAAAGGCAGAGAACCCCAGTAATGATGCTGTGGAGCTGCCAGTAAACCCTGAGCTTCACATGTTTAATCAGATGCTCCAGGCATGTCACCCCCAGGCTAGTTGTGTTTGTAGTTTAGATACTGTGGTGATATAACACATAAATAAGAAATGTGACTCCTCAAATCTCTTTAAAAACTCTTGTTTCCATGTTTGTTCTCTTACATATGCTGTTTTGCTGGCAGCGGCTTTCATTTCTACTTGATTTCCAGTATACCTCTGGTGGGTGCATGTCTCACCTGCCCTGCACCCAGCCTTGCTGCTCGCATTGGAAAGCTTTGCATTCTGGTGCAGTTCACAGAAAGACAGCAGTTGGCATCATGCCATGTGTTGGAGTATGTTTGTACGTGAGCCTTCCTCCCACTCGAACGGTGCTCTTATGTAATTCATCATAGTTGGCTGCTGAGATAGCAAACAGCCCCCTGGAGTTGCATAAATAAATAATCAGAGAATGTTCTTTTATTACCAATTTACAGGGATAGCTTATGTAGGCAATATGTGCCAGAACACTGTGTGCTGAAATACCAGTATCTCTTGAGCATGTCTGAATGTCACTGAGATAAGGTATATGAGCCTGTATGAAGTACCTGCATGGCCTAAGCACTGAACTTGTACAGTAGTGAAGGATGTTTCTTCATTAGTCTGTTAGTGAGATTTTTACTCTTAAGTACTGTTACTTGAAAATAAATCCTTGGATAACCTGCCCAAAAGCAGAAGCAGGAGGGTGTTGTTGGAATAGAGAAGCAGGCAGTGCAGAGTTGGAGGAGGGGACAAACTTTTTTTTTGGTCCACAGCTTAGGTTATATTTATACATGAGTAAATTTTACAGTGGTATTTTCCTTTGTTAATGGATAACCCATGGATAGCATACATCAAAAATATGGCAACTTGTATGGACCTAAGGAATGCTCACCCTCACTATGCTGACCTGGTGCCTGGCCCCAAGTCCTTCTGTACTGTTCATAATACAAACTTATTCTGAATTTAATGATTTAAGCAGTTATGGTCTATAAAGATTGCAGAGAAGTATATCACCTTTACTCCTGGTCATGGTGCGGCACAAGTGGGATGGATCTGTTTCATGATATCTTATAATTCAGTAGCAATTTCTTGAAAGGGTGAACTTTCTGTTAAAGTGCTGAACTGAAGCTGAACCTGATTTACAGAGCTACCATCTGCAATCCCAGCTGAATTTAACATTGCTCTACATTGCTTCTTCTCTGGATGTCTAATGAGGTTATTCCCAGGTTAAGTTTTCTCCTGATGGAGTTTTAATTAAAAAATAATGAAGGCAACAGAAGATGCAAAATAAAATAACTTGAGAAAATCCATTTCACGCTGCACCAGTGCCTTGTGGTAGGATGTTTGTTATTGCTGCTAATTATTATTTTATACGAAGCACTTGTCTAATAGCATGTGTTCACATGTGAATAATCTGCAGAGCCTGTGGCAGCGTTCTAGAAGTGAAGTTAACTCCAGTGGTTGAGTCACTGAGTTTGTGCCAGTGGGTTTCGTTTCCGTGTTAGATTGAATGTGAGGAAACAGTAGTATTCTTCAGCCCAACAATCTTGGAATATAAAGGGAAATAGTTTTGCATTGTTAAGAAATCATGTATTGCTGTTAGCTCTTAACAGTCTGATGATCGTTAATGGAGACAGTGATTTATTCCTGATGAGGATAGCTCTGAATTTTCTTAAGAGAAAGAAGAGGAATCATTCCTTTGCAGAGGATGAATCAAAAAATTAGTTTGAAAGTTGCATCTAATATTCAGAATGTAAGCATCATGCTCTATCATTAACAACTGTGAAATGCGTACCCACCAGGTTAAAACGTGGAGAAAGAGGACGAACGTGCGTTGTTGGCAAATGTGATTCTTCACGCAGAAAACAAAATGCTGGTTTTGCCTGTGCTCTTGCAGCACGCATGCACACAATATTCAGTCACTTAAATTCTTGATGACTTCTCTTGTATTAACAATACCTGGCAATGAAATATTTGTAGACAAACCTTCTTGTTCAATTACGGATCAGTCAACTGCTATCTCTACAGCATGATGAATAGAATGAAATGATATAAAACGGAAGGGTATCTTTCAGACAATAATCCACCTTTTAGAAGTGCATGTGGCTGGTTTTAATACTTCAGACTAGTAACCTGCCTCATTACATCCTTAGCTTGCCAAAATCTTCCTCCCTGTAGCACAGAACAAAACCACTGCACTGTTTCTAGATTTCAATTTCTGATTGCATTTGTGTGGAAGTATTGCAGTCTGTGCTTTTTGGAAGCATAGCAATGGTTTTCTCCTTCCTGATCATCCTATTAAGAAAACAAACAAACCAATCTAAGAGTAAGATGATTTCAGAAAGAAATCCTTTTGAAAGGATCTGGCAGGAGTCTCTGCTGCCAGTTCGCCTTTTCTCAGCTGTGCACTAAAACCAGAATTTGCCTTTCCCAACTAGTACTAAATGAATGCGTAGTTGCCAAACTTAGCCAAATTCTCTGTGCAGCTAAGCCATGGAAAGGAATGCAGTATTACAGAGCTGTACTGCTGCAAGTAGGGGCAAATTTGGCTTCCTTAGAAAGCTTGGTTTGGTTCAGCAGTCTTAGTGAAGGGATTTACTCTGAATCTTCCAAGATTTTGAAGACCTGCCAGGCAATAGCTGGGCCCTCCCTTCTCGCCTCTCAAACAGACCTCCATAGCTGTTCTCAGACAGCAAGTTATTGGCTTGTTGCAAGGAATCTCCCTTGATTATTGCGTGAGAAAGTAGTCAGGCTTCACTGCTGTTTTGGAAGCAGTTACATCTCATAATGTGTCTGGGGTTTTACTTTTGCAAGACACTGTTTATTGCTAATTTTAAAACAGTCATTTCTGCTGCTCTCTGAGGAACCAATATGTTTCTATGGATTTTACTTCTTTTCTGGACACCCTAATATCCCTAATTGCTCTTGCTTTAGTGACTAATGAACAGAAATGGCCTGTTGCTTGAAACTTAAGTGGAGAGTTTGGATATGTATCTGCATATCCCTGTGCCTTGGCTCCAATATTGCGTTTCCACCTGTGATGAAAGAAGGGAGTAAGCAATGAAGCAGAAGAAGAGCCCATCTTCTTCAGGGGTGCAGGGACCAGACAGGGACTCGAGCTTTGGGTGAACAGGCACCTCACTGTTCCGCTTGAACAGCTTCCTGCTGCATATAGTACCTGCCAGACTTTCCCTCTCTGCGCCTTTCCTGCCTGCACAAAGAGAAGTAATGCTGACGAAATAAACACTGTAGGGACTATAGAGTGTATGTCATTGGAAATATGAATATATCAACTGTCAACTCAATACTCCAGATAGCTACCAGGTAGCTACCTACCTAGAACACTTCACTTGGAGTCCAGTTATTGAGGAATAATGCACCTGGAAGAGCATATTGCCCTTACCTGTGGCAGGTTTCAGCAAACCTTTGCTTTGATAGTAAGGCTGTGACAGTGAGAGGAACCAAAATGGGAAAGAAGATGGTGTGCCAAGTAGCACCCTTTGGTCTCTGCTTCCCCTTCTCATGGTTGCATCATGACCATGGGTCTGGGTGCTGCTTGGTCTTGCCAGATAGGCTGTTACTATTACTACATGTTATCGCAGAATGTAACTGATTAGGCAAGAGCTAAACTACTGATGGAACTTAAATAGTATCTATAACTACGGCTGGTTGGTGATAACTCACTAAAATTTTAATATAGTTGTCCTTGCCTCTTCTTGCTGCTGTTAGTAACCTGGAGAAGAGGCTAATATTCTCAGTTCTGCATCTGTTAGAACATCATCTCCATGACTATGTTGATTTAACTTGTTTTGTTCTTTTCTATAACGCTTTGCCCAAAACCATCTTTGCTTTCCCTCTGGGAGTGTTTGCAGGAACATCTCTGGTTTCATTAATGTTCATGCGAATATTCCCTAAAGCTCAATGCAGTCTTTGAAAAATATGACTGTCCCAAATGTGCATTGGTGCACGTTAAGTCCTGCTTAAAGGCAAAAAAAATAAGAAAAAGGAGATACAATAAACCATCTGTTGTACCTTAGCTATACCTTGATACAAAGAGCACTCTTGGGTCTGGATGACATACAGCATGTGACACCCAGCAGAGCATGTGCATTCAAAGGAGAGCATGGAAGCGAGTGCTGATACGTTTGTTTTGTACAGTGTCTTGGTCTGTGGATGGCTACTGAAATGATACTGCTCAATACCCATTAGAGAAGACTTGACATGGATAGTATAGTGCCTAGGAGATTACTAGGTTTCTCAGAAGCAGCCATTAACTCATTTGGTGGTCACACACAGCTAATGGTTTTGTTTGTCAAAACTGTGGAAATCTGCCTTGAGCCTTGGACCTTTAAAATAGGTTTGAAAAATACTTCAGATTTTTATGCAGGTTGATTGACAGACGCTATATTTGTAATATTGATAAGCTGTTGGCCTGAGACAGGAGAAAGAGTGATGCAGGTTTTTTCCCATGTACTGATTAAATAGCTCTTTGCCTTAAATTTAGTTGAACTCCTCATGACTGTATCAAGAATGAACATGGATGTTTTTGGCTAAAAGTATCTTTGGGAACGCTGTCCAAAGAAGGATTCCTCTGCTTCTCTGGAGACTCCAGTTGTAATTCTTCCCACTAAGGTTTTTTTCTTCATAGTCAGCTCTTGTGGTGACCCTATGACTAGTTCCTTGGCTGGTAGCTGGTGTGCTCCCCACACCTTAGGCTTTGAGTTGCTTGTGAGTCTGCCCAGCGTCAAAGCCAGCCAAATAACCCTGAGCTGGTCTAACAGTCCATCGTAAAACATGCTGGTGAGCTGGGGCACGATGTTGCCCCATGTGAAATACAGCACAGAATACACTGAGAACAGGAAAATCTTAGCACAGGTCAGAGAGGCAGCAACTTTTAAAATATTCCCCCTTTCATATGTGCTCAGTAATCTATTAATCTGTTTTCCATCATCTTTTTATTATTTTTTACAAAAGTGGGGAGTGTGGTGATTTTGGTTGGGTGGGTTTTTGGGTGTTTGTTGGGGGTTTTTTTAGGGAAATTAAACTCTGTTCTCAGCTAGGGAGCTTTCATTAGACTTAGTCTGTGGCATGTGCCTGTAGCATCAGGAAATCCTGATACTGGACTGTAATTGAATTTTGCATTCTGTCTGAGCAAAGTTCATCTCAAAACATGAAATCTAAGGGAAAAAATAATGTGTGCAGATGGTCTTCATAAAACAAAGGCAGATTAAATCTGGAACTGTCACAGAATTGCTCTTACAGACGCATCTGCTGCAAAATAACTACCTCTCTTGAGCCCAGTAAGTTAATTAGTATCTTTTGTTTGTGTCTGCAGTGAAAACAATTAAAAGCTCATCTCCTATTTTTTAGGTAAACTTACAGATTCTCTGATTTTTTAAGAGTAATTAGATTTATTTTGATGTGTATCACAGTCCAAAGTGTTCCTGTTGGACAATTAGCTGTCTGTAATATAATTTACCTGTAGCCAGGATGTAGTTTCTTTTCAATCACCTTTTTTCCCTTGGGCTGTTTTTTGTTAAAGAGTACAAAATCCTTTTGTCTCCTTGCACGTAAATTGCATTTAAAAAGCTTAGGGCTTTTTGTACAAACATAAGAATTGCCATTGTTTGCTCTTATTTCAGATTTTCTTTAAATTCATGTCCTGCAACAGGAGGGAAAATTCTATAATGTAGTTGAGAAATTAAACACTGCTACTACCTTGGTTGTAATCTATGAAAAATCTGTGTTGGGAGTCTGATCTCTCAAGCACAGTGAGACACTTGTGCAGCATGTAAGTGCATGCAGGTAGATGGGACTCCACTGAGACAGGCAGTGGATATTAGAAAGCAGATACTGATGATGGCACCTAATTCCTAGAAGCACATCTGAAATTCCCAGTGGACTTCCTCTGTAGGATTTCCAATAGAGATTTTCCTCAGTTTGATTTGCCAAGTCCATCAGTATGGCTCAGTATCACTCTGTGGTTTCCCAAGGGGATAAATCCCACCCCTTCATGCTGAAATGACTTGTGCAGGGTGGACAGTGGCAGACCTGGAGAGAGCACCACTTCCCTCGTGGTCCAGAGCAGCAGAGCCTGCTTCTTTCCTCCGGGGATCACAGCTGCCAGGGAGGATACAGACAGTGCTGTGGTGAACCTATTTTCTGCTCCTAAGGCTTCCCTGGAGCCTGGACCAGGTGAGCATCACACCTCACGTGCATGCACTGTTTTAACCATGGGAACACTCATCATGCAGTTGACCACACAGTGTGAACACTGCCACAAAGAGTGAGGCTTTGAAAGGAGGCAGCATGGGCTGATGCCATCATTTCTGCCATGCCTCTCTGCAAGGAAGCAAACATCTTATGTCTATCTTCCTGCTTTGAACAATCCCTGCTCCTCCATGGCAAACCACTGCTTTGCTGTCCTCAGATTGACTCTATGCTCCCTGTAGTGTCACTGTTTTGTTGATCAGGAGCATATTTAAACAACTTTTCCTGTGCCTCCTTTTGCTCATGGCTTGGCAGAAGGATAAATATGTATTCAGTGTTGCACTGGACATTTAAAAAAAAAAAAAAAGAAAAAAGAAAAATAACCCAAGATCTTTTAAACTCTATAGTACATGCCAGTGATGATGCAGTTGTATTTAAAAAGAATAGGATCACAGTGCATGATTAACCTTGCATGTCTCTTTCAGGCTGGCTTCACTTCGTTAGCTCTTTGTGCTCTGCTTGTGCTTATATGTTGGCAGTAGATCACAAGCGCTTCTGTCCCTAAAATGCACCTATTGTCTCCATCTCTGATTGAATACCTTAATCTCTGAAATCTTTCAAGTTTTTGCTGCAGCAGTCTGGCCTCTTTATTTTTTATTATAAAGAATGAGTGGCGGTTGCTGGGGGGAGTACTAAGGGCACAACTGAGCCTCTGTGCAGATAGACAGGTATTTGTTTTATTTTAATTCTCAGTGACCTGTATTTTATCCTGATTGAACTGCTCGCACAAACGCGCCAGCCTTTTTGTGCCCTTAATGCATTAAACATTTTTCCAGCTAAAGGAAGCATTAGATATATCTTCTATTGTCTTAAGAGTCACAGTTAACCTTCAGCAGTGAATGTGACCAAGTGAAAGTGGAAGAATGTGAAAGTGGAAAGTGGATTTGTTTGTAGAGTGGAGGAAATGAAGGCCTCTAGCACTGTGATTGTAGAGGTTTTAAAACTTCAGAGCTGAGGATCCCATGAATGTCAATTTTGTTTTCTGACAGCTGGTCCTAACTTAATTTAATTAACAGGAAATGTGCCTGCCCACCTTAATAATAATGTTCATGTCCCAGTCATTCTTGGATATAAGCATTTTCTGGTATGCTCTTATACCTGTAGCTATACTTCTTTAAGAGGCACATGTGTCTTTACTCTCTGCAGAAGTGTCCTCCCTTACAAGGGCACTGAGGCTTTGGGGATGACTTATGAAAAATCAACCTGAGAAAATTAAAGAGATTAAGGAAGCAGGTTGTCAAGGCAGTGGAATACAAATTAATTACTGAAGTCTTTGGATTCCTCATTGTGGTGGGTTGACCCTGGCTGAGGGCCAGGTGCCCACCAAAGCCGCTCTATCACTCCCCTCTTTCATTAGACAGGGGAGAAAAAGTACAACGGAAAAAAAAAAAAACTTACGGGTCGAGATAAGGACAGGGAGAGATCATTCTCTAATTATCATCACGAGCAAAACAGACCGAACTTAGAGAGAGAATTCATCTTATTTATTACTAAGCAAAACAGAGTAGAGGAATGAGAAATAAAACCAAATCTTAAAACACCTCCCCCCACCCCTCCCATCTTCCCAGGCTCAACTTCACTCCCGGCTTCAAACCTCTGCCCCCCCTCAGCGGCACAGGGGGACGGGGAATGGGGGTTACGGTCAGTTCATCACGCGGTGTTTCTGCCGCTTCTTCATCCTCAGGGGGAGGACTCCTCTCATCGTTCCCCCGCTCCAGCGTGGGGTCCCTCTCACGGGAGACAGTCCTTCACGACCTTCTCCAACATGAGTCCTTCCCACGGGCTACAGTCCTTCATGAACTGCTCCAGCGTGGGTCTCTTCCATGGGGTGCAGACCTTCAGGAGCAAACTGCTCCAGCATGGGTCCCCCACGGGGTCACAAGTCCTGCCAACAAACCTGCTCCAGGGTGGGCTCCTCTCTCCACGGGGCCACAGGTCCTGCCAGGAACTTGCTCCAGTGTGGGCTTCCCACGGGGTCACAGCCTCCTTCAGGTGTCTCCGCCTGCTCCGGCGTGGGGTCCTCCACGGGCTGCAGGTGGAATCACTACACCCCCTCATCCTCCCTCCATGGGCTGCAGGGGGACAGCCTGCTTCACCATGGTCTTCACCACAGGCTGCAGGGGGATCTTGCTCTGGCACCTGGAGCACCTCCTCCCCCTCCTTCTGCACTGACCTTGGTGTCTGCAGATGTTCTTACATCTTCTCACTCCTCTCTCTGGCTGCAAAAGCGCTCTCTAACTGTTTTTCTCTTTCTTAAATATGTTATCACAGAGGCGCTGATTGGCTTGGCCTTGTCCAGCAGCAGGTCCGTCTTGGAGCCGGCTGGCATTGGCTCTATCAGACACAGGGGAAGCTTCTAGCAGCTTCTCACAGAAGCCACCCCTGTAGCCCCCCCCGCTACCAAAACCTTGCCACGCAAAACCAACACACTCATGTTGTCCACACTTGATCTAAAAAAACCTATTAAGTTGCTTTCGAAGACCAATTCCACAACTTGAGCTGAAAATGTTCACTGAAGTCTTTGTTTCAGAATTCCCTGCTTTGTTTATAAATAAAACAGATGTATTTACTACAATCACAGAATTCAATCTGTTTGAATTACGTTTTCTTTAGGCCCTTTAAAACAAAATTCTTAAGCTGATGATAAATTTTTGAGCTTAAAAAAATTAAAAGAAAATCAAATCCCACCCCACCACCAATCTCAAATAAAAACTAGGAGACTTCAGCTTGTACTAGAACACAGCTGTCAGGAATATCTCCAGCCTAGATATAAGAAATTGCATAGTGGTAGTCTTACCATTTTATTTGAAAAACGGAATCTACCTTCACTGTTAAGGATCTGTTTAATATCATACACATATCATACATATCCAATTTTATCATTGGATAAAAATGTCCAATGCTAAGGCATTATTTACATTAATATTTGCCTTTGAATAGGTGAATGGCTATATTAATATCATTAATATAATTAATTATGTTTGTATTAATGTTTGCCAGGAATGTGAATCAGTGGTGACCCATCATTAATTTATTGACATTTTTAAAAGAAGAGGAAATGTTACTCCAAAATACGTGTGAATTTCCATTGTTCAAACACCTATCTGAAAATAAGATTTGATAGCTGAAGTTGGCAGCTATTTCCATTGCAGCAATGAGTGAGTTTCACGGTTTGATCAAAATTATCTTCAATTTTCTATATTAATTTTAGCTACATTATAATTTGACTACAAGTAGCAAAATCTGAAATGGTCCAGCAAAATCTGCACAGCTGTATCATGCCAAATTTTTAGGTTATGCTAACCCTCCTTTCTTCATCACTGAGAAGTGGTCCATCAGTTCAGGCTGTGCACATGGGTCTGGAAAACTTACCTGCTCCCAGACACTCCCTGAACAATTTCAGAGCCTGGATTGATGCAGTTTACCTAGGACTTAAGAGCTCCCTGCATTTGAAGCTATTTTGTTCATTAAACCAGGTTTTCAGGCTTCTGTAACCATTTTGTCCCATGTCTCAGTGAGAGACATTCCACTTTGTAACGGCTTTTTCACCTTGTCTAGTTAACTGGTTCCCATAGTACTAAAAATGACTAAATACCACCCTGATGGGGTTTAATTTATATATACCTCTGCCTTCCATTGCAGTGTAGGCTCATTCCAAAACATGTTCTCGTTTCAGATTATTTTTTCACATGGGCCAGCAAGCCTTTCTCAACAAGTAGAGACCTTCCCCCTGCCCTTTAAAATATACATCCAAAAGCAACATGCTGACGTATCTTCAGTGGTTGAGATCAGTGTCAAAAAAACCCCAACTTTGGGCAAAGCCACCACATTGAAGTAATTTGTTGTTTCTTAAAGAATCCCCATCACTAGTCCAAGGATACCTCTAAACCCATATGATTGGGGAATTCTAGTGCAGAAAGCTGGTTGCATGCCCAGAGAGCTGGGTTGGTTTTAGTTTGTATGTTGTTTTTAGGAACATAATTTTCATGCAGTGCTGCAGCCCCTGGTTGTCTGGACTCAAAAACACTTTATCTGTTGATTGCCCATTTGTTCAGCTTTACTCATGTTTATTTTCATGATTTTTATTTCTTGTCTTTTCCCCTCTGATATTGTTTTGGTGAGAGGAGCAATTGTACATGGAGACCTAAATGCCCCAGTAAGTATTGATTGCTTTGCATTTGAAAAAAAGAGCCAGGGAATTTTGAGAGTCTGATCAATAAGCTAAAAATTCTGAACTTACTGGTGTTTCCCAGTATCTGGGTGTCTGTTTCTAGAGCCTCTCTAGCGCATACTTCTAGAACAAATTCTAAACAAGCATGATTATAATTCATCTCACTACTCTGTTGAAAGTCTTACAAATGCTCTCACATCACCTTGAAAAATAGTTGGGGTGTTGTTCTTTGCTATTTGTAAATGGTGCAAATAGTTACACATGCAAATATCAGATGGATTATGAAAAACACACATTACAGTGTTCGTAGATCCCTAGTAACAAGCCCTAACTCTCCTATGTTTTTAAAAGGAGTTTTATCTTTTTCCCTACCTTCCTACTTGTGTGATTATTTTTGAATGAAGTAGGTATTTTCAGTTCGGCAATCTCATGGCCTAAGGTGGGTGAAAAATGTTTCCTTTATTAAAGGAAAATTTGAATTGCCCTAACTTGCTCTGGCTTATCTGTCATTTTATTTGCCTTGTTTTGCAGGAATGCATTAATTTTTTTTGTTCTTGGGTATTTGCATAAATGTTTTCAAGCAAGATCTTAATATGTCTGGACTCTCTTGTGTGGCTTAAAAACATCTGTGTCATAAAAGCGTGGTGAAGAAACATTGTGTGGTTGCAGTAACTATCACTAACCACAGTTCGTCAGTAGTTGAAGGCATTACTGAAAAACCATCCAAGAAAGTGGTTCACACACAGCACCAGGCTCTTTCCTGTTAAAGTCTGTACAATCTCTCAGCAGAGCCATCCCAGTGCAGAATTGCTGTTGGGTAATACTCAATATGGGATGAGAAACACAGGGTTTTATTTTGTTTGCTTTTTAAACAGGATTTGGGCTCTCAATGACCTTCATAGTTTACCTAGAGTTATATCCATTAGTAATTCAGGTGAAATACTTGGTTTGGGGTAGAAGAGGTTTAAGTGCACCCTGATCTGCTCATGGCTAAGAAATCTGCTTTAAAAGCAAGACTAATAGGCTACACAGCCAGCTAACTGGATGCAAACAAATCCTGAGTGACTGAAACTTTTTATTGTTTGGCCTTAGAGGGCAAAGCCAGATTATAGCAGGGAAATGCCTGTATTGCCAAGGCTTTCTCATGACTGCCTGAGGGGACAAAGTGAAGATAGGAATGGAGACTGCTCTGGGTGCTTGCTCAGTGATTTTGTTCCTTTTTAGCTTTTTAAGTCATACTTCTTTTTAAGGACTTTCTCCTTTCTCCCTTCCGATCTGCCCTTCAGGTTTTTTTGGTCCATTCAGAGACATACAGAGTCTCACAGTCATGACACTGCCTCAGAAAAGTTTGGCAGGTGAGTGCAGCCCATTAAGGGCCTGAGGATTGACTCGCAATGCAATTCTTACCTGATAACCATTTCTGATTTCAGTTTTCAGGTGTTTGGTTTATTAACAACACAGCAATTCCTGCAGAAAGCTGACTGATTAAATGGCAAAACACTTATGTTCAAAACCTAATTTTCTATCAAGCTGGCTCTGATGGAAGAGATTTTCAGTGATTCCCAAAAGAGCATGTAGATAATTAAGAAAAAGCCCTTGTGGTTCTCAAGCCTCCAGCATTTGTGAATGGTCTATAAATATGCGTATCACTCTAGTCCAATAAGCTTTCTCCTCACTACTTGATTTCAAGTAATACTGGAGCAAAACTAGGTAGCTCAAATGTTTATTCAGTGTACTTTTAAAATGGCACATCAAAATGCTACAGACTAGGGATGAACAAATACCTCCAAGTTATTAAAGTTGTATGTCTTGCTTGCTTTTCATTGTATTCTGTTGAAAATGCATTTTCTGTGTCCTGAAAATTTCCTTGATGACTGTTTGATATATCTGACTCTCTGTTCTCTTCAATATGAGGACTTTTCATTTATTAGCCTGTGGAAAGCTGATAGGTGGAGATTGGTATCTTGCTTCCATTCTTGTTTTTGAGCCTGTTCTTTCATTTTTGATCAATATCTGATATACAAGCTTCCTCTGGCAACGCAGAAAAAAACAGCCTCAGGCTGTGTGTTCCCACATATCACAGGTGGAGCAGGGGAGAGGACAAAGCTGTAAATCTGCTCTTTCTGTGCCAAGGCACTCTGCGCTGGCTATGCCTCTGCACAGCCAGTTCAATGCACACAACCACATCAGGCCTGCAGGGAGGCTGGGAAAATGCCTCACTCTACATTCAAGTCTTCACCAGAATATCAGTAGATTTCTTTACCCTTGTACCTGCTGTTTGCCTGTGCTTTTTAAAATTACTTCTTTGTGGGTTTGGGGGTTTTTTTCCTACTCCTGCTTCTAAAAAGTGCAAGTCTTATGCTGCATGTCAGACAAGCACAGAATTTTCAGGAGCATGACACAGAAAAGAAGCATGGTTTTAAAATCATCTGATGGCAAGTAAATTCAGGAAACCACCTCTGCAAGCGTTCCTCTGTTGTTCTTAGTGAATCAATCCTGACTGGAGGTAAAGAGCTTTGATCTGAAGAGAGACTGCACACGTTCAGCTATTTGTCACATCTAGAGAGAATCAGTCCATCTGTACGCATTTCTTGTAGTATTCTCACTAATGCTTTTGGCCTTAGACAAAAACAAAAGATCAGGACCTTCAAATCTGAGAACCGAAACGTACCTCTGTTGTTTCTCTGTTGTACAATGTGTGGTGATCTGCTGCTAAAGAATTAGTAATATTAAAGCTTAGATGGCCTCATTGTCTTCAAAAGAGCTAAAATCTCTCTGGCTTCTTTTAAATTTGGTGAGAGCATCTGCGTATTCAGCACTTCTGAAAATCAATCCACTGATTTGGATCTGAGCCTGAATAATAAGTTTGTAGAAAGTTGAACAAATTCACACAGATGCATTTCACTAAGAGACATACACAGATGTGCAGGTTGGGGGGGGTAAAGAATTGGGAGGAAGTTATATTTAAGTCATCCTTCACCTTCATCTGCCTTATTTGACTCAGTTTTCAACCTCCACAGTTTTTAGGGCATTTTCTGTTCCCCACAGCAGTTGTTTTACAGTAGATGCCCTGCGGTACCCAGGCATCAATTCCACATCAGGATTCAGGCCTCCAAATGCAGGACTTCCCATGAAGATGGCTAATGGTAATATTACAGGTTTTAACTCTCTTGCTCTCAAAATTATTTACAAGTAGTATAATTTTATCTACAATTCAAGAAGGATGCTTTAAAAATATCTTGCTTTGCAGTATTTTCTTGGTCTAGAAACTGCCTTTTTGCCTATGATTCTCACGTCACTTGTGTCCACAGCTGTGCTTAACTGGTTGGAAGCAGAGCTGAAATGCATGTGAATATATGCAACGTAAACTGTATGTATGTTTGTAGCTGCTAACATTGTAATGAATTGGACTTTCAAGTGCTATAATGGCAAGGGAAGGCAGCATATACTGAATAATCCCCCTGTCTCTCCTTTTCCAAGTTCACACAATCTGTAAATAATGCAAATCTTCTGCTAAATTTTATATAATATTCTGGTCTTCTAATCTGTTCTTCTCATTGAAGAAATACTGTCATGACAGGCTCTTCGTCTTCTATTTTAGCTTTATAAATAGCAGCATATTCTTCTTTTTCCAGGCAATATCACTCTGCAAGGAGATGCAGAAGGTAGAATTTTTGTAAACTGATGTTGAAACTTGAGCTATTGATCTCCAGTGAGAGCTGCCTGCCTGGTCTTCTTGCCAAAGGCATCAGCTGAGGATGGTTGGTCTTCCTGAGGACTGAAAATGTGTGACTGATGAAAGACAAAGTATTTAATATATCAGGAAGGGATATTGCTTTGGGTTTTGTTTTCTTTTTAATACTTGCAAATACAGTGATATTATCTTACTCAGATTTCTTGTAATCTAGAGTTGCTTCCTGTCATTGGCAATGGCCATTGCTGAATATTTCAGAATAAGAGGCAGTTTCCCTCTCTTTATTTCATCCCCATCCTCCAAAATGGGTGTCTGCATCATACAGTGTGCTGCCTGTTGGGCCCCATTCTTGACTCTAGCAGAGGATTTGTTAAAGCCCTGAAGAATGGGATTTAATAACTCTTCCAGAATTTTTTTTTCTAGACTTGTCTATGATCACTAATTGTCATCCAGATAGATGTTCCAGTCCTCTTTTAATTTCAGCTCACAGCTTTATCAGTTCTGCATGACAACATCTGCAGAATGTCTAAAAGTACAGTATCTTTTCTTTGTGTGTCTTGCCAGAAACAGGAAGGATTTTTCCTTGCTTGACTTTTACCTTAGAACTATGAAGAATATTGTCTTTCATCAGTCCCTCTATGTCTCTGCAAGAGGTCTCCTTGGATGACTCAGGTTCCCAAGGGAGTTTTTCAGCTCTTAGCTGAAGAGGTGGGCATAGCAAATCCTTTTAAAAATTCTGGAGTTAACTAGCTAGTAACCGAACACAGGGGCTGAATAAAAATTCCTTCCTTCTCAGTTAATTAGGGTTCTTTGGGAAATTCTTCTTCTGTCAGAAAGCTAACAGTTCATGAAGACCTGAATCTATAGAGTCAGCTGGAAAAAAGAGAATAGACAAGACTGGAATTTATAATTTTTAGGCAGGAAAAAAATATGAAGGGAAACAGCTACCATTTGCTTTAGCTGTGCAATGTGAATAAAGTGAGAAAGCTCCTTCAGGCACTGTAAAACACAAACCTCAGTTTTCCCTCATAAAATTCTTTACAGATCTTAAGCAATGAAAATCAGGCAGGCAGAATTGTTTCTTACTGGTTTCAAGCACCAGACTTTTGCTTTTATTCTGAAATAGAATGAGCTTAAAGACAAATATGATCTGGGGCTAAATTAGAGCCTTCCATGTATAAAAAAAGCAACACTGCAAGTTACTGATTAAAAGAAGGAAAAATCAATCTTTTTAATAAAAGGCGTCTGTCTGCTCATGGGAGGAAAGGGTCAAACTTGACTCAAATGGTGTGAATTCTCCCCATGGGCAGAGCAATGTTGTGGTCCTGATGAGTAAGATGTGACTTGAGAGGATGATTCTTACTTTCACCTATGGAGAAGGCAGAGGCTTGGCCTGGGGATGCTCATTTTGGATCCGGTCTGTCAAAGATTGCGAGCTCATTGGGATGTTGTGCTGTGGGTAAGGAGAGGCTGGTCTAGCACAGCACTGCTGTGTCTGTGCACATGAACATGCGTGATACTATTCTTGCAGTCGCTTCCCCATGCTCTTCTAATGCCTAATTGGAAGCTGAGCAATTAGCTTAAGAAGCCTTGTCAGAGTTTCTTCTTGGAAATTGGTGCTTTTAGCGTTACATAGACAAGGTGAGTCTGGCTGTCAGTTTCCAAAGACTGTATATGTAATAGGAAAGCAGCACATAGTTGCAGTTTAATACAGCCCCTTGATGCCATCATCTGCTGGATAATAACTTTAATTAACAGTTGATATTTTCAGCTACATAAACAGGATTTTTTATTATTTATGTTCCAGAGGAAGGTTACTCTTGATAGTAGAATCTTTAACCTTAGATCTTAAGAAGCTTTTTTTAAAATCACAATTTGAAACAAATAGGATGCTTTAGGGGGTTTTACTGGCTACAGAGTCATGCAAATTAAACCACTCTAAATACACTTATTTGAAGAGTTCTTAACTTTGCTATTTCTATTTTTAGAATGATGATGAGCTCCAAGGCAGGAACTTGCCTCGTAAAAATAAAATCTTAGGCACCCCAGTTATGTTGCCGCCCATCTCTTCAGAGATACCTGGGATCTTTGCAATGAGAAATGTTCCTCTATGCTGTTGCAGCAGCTGTTCACAGACAGTTACATCCAATGCCCGTTGCTCTGGGGCCTGGCTGAGGATATATTGTCAGCAGGCTCACGGAGCACAGCCATAAGTGATGGTATTTATGATGCTGCCACTGCTTCTGCCCATACCTATTGCCCTGGATCATGCGGCCTGGTTGCTTAGGAATAGGTTTGTGAGATGACAAGGGATGCCTATCTCTTGGCTTTCAGCAAATAAGGAGTGTTAATTTGTAGGAGTTCATATTGTAGCTGACTTGCTTTGTGGTTTATTAAATCCAGCATGTTTAACTAGTGCATTCTCTGAAAGATTTCTTTTAGCTGAGTTTTCCAGCTGTCTTAAAAATATGACACAGCAGGCATCAGCTGTGAGCTCTTGGAGCAGGGCAGAGCTTAATGGCACGTGTGACATTTGGAAGAGTGTCTAGGGGGATACACTGTGCCCGCTTATTGCATTTCAAAACCACTTTACCATTTGCCAGGCTTTTTATTTTTCTTGAATATCAAATTCCTAAGGGAGTTAGACAGAAAGGGAAGGGTTTATGCTTCCCCAGACTAACTGCTTATGTCTTATCCCATGCAAGTTAAAGCCCCCCTCAACTTTTCACACCACAAATGTGCAGCAGGTAGAAGAAAAAAGCGAGAAGCCTGACTGGGCTATACCCAGTGCTATTCCTCCATCGCTGCCTCCCTTTTCTACTTCAATCCTCAAATTCTTCCAGCCTCTTCCTTCCCTTCTTGCTTCCTTTTGCTCACCCTCCCACGCTCATCTCCTCCAGGTCTCCTGACAGAGCAGCCAGCATTTGCACAGCTCCCAGCCAGTTCCTCAGCGATCAGACACAGCGACATGTGCCTCTCCTGTGGGCTGGTGGATGAAGAATATAGCTGGTTATGTCATGTGTAAAGCAGAGTCTCACAGATACTGTCTTGTGAGCTATAGCCTACTGCATATTGTGGCAGAAGAAAGCTGGTTTGTGTGTCATGAGGGAGACAGCATAGTAGCAAGGCTTACTATATTCTTATTTTCACTTTCAGTTCACAATTTAAATACTCAAAAGGAACAAATTTTCTCTGCTTAGAGCAGTCTTTTTGAATTATAATGTCATTGAAAATTCCATTTTCCCTTTGCTTTAAATGCTGGAAGGTTTCCCAAACAGCGATGCAAGAAAAAAACCGCTGTGATCTGCAAGGCAGAAATGTGTGCAGAGAAATTGTAAACTTTACCACAATTCTTCAATACTGTACAAGAAAGGCTATAGGATCTGTCATTTGCTTGAAGTGATATGTGTTTGTACAGCACCTAGCAGAATGATAGTTGTTTTTTTGACACTTGTGTTTTTGGTGCTATTCCAATTTAAATGTTAGTAATGGAAATCATACAATGCAAATCTATTCCAGTTCATATAAAGGAATGTAATCAGCACTTCACACATAGGTTTTTAACTGTTGTAATCAATGGAAATTTTATTAATGCAAATAAGGGCAATAGGATTTGGTCCCAAAATGTCTAGCTTTGCAATGCCTGAGTACTAAGGTATGTGATTACTGGCAAGCTAAGGTGCTGTGTGAGATTGGGGTATAATGAACTCCTCCTGAATTCTCCCTAAATTTCTTCTTTCTTCCCAGAGCAGAGCGGAATTGCATTACCACAATGATACATGCACTCCCACTGGAAGTCAGCCAGCTGGAAAAAAAAAAAAAAAAGGTTTTCTCTGCATTAGCTGTCTCAGGTGCTCAGCACATGTAATTGTGAGGTGCATGGGCTTGTAAGGAGTTGTGCTGCGACATGGGACCTGTTCTTGCCACCTGTGCAGACAGACGCATCCCTCAAATCATGTGATTTGGCAGAGATTTGCTGTCAGCTGGGAGCTCTGCTCAAGCCCATGTACATATGGACATGTCTGATTGAGAGGCGAGAAGGGATTTTCCAGGACTGGCGAGAGGGCTGTAGCAACTCGCAGGGTTAGCATCTGTGTTCACTTGTCTTATCACTTAATAGTAACCGCAAAATTAGAGACCCTTTCTTACTTGTGGATGATTGCTTTCACCCCAGGTACATGCTGGCAGGTTGATGGCAAAAGAAAAATGATGCAATCCGTGAGAACTTCTGAATAGCCCTTTTTTAATGGGTACCATCAACCAAAACAACTGGTAACTTTTTTCCTTCTTGTATGACTCATCATTGCCCATGGATGTCAAGAATGTGTTGACTTCAACTGTAACAAGTCACAGTGGAGAGAAGACTCGTGGGTAGAAAGAGCACACTGAGGTGCAGGTGGCAGTGTCCAGGGCAGGTGGGTTGTCCAGAACAAGAAGTGGCTGATTTTGTGACAGAGCAGAGTACTCTGTTTTCCTCTCAGGAAAAGTTTGGGAGCACCAATTAATTGTGATGTGCCAAGAGGCAGGATCTGTGGTCTCTCGCAGATCTTGAACTTGGCATAAAATCATGGTGGTGCCTCAGGGAAGGCAATATTTTAAGCTTTGACATGGGAATCCATAGCTGGAGTTTGCTCAGCTAGAACAAGTATCCTGCTTCTGCACTCAGCTACTCTGAAAAAAAAGCTATATTCAGTTGTACTCAGCCCCATCTACTCCCCATCTACAGGGAGAGTAGGTAAAGTATTGGTGACTTTTGGAATAGTCTCACCCAAGGAAAGAGTTTCTCTCTCATCTAGCTCTCTCCTTTCCTTTGTTTTTTCCTTTCCACTGTTGTGTTGCTCAGTTCTCTGGTAATCTTTGTTCAGGGACCTTTGTTCAGACAAGCTGTTCCTAGTGGTCTCTTCAGGCCTTCACAGCTGGCAGGATGGCTGTAGCAGGAAGCAGACACGTGTTTTCTCAGAACACATCTCAGAGTTCAGTACCTAAATAATCTCTGTCACTCTGAGATACTCTGGGTAACGGTCCTGTCATTGACTTTGCAACATAGGGATGTGCTTTAGCATCATCTAACCAACATCTGGTTGAATTTCAATCACTACTGTGAACATAAGGGCAATTTGTATGTCTCCAGATTAATTTAGTTTTGTTAAAAAAAAAAAACAAAAAAATTATATTTGCTTTTCTCAGTCTCATAGTTTTCTGGCCATTATTTAGGATGGCACAATAGAGGCACTCAGAGAAATTCAGCCCTTGCTCCAAGTTAGCCACAGTATGTGATGAATCAAATGACTGAAAGAGGTCAAGGGTTCAAACCATTTAGAGATGGGGCTTGCTGCCCTTGAATGTGGCAGCTCCAATAGTGTCTAACATCTGAGAGCACCAGTGCAGCTCTGGGGTGGGTATGGGATTGGCATTCATTTTGGTGGACTTGGACTTGAGCTCCATCTGTGGCAGGGATGAGTCATTCTTAAGCCCTAGGGCAAATGATTCCTGCCCTAAAACAAGCGATGTAATTGCTCTTTTCACAGAACTGCTGATGATAAACACTGTGGTTTAGCTCTCCCGTTCTCGGATCTAAAGTGTAAGTCTCCCAGACCCTGATAATAGGATGGGCCTTTGTGGACTGGGCAGGTGGGGAACCACACGCCCTATAAGCAGGGTCCCTGGAAGGCAGCCAGACAGTGTGGGAGAGGGCAGGAGGCTCAGACAAATCCAGCTACAAATGTTGTAACTGAAGAATTAGCAGCTGTTGGCATCCAGCTAAGCCCCTGCCGGGGACCAACAGAGATCACAGCAACACCAGCTCTAATGAAGCACTAGCAGCTGCAGGGATCACTGCCCACCTGAATTGGGGGAAATTTCTTTCCCCAGAAAGCCAGCAGTGCAGGAGCTCTGCTGTTTGAGGGATGTCTTATTTTACACTCTATGTATGCTTGAACCCGTTGTACAGAGACTCAAACTGCTACGTGAGCTGCTTTTGTAGAAGTGCAAATAATAATACTGCAGAGTTGTTGCATCACTGAAAGTGGCCGAAGTCCAAAGCAGGATTTGATTGTCGTGCTTTGGGCAGTGGGGTTATGTGCTTGTACCAGATGGAGACTTTGAATTTTCATCAGCAGGTTTATAAAAATGTATTGGGTTTGCATGGCAAGGTTTTGGTAGCAGGGGGGCTACAGGAGTGTCTTCTGTGAGAAGCTGCTAGAAACTTCCCCTGTGTCTGATAGAGCCAATGCCAGCCGGCTCCAAGACAGACCCACTGCTGGTCAAGGCCAAGCCAATCAGCGCCTCTGTGATAACATATTTAAGGAGGGAAAAAACAAGTTAGAGGGAGCTTTTGCAGCCAGAGAGAGGAGTGAGGAGATGTGAGAAACTCTGCAGACACCAAGGTCGGTGCAGAAGGAGGGGGAGGAGGTGCTCCAGGCGCCGGAGCAGAGATCCCCCTGCAGCCCGTGGAGAAGACCATGGTGAAGCAGGCTGTCCCCCTGCAGCCCATGGAGGAAGGATGAGGGGGTGTAGAGATTCCACCTGCAGCCTGTGGAGGACCCCACGCCGGAGCAGGTGGAGGCACCTGAAGGAGGCTCTAGCCTGTGGCAAGCCCACACTGGAGCAAGCTCCTGGCAGGACCTGTGGCCCCGTGGAGAGAGGAGCCCACGCCAGAGCAGGTTTGCTGGCAGGACTTGTGACCCCGTGGGGGACCCATGCTGGAGCAGTTTGCTCCTGAAGGTCTGCACCCCATGGAAGAGACCCACGCTGGAGCAGTTCGTGAAGGACTGTAGCCCGTGGGAAGGACTCATGTTGGAGAAGTTTGTGAAGGACTGTCTCCTGTGAGAGGGACTCCATGTTGGAGCAGGGGGACGATGAGAGGAGTCCTCCCCCTGAGGATGAAGAAGCGGCAGAAACAACATGCCATCAACTGACTGTAACCCCCATTCCCCGTCCCCCTGTGCCGCTGAGGGGGGAGTAGTTTGAAACCAGGAGTGAAGTTGAGCCTGGGAAGATGGGAGGGGTGAGGGGAGGTGTTTTAAGATTTGGTTTTATTTCTCATTGCTCTGCTCTGTTTTGCTAGGTAAATAAATTAGGTGAATTTCCTCTCTAAGTTCAGTCTGTTTTGCTCGTGACAATAATTAGCGAGTGATCTCTCCCTGTCCTTATCTTGACCCACAAGCCTTTCGTTATACTTTTTCTCCCCTCTCTAGTTAAGGAGGAGGAGTGATAGAGCGGCTCTGGTGGGCTTCTGGCCTCCAGCCAGGATCAACCCACCACAAAAAACAAAGAATATCCTTTTATCAGTCCCCAGGTCTTTTACTAATAAGCTGCAAATGCAGAACTTCAGTTAGCATGGAGTGGAGGCACGGATGAAATATACATTCTTACTGATGATTATCCATCATGTGAGAATGAAATCAAGACATGAGTAATGGCCTGTTTCAGTTTTTGGGGCTTTTTTGTTTGTTTGTTTGGGTGGGTTTTTTTCCTTTAACACATGCTTGGTAGTATAGATGAGTGAAAATTGCTAAAAATAATTTGGGCCAGATTCTTTAGTGATGAAACTCCATTACAGGCAAATGGAGTGCGAGTTTTCACTTGCTCATCTTTGTATTGACTTGTATAGGTATTGGGTCAAACCAACACAAGGGTGTGTGACAGCTGTGTTGTTACGTTTGCCATGGAAGGATAAAGAGTTTACAAAACTACATTTTTCCTGCTGCTGACAGCTGGCCAGAGAGGTCTAAGCTTTGAAGCAATGCTGCTGTGTGGTATCAGGGAATCCCAGCCTTCTTGAGGGGTGTGGGTGCATGGAGAGGGAAAGGGATTGATTAGTTTAATGCTGCCTTTGCCTTTAGCAGCATGTTTGCTGGCCTATGTGGTGTGCTTGTGTGCTGTACATGCACCCCACCTGTGAAGCTCTCTCTGGACCCTGCAGACATCCAGCTGCTGAGCTTGTGCCCTGTGGTTTATAAATCATTCAGGAGATTTGTGCATTACAACAGCAGAATCAGCTCTTTAGAGGGTGTCGAGGAAGGACCTCTACCTTGACTGGTATCTTTTAGGGAGGAGTGTATCTTTTTAGGCTGAGTGTATTTGCAAAGATCAGTCTTGGCACATAGTTTGAGAATGTATTGGGAAATTGTCAGGAAAGCTGAGGAAAGATGCAACTTTGTGGGATATAGATTGGTTCTGGGAATTCTGTGTCTAACTTTTCATGTCTTGCCTTAAGAAGGCTTTGCTGGAAAAGTAATCCCCTAAGAAGGTAGGGCCTAGTGCTGAAAAATAGATATACATAAATTTCAATCAGTAACTGAAAGAAAACTGTTCACCCAATAATATAATTGAATACTTTCTGACTAATTGAACCCCAAAACATACCCTGGAATACTTATCGGTCACTTCTTTGGTGGATTGTGCTTCAACAGAGGATTGCTGCTTTATAGGTCATATTCACTTATAATAGAAGAGAATCGTTTAAGTTGGAAAAGTTATCTTTAAGATCATCGAGTCCAACCATAAACCTAACACTGGCAAGTCCATCACTAAACCATGTCCCTAAGCACCACATCTATGCATCTTTTAAATACCTGCAGAGATGGTGACTCAGCCACTTCCCTGGGCAGCCTGTTCCAATGCTTGATCACCCTTTCACCCTTTTGGTGAAGAAATTTTTCCTAATATCCAATCTAAGATTGTGGGAGAAAGGCAGAACAGCATTGCAAAGGTCTCCTCTGACACCATGAAACCAAACGGATTTTGCTCTTCCTGAATCAGGTGGTGTTGAGATTTGTAGCTGAAGGCAGCTGCTGCTCTTTTACAAAATACAGCTGTGAGCTGTGTGTAAGAAGCAGCAAGATGACAGCACATCACAGGAGTTGGCAATTGCCACAGCAGCCTGAGCCCAAGTGCCACTTGATAGAATTATCAGAGATGCATGAGGCTTCAGTTCTAACTTAGCATAGGCACCAAGGCTGAAAGATTACTAAGGCAAAATGGACCTGTTCTCTTTGATTAGCTCTGATTTGCTACTCTGATGGCATATATCAATGTTAAAAGAAGGCCACTAAGCTTTTCTTTGTACTGCATTGGAAATGACACATTGCAAGAGGAGGAAAACTTCCATTCAAAATTGCAGAATCAGTGATGAAGTAAAATTAAAAAGAAAGATCAAAGATAGAAAGTAGGAAGAGGAAGAAAGAGGCAAGGTACAGTATGGCTGCAAAGACATCATTAATTTCATTTTAATGAATCTCGGACCACTCAGGAAGGGGAGGGTAGCTCTTTGTGTACTGGGCGAGAAAGAACAGCCTTTTGCCACTGCACTGAGATTTCCTTTGAACATAGTCTCTTACCAAAATGAAGGACTGCACTCTGCTTCATATTTCACAGAATTAGAAAAGACCAAGCTATTTTCTGACTCCCTGCATCCTGCTTATGTAACTTGCAGATGACGGCTATGCAACCTCTGGCTGAGCCCTGGAAAATTTTCTTGTCAGTGACTCAGGTGCTTGGCAAACAGGCTGGCACAGCAGGCTTGGAGATGACATTGCAGTTAGAGGCACTCCCTGGGTACCAGAGCCCAATTCAAGGTCCCTTTATGGAGGATCTTCATAGAAGAAGGTGATCATCCTGGTCACGTCATTGCCAAGACTCTCTGTGCTGATGCTATATTATGTGCAAGTAGAAAGCATCCCCCTTGATTGCATTAGAGCAGAAGAAAACCATAGCCCTAACTGTTACCCAGAGATGTGGGTCAGCAAGGAAGGAGAAGAGCTAGCCAAGAACGAGTCCTTGGCCTTTACATAAATAAAAATTCCTGCAGGATGTGGGGAGAACGTAGTGCAGCTGGGTTGCAAAAATGGGACTTCATGGGGAAGCACAAGGTCCTCTTTTGCAGGCCCCATTCCCAAATTCTATTCAGTCAACGTTGGTTTGGAGGTACTAGATGTGGCTGAAAGCTGGAGGACAGGACTGCGCATTGTGCTATAGGAGTAAAATTGAGAACAATTAAAAGGGAAGGATTAGACCTAGGGATGAAGGGAAAAACAGAGGCAGAACTGCTTCAGCTGCAAACTAGACCTCCCTGTGGGTGAGCTCTCATCTCCAGCAGCAGCAGATCCCAATTTCCACCTCTTTGGAAATGTGACTGAGATGAGCCAGGAGATCTGTACCACCAAGTAGGTTCAGTCACTGCAGAGGGTTGAGGCTGGGACAACTGTGAGATCCCCAAATATAGCCCATCTTATATGAATCTATGCAGCAAGCCCCCCTGGTAGTCTAGCTAAGTTTAAAGCAGTACTTAGCTCACCCCTGCACAGAGCCTGTTTGCCAGACTGCAGTGAGAGGAGACAAAAAAAGATGTTGCCACAGGGATGACCTGGTAACTAATGAATTTCATTGATCTTGTACTTGCAGGAGAGAGCAATGTACCCTCTGCAGTTCCTGTGAGCTTTTCTGCTGGAGGCACTGAGAGAGCAAACATGAGATGTTATCCAAAAGCAGGGCTGTGTGAGCCCACTGAACCTAACAATTCTGCGCTCTCATGGATGTATGAACACGTTAGTGCCGAAGATACCAGCATCAGGAAATCTCTTCATGGCTTCTACAAAATGTATTGCAAAAAATGGCCAGACAGATCAGATCCCACCTACGAGGCTGCATCACGATGTCTGTCGCAGAAGATTTCAGAGCTAGCAAACCAGGATGGAACAAAATACGCATCGCGTTGCCTGCAAATGGCCCAGGTGGTCTTGAACAGAGATGGATGTAAGATCTTTCCAAACCACCCCACTACTGCTTGTTTTTCAAAGCCAGCTGAAGAAGTCATGTTGGAAGACAGAAAGAGAACACCCGGACTCTCAGATGACATCCTGCAATTCCTCTTGAAACAAACACGTACAGAACATAGCCCTGACGTGTCACATGAGAAATGAGCAAGACACTGGTTTGTTTCTGTCGTTGGAGCTTTGCTTTCACGCTAAAAAGAGGCAACTTTCTTTGAAAAGTCCTCTTGGTGGTCCTCTTAGCACCACCTTCAACACCATGTGTTCCATGGAGGGATTCATCTGGAGCAGACCTTGCCACCTTGCCTCTATAGGGCAGCATCACATAAGGAGCGTGGTCTCCCTGTAACTGCTTGGGATGTGTTGACTAATCGGAGTGGGTGTCTGTTTTGGGACATCAAACATGATGATTTCTATGTACCAGGCTTTTAAATTGACTTATATCCCTACTCCAGCTGAACAGTGGCACAGCCCAAATTCAGCCCCTGTGTAGGCATGGATGTCCAAGTGCTGTTGACTATAACAGAGTGATTGAACAAGCTTGGCACAGTGTGCCCCAGACCTAGGGAGGAAACTTAAGATTTTGTTCTGAACTTGACTGATACTGTAACACCTATGTGTAACACCTGTCAGGGGTGCCTGATAGCTGTGTGTGTTTACCTACAGACATATGATCCCACCAATCATGATTGCAGTGCAGGTGAGCTTTTTCAACAGAAAAAGTGTTTGTGTGCATGAGAGAGAGAAGAAATACAGCTTCTGATTGGGTGGGTGTTTTTTTTTTTTAACAGAAGGGATAAAAAAAGAGAAGGAAAAGCTTTATCGCCTCAGTGATGTTTCTAACACTTCAAATGCACCAGCTGAGCAAACTGGGGATTTTTTCCTATGTGTATGAGCTGTTTTAAGAACAAGCTGAAATAGATTAATGAGTAAGGGCTCTGCAGAAGCATCCATAGAGAAGCTGCAGAGTTGGTGCCAGCTGCTCTGGTAGCTGCCTGCTGTAAGATGCACAGTATCTAGGAAAAGCAGAGCTCACATCTCTGCATGCCCAAGACTGCGGGTTGCTTTGTTGATTCTGTAGGGGCAATGCTGTTTTCTCTAGCTCTCTCTCTATCCAGTAGTCCCTGTTGATTTCTGCTATCTTGGGGTCTGAGCCCAGAGCTTTCACAAAGAGGAAGCCAATGCTTATTGCTTGAGTACACTCCATCATCTTTGTTAGCACTGCACAAGACCTTGTGATTACTTTACTGGTGTGTTGATGTATGAAGTAAAATGTTCTGTGAGATGTTTGAACCATGGAAGTGGTTGCTCTCCAGCAAAGATCATCTGGCATTGGTTGGTTACAGCAAAGGTTTAATTCTTCTGAAAAGCTCTGCTGCTGTTTATACCCAGAACTTTCTTGCCCTGGTTTTATTTGGCAAGATCACCACTAGCTACAGTGGGAACTGGCCCAATGCACTCACTGGTTGCCCAGCTTGAGTTGTGGTGATTATCACTTGCCCTATGACATTAAGAGGTGACCTGAAGGACTAATTCCCAGTAGTTTGTTTAGGTTACTGCTACCTATAGGGAATTTGAAGTGCTCTGGGTCTGATGCATCGCTAGGAATTTGGCAGGCATAATTCTCCTTTGCTTTGTGCTTGTGGAAACTGGGGGTGAATCCCAAGGAAAATAGCTGCATGAGAGATGCAGGACTGGGCTCCCACTGCTGAAGCTGTGGTGGGAAGGGGGTTGCTGTCACACGGGGCTGCAATTCAGGCCCCTCTGCTGTGCGTGTGGAAGCCCTTTGAAGTGGTCAACCAGGAGCAAGCAGAGCTTCCAATCCCTCTTTGGACAGGTTGTCAGTCATTAAAACTGTGTTTTACTGTCTGTAATTATAAATGTTCTGTTCTTCAATGATGTATCAGGCTCTAAAAGAGACACATGGGTTGGAGAAGATAGTTATGTGGTAGTCCTTACCAGGGTTGCCAGGCCCACTGTTTTGATGTAATTTTTGCTTTGTTTCACAGCTTGCTTGGAGAGCTTGCAAGTCAAAGAAACCTAGAAAAATTCTGAATTTTGTCTTCTCCAAACTTTTGTTAGATTTTCATTAAAATGTAGAATAAAACTAATTATTTTATGGCAGATTTTCATATTTTAGGCGCTTACAGAAACAGAGCAGTGCTTAGCTGGATAAACTGGGCTCCAAAATTCCATTAATTTTTAATGATAAAAAACCAAGCTAAAAGTTTAGGGGAGGCTGACAGTCTTGCCAGACACCTAACTGGTGTTAGGAGCCAAAACATGATAGAGTTTAGAATACCTGATCACTCCTGCTGTGAAATGAACAGCTCCATTTCTGGAGAAACACTTAATTTATAAGGTGTTTCACTGGGATCTTCTAGTTCAATCACTTTTATTAAGTTAAACAAGACTGCAGCACAGAGAATAACACTCATCACTCCTTTTCCCACTCACTGCTAATTAATTTTTTTACAAACCTGTGCTGGAACCTGCTATGTATATTTCCAAGTCTTCTGAAACCATTACTTATTTCCTTGATAAACATCTCTCCTTGATTTCTTCAAGACACAGGGAGATGAATGCATTCCTCCCCTTTGCCAGGTGTTACAAGTAGGACTCAACCAATTGCTTAGAACACCCTGTACTATGCCAATCCTATTTGGCATTTTATGATGCTGCATAGAAAAACTGTACTAACAAGTATTACCTCTGGTGAGCAATAGCACATGGGGCCTAAACTTAGGTCTGTTTGAATTTCTTAAGCTGACTGGCAGTTATAACTAAGATATGTTGCTTCGAATTAACTAAATTGGGTTTTTTTTCCTCTTGTTTTTGTGGACTTCTCTCACAGGCAGAAGGGAATCTGCCTGTGTTCTCGATCCACTAAACTGCCCTTTCACAGACTACTTCACTCCCTTCTTGCAATGGAGTCTTCAGAAAGGTGGAAACAGCTTTCAAGAAGCCATCAGCTTAAAATGTGTAGGGCTGCCACGATCCTCTGTCAAACCAGTCCTCAGCATTGCAGAGTGGGACAGCTGTGTAACAACTCCAATGTGCCTCCCACCACTGCAAACACAGCCACGGCTGCATGGTCTTCTGCTGTCAGTTGTAGAGGCATGAACTTGGCCAGAGCTGCTGCCCCCACAAACAACAGTGTCCAGCCAGTGATGGGAGAGAGGAGGAGGACAGACCCCAGGAACAGTGAGAACACAGGGAGGAAAGGGGATTTGTCGCGGGGGCGGGGGGGGGGGGGGGGCGGAACTGCCCCAGGAGCACTGGTGGGTGAGTACCTTCCTCGTGTTGAGCTTTTGGGCAGCTGCTCTCCTGGATGCTGGGTCGCCGAAGAGAGCTGCTCCGATGAGTCCGGAGACGTGGGCGCGCAGGGAGTTTTGCTGACCTTCCAGAGGCATGGAAGCGCCAGGAGCGCGGAAGGGACCCGCCACGAGGCGGAAGCTCTCGCGGGAACCGCTGACGAGACCTGGGCGTTGCCAGAGCAACGGTGCCCACCCCCCCACGCCATAAAAAGCAGCCTAGGGAACGCTGATGACCCGGAGCGCGGTGCGGCAGTTGCGCTGGAGGGTGCACATGGAGACCTTAGTCACTCTACCCGCTCAAGAGGTGACTCCATTGGTAGTCATCACCTCCTCGGAAGGAGTTTAGCCATGGCACTCACTCAGCAGAAAGCTTTAACCTGTTCTTGCCAGAAGGCATGTGGCAACCCAGACAGAGCTGCCACGAAAACATGCAGCCACCCAGCTCTCAGGCTGCAGGGAGTGTCAGAGCCTATCACTGATAGCGGATGGCAGTAGTGAGATTGGCTGTGTGAGGTGTGACCAGGTGGATGATCTGCTCAGCCTGGTGGCAGAACTACATGTAGAAGTGGAAAGATTAAGGAGCATCAGAGAGGCTGAGAAAGAGATAGACTGGTGGAGCCAAGCTCTGCCCTCCCTGAGACAGAAACAGGGACAACCAACAGACAAAAACCAAGGTGAAGGGGACCCTGTATCCTCCCCTTGTCAGGCAGAAGGCAGTAGCCTAAAAGGGAGAAGTAAATGGAAGGAAGTCCACACCTGGTGTGGCAGGCAAACTTACTCTCGTTGCCCACCTCGCCTTCCCAAGTGCCCCTGTGCAACAGGTACGAGGCTCTGGCTGTGGAAGGCCACTCAAAGGAGGATATGGATGATAGCTGAGCTACACCAGAGGTAGCACCAAGGCCAGAAAGGCCTCCACCCCATATCATGACCACCCCCACAAAGAAGAAAAGGTGGGTTATAGTTGTATGGGACTCCCTTCTGAAGGGTACAGTGGGCCCAATATGCAGGGCAGACCCTCCCCTCAGAGAAGTCTGCTGCCTCCCCGGGGCCCATGTCAAGGACATTACGAGGAAACCCCCCAGCCTGGTATGGCCCTCTGACTACTACCCACTACTGTTTCTCCATGTGGGTGGGGACAAAGCTGAGACACATAATGCAAAAGCAATCAAAAGGGACTTCAGGGTCTTGGGACAATCACTGAAGGGATTTGGAGCACAGGTATTTTTTTCCTCCCTCGTTCCAGTTGAGGGCAGTAACATTGGGAGGAACAGGCGGACAGAGTCCATAAACACATGACTCCGTGGCTAGTGTCATTGCCACAACTTTGGTTTTTTTTACAATGGGATGGCCTACACAGAACCAGACTTGATGAGCTCTGATAGGATTCACCTCTCTCAAAGGGGAAAAAGGATCTTTGCCCAGGAACTAGTGGGGCTCATCGACAGAGCTTTAAACTAGGCAGGGAGGGGGATGGCCACATCTCACACATTGCAGCATGCTTGAAGCCTAGAGGAGACAAGCCAGGGGCTCCAGAGGCAACAGGAACCAACAGGGAAACACTGGGAAAATATGTCAAAGGAGCTCCAGCCAGTAAGTCAGCCTCATCGAGGGCACAACTGAAATGCCTTTGTGCAAACACACGGAGCATGGGAACAAACAAGAGGAGCTGGAGACATGCACACCTGCAGGGCTATCACCTTATTGGCATCACAGAGAAGTGGTGGGATAGCTCCTATGACTGGAGTGTTGGGATGGAAGGGTACAGGCTCTTTAGGAAGGACAGGCAGGGCAGATGAGGAGGGGGTGTCACCCTTTATGTCAATGACCAGCTGGAGTGCATGGAGCTCCACCTGGGGCTGGATGAGGAGCCCACTGAGAGCCTATGGGTCAGGATTAAAGGGAGGGCAGGGGCAAGACACATCATAGCAGGAGTCTGCTACAGGCCACCTGACCAGAGAGACTAAGCAGATGAGGCCCTCTGTAGACAGATGGGAGCAGCCTCATGTTCACAAGCCCTGGTCCTTATGGGGGAATTCAATCACCCCGATATCTGTTGGAGGGGCAACGCAGCAGGGCACAAGCAATCCAGGAAGTTCCTGGAATGCATTGATGATAACTTCCTCCTCCAGGTGATAGAGGAGCCAATGAGGAGAGGTGCCATGCTGGACCTTGTTCTCACCAACAAGGAGGGGCTGGTAAGGGATGTGAACCTCAAGGGAAGCCTTGGGCAGCAGTGACCACAAAATGGTGGAGTTCAAGATTCTCAGGGCAGTGAGGAGGGCACACAGCAAGCTCATTACCCTGGCCTTCAGCAGAACAGACTTCGGCCTCTTCAGGGATCTGCTTGGTAGAGTGCCATGGGACAAAGCCCTGGAGGAAGAGGAGCTCAAGTCAGCTGGCTAATATTCAAGGATCACTTCCTCCAAGCTCAGGAACGATGCATCCCAACAAAGAGGACGTCAGGCAAAAACACCAAGAGGCCTGGATGAATGAACAAGGAGCTCCTTGGCAAAGCCAAACAAAAAAAGGAAGCCTACAGAGGGTGGAAGCAAGGGCAAGTAGCCAGAAAGGAATACAGAGAAACTGTCTGAGCAGCCAGGGATCAGGTGAAGAAAGCTAAAGCCCTGATAGAATTAAATATTGCCAGGGATGTTTCTATGGGTATGTCAGTGATAAAAGGAAGACTAGGGAAAATGTGGGTCCCCTCTGGAATGAAACAGGCAACCTGGTTACCCAGGATATGGAGAAGGCTGAGGTACTCAACAACTTTTTTGCCTCAGTCTTTACTGGCATGGACTGAAGTCCATGGGACCTCATGAGATGCATCCATGGGTCCTGAGGGAACTGGTGGATGAAGTGGCCAAGCCACTCTCCATCATATTTGAGAAGTCCTGGCAGTCCAGCAAAGTTCCCACTGACTGGAAAAGGGGAAACATAACCCCCATTTTTAAGAAGGGAAAAAAGGAAGACCCAGGGAACTACAGGCCAGTCAGTCTCACATTTGTGCCTGGCAAGATCATGGAGTAGATCCTCCTGGAAACTATGCTCTGGCACATGGAAAATAAGGAGGTGATTGATGACAGCCAACATGGCTTCACTAAGGGCAAATCATGCCTAACAAATTTGGTGACCTTCTATGGTGGGGTTACAGCATTGGTGGACATGGGAAGAGTGACAGACGTTATCTACCTGGACTTGTGCAAAGCATTTGAGGCTGTCCTGCATGACATCCTTGTCTCTAAATTGGAGAGACATGGATTTGATCGATGGACCACTCGGTGGATAAGCAATTGGCTGGATGGTGGCACTCAAAGAGTTGTGGTCAGCAGCTCAATGTCCAAGTGGAGAACAGTGATGAGTGGCCTTCCAGTACCTAAAGGGGGCCTACAGGAAAGGCAGGGAGGGACTGTTTATCAGGGAGTGTAGTGACAGGACAAGGGGTAATGGGTTCAAGCTGAAGGAGTGTTGATTTAGATTAGATGTTAGAAGGAAATTCTTTAGCGTTAGAGTGGTGAGGCACTGGAACAGGTTGCCCAGAGAGGTTGTGGAGGCCCCACTCCTGGAAGTGTTTAAGACCAGGTTGGATGACGCTTTGGGCATCGTGGTCTAGTGGAGGGTGTCCCTGCCCATGGCAGGGGGCTTGGAACAAGATGATCTTTGAGGTCCCTTCCAACCCAAACCATTCTATGATTCTATGGTACTAATGAGATCCCTGGCAGAGTTTTCCCTTTAAAATGAAACGGATCTCTCAGAGCCCAAAGAGCCTGATGTGAGTCAGCAACAGAGCAATGAACACAGCCACCTAAGGTCTTCCCTTGGAGGCCTCCTATCTCCTGGCTCCGTGGCTTCTTTGCTGCTTTACTCCCTCTGCCAGGAAGATGTGTGCCTTTGTGCATGTTTTCCACCCATTGGATTGACACTGAAGGAGTGGTTTGCTGTGGTGATGTTGCTTGCTGACTGGGGAAGCTATTCATTCTCCAGTGTGGACATGTTCAAGGAAGCATGGAGAGCAAGAGGAAAGAATGTACAGAAGGTGACAGCATATAGGCAAAGAAGAAAGAGGAAAGGACAGTTGGGATTGACATCAAGGTTCCTAGCTAATGCAGTTACTCTAGTACAGCCACACCAGATTTAGCATATGATCTTCAGCATTTCAGTTTGGAGATAGCTCTTACCCTGCTAGCCCAGCTGCTGAGACCTCTCATCTGTTCCGTTTCCACACTGGCCAGATCGCAGCACGGGTGTTTGTTTTTCATGCACGTCAGATTCCTTGCTGCAGTTTCACGTGAGGCTGCTATTCCTGCCTTACTGCCTGTGGCAGATTGGCACAGCTGCTGTGCTCTGCAGGTGTTTCCAGCAAAGGCAATGGAAATTTGGCTGTTGACTTTAGCCAGACCAGGAAGAGGCCCTGCTGGCTCAGCTGGCTGCAAACTGTGGCAAAGATCTTTGGACTTGGTGCAACCTCTCTTTGCAAATAGATTTATACTGGGACTATCTAGGTTTAGGTTGCTGTCCTTGAATCATCATGAAACTGTTACATGTGGTTTCTTCCTGGTTCTGCTTCATGTGTTGCTTGCTTGCTTTTATGGCAGGGGTGTTGTACACATGCTGGAGGGCACACAAAATATTGGAGCAGACCCTCAACTGCTCCCCCAGCTACTCAAGTTAATGGTGCTAGGGGAAAAAAAGGAGTTGAGATGAAGATCCAGCATAATTTCTGTAGTAGTAAATATATCTGCAGGTGCTGGTCTGTCAGAATCCAGAGAAAAGCATCCTGCAGGCAAAAATTATGGAAAAAGGTAATACCAACTGCTTCAACAATAGATACAGCTGGAAAAAACAAATGTGCTCGTGAGTGTGCTGTCAATAATTACAGTAACAGTATGAGCCCCTCCCTGCCAGCTCGCATTGCTACAGGTCTGTCACAGCTACAAGGGCATTAATGCTGATGGATGTAGGGAGCTATTGCTAAGGATGTACAGGGAGGAAGATCTTCAATGTGAATCAGATGTTGTTGCTTATAATTTTTTGCCAGTGTTTATGCTGTTCCACACAGTTAAATATGAGTTGCTGTGCAAAACTTTTAACTGCCATTTTAAGGGAAATAACCTCCCAGAAAGAGAGAGCTGGAGAAGTCAGAGGACTGCATCTGAATCTCTTCAGTTGCTGTATTGGGTTTGGTGATGAATTGGTCTGTGCTTTGTGTTAGCTCTAAAACCACCTGGTCTCCTATTCAGATATTTTTAAAAAAAAAAAAAAAAAAAAGCCAAACCCATACAATTTCCACAAAGAAAGCTGGAGCAAAATATGAGTTTCCTGTTCTTTTAGGAGAGTCCTGCTGTTACTGAGGTTTGAGAAATACCTGCTGGGTTTTGATGGAAGAGAAAAGAAGCCCTAATGGACTATGGTCTGACCCTATATCAGCCCTAGAGCTAGATGTGGTCTTCCTCACCCATAACAAATGTGAGGTATCTGCCTGGAGCCCCTCTTTGGGGCTGTGAGGAGAAAGGGTGCATGCAGGGTTCTCCTCCTGAGGCATGAAAAAAACTGCGTTGCCATCTTTTTATCTGCTCTTCGAATTAGATTTATAAAACATTCAAGGGAATAGCTGTTGTTTTGCTTTAAGGGTTTTAAGTGATGGCAGAATGAGCCAATTAGTTTGGAAGGTGTGTGTCCATGCAGGAAGTTAAGCTGGGGTCCTGCTGTGGGGAGATCATGCAGCTTCTCTACACACAGAAGGCCAGAGAGGAGGCGAGGTGTCTCCGGTGAGGTCATGCTTCTGCTTCAGCTCCTCTGGGCTCTTGGGGCCGTATAGCCACTGCCTTTAACATGCACGCTTATTAGAAATTTCTGATGCAGCAAGAAAAGTGATAAGAGGACTCATTACTCTTCAGCCCTTTAGGAAATGAGATGCAAGTAATGACGAAATAGAGAACAGGTACTGCTGAAAGAGCATGAAGATAAATACCGGCAGAGGAGAACAGGAAACTGTTCAATTTTAAAAACCAACGTAGGCAGAACAGACTGGATACAGCTGAAATATTGGGATTATGACTCACATCTACAAATCTTGGCTGGCATCTCACAGAGGACGTGGTAAGCTCTATGCTACTGAAGCACAGTCTCTTGAAAAGTTTGTGCCTCTCACGGTCAGGAGCGCCTGCAGTTCTGCACACTGCTCAATTCCAGGTACAATACTTGGCTCATGCCAATAAATCTGCCAAAAATAGATGTGTGTCATGCACTGAGACAGAAGGAAGGGCAAAGATAGAGCCCCTTGGAATACACGCCTCTGGAGCAGGTGATAAATTTGATGCAGGTCTTGTCTAATGACGTGGTTTAGGCCCAGCCGGCAGCAGAGCACCACGCGGCCGCTCGCTCACCCCTCCCCCAGTGGGATGGGGAGGAGAACAGAAAAACAACGGCAAAGCCTTGAGGGTTGGGATAAGGGCAGTTTACTGGGACAGCAAGGGAGAGGGAAAACAATCAACAATAGTACTGATAACAGATATTAACAATGGGTGATAACAGAGAACAATTTACTGATCCAACAACCCACCACCACCGACCAGACACTCGGTGCCGTTTTGGTGTGGTTCTGGGACCGTCACATGGTATGGAATAGCCCCTGGCCAGCTTGGCTCACCTGTCCTGGCTCCTTGTGAAATTAACTCTATCCTTGCCAGAACCAGGACATCTAGAGAAGATGTTGGGGTTTTTTTTCTTAACTGTATTTGGTTTCTTTGGAAACCCATGCTCTTACTCCAAAGCCCAATGCTTTTGAAGTGACCTATGTCCCCCTCTGCCCTATCCCTAAATACAGAAAAGGATGAACACTCCCATGCAAATGTCCCTGCCTTTGGACACGTTTGGTCCCAATGTTCATGTCCCAGCTTTGCTGCCATGACCCCTGATACACTGTCGAGTTTACACTATCTAGGTATCTGTTACTATGTGAAATATCTGCCTTCTCCTGTCATGTTGATATTCCCTGATTTTCAAGTATTTCAAGAATTTTCAGCCCTGTTGCCTTTGGGGTGTTTTTTTTTTTATTTTTGCCTTCTGGGACTGGAAGAAGCCACAGAAGCACAGTCAGAGGCTCATTAGTTTTGATCTGACTCTGCTTAGCTGTCCTCAGAAGGCCTGAAATAGTGGCCTGGAAGTGTGGCCATCCATAGGTGGATAGATGATGGCTCCTTCCAGGTAAAGAACAGAGTTTTTTTCTGGATGTTTAAGTACCAAGAGTGGTATGAGGCCCTCATGGAAACGTCCCATGTTCTGTACATTTCTCCCCAGCCTATGCAATAACCTCTGAGAAACTGCATTTCCTTTTGAGGGGATGAAGTGCTTTCCTCCTTGCCTGGCTTGCACTTGACTTAGCTTTGATGCTTCCATGGTTTCAGCACTCGGCAAAGCACAAATTGTTGTCTTCTCAGAGGCCCTTTGCTGCTGGTTTCTCTCCCTTGACTTTGTTTGCTTCTGTGACCCACCCCATCATTTTATTTTTTTCTCCACTGCATTATTTAAGGCAGGAAATAACCTGTTTCCCTGGAGGCATGGAACCAGGCAATGCTGGACCACTTTGTACCTGAACGTGCTCCACCACCGTGAGCTCGGTAGACAGCTGGGCTTCTTTGGTTCAGCTTTCAATAGCAGACTTAGCTGTAACCACAGAACATTTAGCCACTGGGAAAAAAATACACCTGAATTTATAGTCTCCTTGAAACTCCCCTGCCAGTTGTTGCCTGTGCTGTGTGCACGCTCTGGGTAGGGTTGCTTGCAGGTGGCAGATTTGTGCAGTAGGAAATATCCCTCTGAGTTTTTGTTTTTCCCTTGCTCTAGGCCAAGCGCGACTTGTCACTCACCTGCATGATCCCAGGTGCTCTCAGTGCCCTCCTGCCCTCTGCTTCCTGCCCGCTTCAAGAGCTGTAGGAGCAAATTTTCCCAACTTTCCCTAAATCATGCTGCTGCGGCTCTGGCAATTTGCACTGAAGGGAGAGCAGGGATTCTTGATTCCTGTTACGAAGGTTGCACATGCGCAAGTCACGTTTGTTTCCTCCCTTGTTGTAGTGACCCTGCCTGAAGCAGCAAAGGTGTCCCCTCCACAGCCCACGTTCCCTCCAGCCACCTCCCCTCTGTTCCCCAATGTGAGCCCCTGCAGCTGTGTGCCCCGTGCCATCTCTGGGCTATTCCTAGGAAGCCATGCCTGAGCTTTGGGCTGCCCACAAGCCCACAGACACCTCTGTTCGTCCCCTGCTGTGGTAGTGTGTGGAGGCTGCTTTTGCAAAGGCATTTGATGCCTTCTACTGCAGAGTAAGTCCAAGGGGTTTTTTTTTATCTTCTGCTTGTTCAAGAAGGTGTCCCTGCTCACAGCAGAGGAGCAGTGCTCCAAGCCTGGGTTAAGACAACACCTAAAACCCACAACACCCTTCAGGGTTGTGTGTATACAAGATCCCACAAGATCTTCAAGTGAAATGTGTAAGTGAAGTAAAAGATGGGGAATAGCATCAGCCCCATAGGGCATAAGAAGCAAGGCCAAAGTTGATTTGTCATTGTCAAGTAGGATGAACATAGGACATGGTGAGGACTTGACAGCCAGTGCCTGAGGGGTTTCCCTGCTGTGCAGCCCAGATCCAAAGCCCGCCTGAGGTCCTGGGGAGTGCTCTCGTTAGAGATGTGTGCACTTTGGCTTGTATATTTACCAGCTGAGCTGGACCAGCATTCCTCAGTGTCTCAGAGGGGTGACTCACGCTGCTGCAGGCACAAACCTCCCTGCCCATGCGCACCAGCCACCTGGGTTGCCTTGGGGCTCGTTTTTGGACTAAGTCTGGCAGCCAGTGAGCGCTGCCTCTCTATTCCCACAATGAACCTTATATAAATGCCTGATCCAAACTGTTTTGTCATCCTTGATGAATCCTCCTGCTATTAAGTCGTTTCCCACTTTCCTCAGCTCAGAGCTCTTCCAGGATATTTGGTATCGATGGCCTCACCAATGCTTACTCTGACAGAATTTTATTTTTCCCTCCCACGCAGCTGCTAGTGGGAGGCACTGATTCATGCCAACGACCTGACTGATGCTGGAGCCGAAAGGCAGCCAGGAAGAGAGCTGAGCTTCTGCGGCAGGCAGGTGCTGGAGCAGATCCTCAGCAGGCATCAGTGAAGTAGCTCCTAGCCTATGAATAGAGCCAGGGCCTTTTACATCAGCAGAGGATCTTTCCCCAGGAGTTTGAGGTGTTTTGGTATGCATGGGTACATTGGGACATATGGTCGCTAAAATCGGTGTACAACAGGCAGTATACATCCTATATAAATGTGTCTATTTCATTATTGAGCGTAGGTGATTTTGCGTGGGGCATTTGTTTTCCCACAACACAAAAGTTCATTTTAAAAATACCCTGTTCTGTAGGCTTTCCCTAATGACTATTTTTCTCCACACATCTATTAGCCAACAACATATGCCAGCATTTCTTCCTTAAAAGTAAAAACTGGCACATAGCACACAGAGCATGAAATAATAAGATGTGATTAAGACAGTAGCTGGAGCTAACCAAAGCCAGGAAACTCATGGCTGAAAGGTCAAACCTTTATTTAAATTGCGTTTGCAATGGCCTATTTATTTGCAGGTGCTGTGAATTAAGAGGGAAAGTTTTGTAATGAAAGAACATCTGGCATGGAAAATCTCACCTCAGTTCAAGCTGAACAAAGTTGCACACATGCTAGAAGGTAAGTTCTTGTGATGGGAAATGTTGGTCAACCTCAGGGCTGGTAAGGCTGTTCAGCGTTAGCTGTAATGACGGTATTTCTGGGTAAGATGCAGCACATGGGCAAGGTATTCTGCTAAATGGGTACTAAAATCAGCATGTCCCACCAGAGAAACAGGATGATTCTGTGACTAAGGATACTGAGGTGAGAATAGGGGAGATCAGTACTATGCCCTACAACATGTTTTCAGTGTGAATTTAACAAATTGCTTTGTTCTGAGTTTGCAGCGGCTTGTTTTGGGTAGTTGAGAACTTTGAAGAAGGAATGAGATTTACACCCACATCTTTGCCTAACAGCAACTCCCCTAGAAAGGCTGCAGTTAGAGGTTGGAATAATATAGTTTTGTGTCTGTGATCCAGGCTCCCTTGTTCAAGAAGCAACTCAGGATGTGCTCTGTGAGGCTGGTGTGTTTTCATTTCCTTATCCCCTCATCCTCCCTGGGTTTGGGGGGTCCCTGAGGGACCATTACTGCTCTGGGCATGGACTGCAGGCCAAGAGAGTCAGGACACAGCCAAAGGCAGCTGTAGGATAACTGCCTACATGTTCTTAAAGCACTTCTTCCCTCCACAGGATGGCTGGATCTACAGGGGAGTTGCTTTGTTTTGTATTTTGGGATGGCTTTTTTTGTGATCTGAGTTCTCACTTTGGTAAGGAAAGGACAGTCTTAGTTTTGAGACGTGTTGGTGCTGGAAGCAGAAAGAGGTGCCCACAAGGTGAGTACCACATGGAGCGATGAGAAGCGTGTGTGTGTAAACAAACCCTACGTCTGGGGTTTTGTCTCCATGATTGTTAATGCTGGTTGTCTGGTGTTCAAGAATAAACTTGTTGCATGTGAATTATTGAACAGAAAAAAAATCTTCTGGGATGAGGAAACACAGAGTGTGGTTAAAGGCTTTTTGAAGGCTGGGTAGTCTTTCCAGAGGCTGCAGTGGATTAGGCTCAAAACACAGCAGTGCGCTGGACAAGGATCAGACTGATTTCTGGGGTGCTTCCTCCTGTTCCCGCTACCACAGGGTGCCACTGTGGTGCGAGCGCTCGATGAGAGGACATGGCGTCAGCACCCAGCCTGCCACGAAGAGAAAGAAATTAAGCTGATAAAATGCAGATGCTTCTTGTTCAGAGTTTAAGTGCAGCAGGCACTTGACAGCCCTGGTCCTGGGTTGTCCTCAGTGTATACGAGTGGGACAGTCACTCCATATACACTGCCTGGCCAGCGCTGGGTGCTTCTAACCTTGAACAGAGGTGTCTTCTTAACTTTGTTCCCAGTGTAAGTTTGCCACACGTGACCCATTTGAGTGGAAATATCTCCCCTGAGGTGGCCACCTGACACAGGTCTGCATGGAGGAAGAGTAGCGGGGGAACTCTCTCTTCCCAAAGCCAGGGCATGACACTTTGTAGGCTCAGTATGCCTCACGAGAGAGGTGGCAAAGCCACCCACTATGGCTTACTCTTCCCCATGTCCAGGGTAGCAGAGTCTCTTTCAGGGTCACTTTTTCTGCTTTTAGTGCTTGTATCACCTCTCCACCCCCCCAGGGTTACAACTGGATGCTGGGCCTTTTGTCAGGGCTTGCACCAGCACATGTCTTTTTTTCCTCCCAGGGTGTTTAAAATGGTTTTTGCTCAGCCTATCAAACATCACTGTTTTGGGTTTGCGTGGCAAGGTTTTGGTAGCAGGGGGGCTACAGGGGTGGCTTCTGTGAGAAGCTCCTAGAAGCTTCCCCTTTGTCTGATAGAGCCAATGCCAACCGGCTCCAAGACGGACCCGCTGCTGGCCAAGGCCAAGCCAATCAGTGATGGTGGTAGTGCCTCTATGATAACATATTTAAGAAGGAAAAAAAAAAACCTAGCAGGAGCTTTTGCAACCAGAGGGAAGAGTGAGATGATGTGAGAAACTTTGTAGACACCAAGGTCAGTGAAGAAGGAGGGGGAGGACGTGCTCAACGCACTGGAGCAGAGGTTCCCCTGCAGCCTGTGGTGAAGATCATGGTGAAGCAGGCTGTCCCCCTGCAGCCCATGGAGGATGATGGGGAGCAGAGATTCCACCTGCAGCCTGTGGAGGACCCCACAGCAAAGCAGGTGGAGATACCTGAAGGAGGCTGTGACCCCATGGGAAGCCCGCCTTGGAGGAAGCTCCTGGCAGGACCTGTGGCCCCGTGGAGAGAGGAGCCCACACCAGAGCAGGTTTGCTGGCAGGACTTGTGACCCCGTGGGGGACTCATGCTGGAGCAGTCTGTTCCTGAAGGTCTGCACCCCATGGGAGGGACCCACACTAGAGCAGTTCATGAAGGACTGCAGCCCATGGGAGGGACTCCTGTGGGAGAAGTTGGTGGAGAACTGCCTGCCATGGGAGGGACCCCACACTGGAGCAGGGGAAGAGTGTGAAGAGTCCTCCCCCTGAATAAGAAGGAGCAGCAGAGACAACGTGTGATGAACTGACTGTAACCCCCATTCCCCATCCCCCTCTGTTGCTGGGGGGGGAGTAGGTAGAAATCAGGAGTGAAGTTAAGCCCAGAAAGAAGGGAGGGGTGGGAGGAGGTGTTTTAAGATTTGATTTTATTTCTCATTCCTCTACTCTGTTTTGCTTGATAAGATGAATTTTTTCTAAGTTCAGTCTGTTTTGCTCGTGACGATAATTAGTGAGTGATCTCACCCTGTTCGTATCTCGACCCATGAGACTTTCGTTACACCTTTTCTCCCCTGTCTAGTTAAGGAGGTGGAGTGATAGAGTGGCTTTGGTGGACACCTGGTGTCCAGCCAGGGTCAACCCACCCCAATCACGTGGAGTAGTGGAGTAGCTGGACTGAGTCACCCCCAAGGGCCTCCTGCCTGACCTGAGTTTCCACCAGCTGCCAGTGGAAAGGCTGAGGAGACCCTGGGGTGTTGCTTAAGGCTGAGATACAGGGCCAAGCCCAAGGGAGCAGGCATGGCCACCTTCTGGAAATCCAAAGAGATTGTGCCAAAGAGAATGTCCCACACGTGCTTTTTCAAGAGACAGGCCTGAGGACAAGGTAGTGCAGCATCAGATGTGCTTAAGAACCCAAGGGAGAGCTGGAGCCACCCCCTTGGCATGGGAGCCTGGCTCCCAGCTGGTCAAGGCCACCTTTGCAAGGTCTGGAGACAGACATGGTGGCAGGTTGCTGCATTAGTACCCCTATATAACAGGTCACAGCTCTTGGCATCTGCTGGTTTCCACCTTGTAAGGACATTGAATCTTGAAAGCGCTTTTTTCTATATTCTCTGGCAGGATGTGTCCTGGCTCTACATCCCTGGTGGGGGGCCTGCAGCACATTGCAAGGATTTTTGGCTGGAAAGCTGCAGAGGCAGATGTGTGTGATGGGATTTTGAATGTCAGCAAAGATGCCCTTTGCTGCCCATAGGCTGCCAGGTGCCAGCTGCTGTGAACCTCTGCTGTTTGCAGTAAGCGCTGCTCCTTGAAAATCGGTGCTTCTCCAGGGAGCGCAACATGAACCAAATATCCCCTCTCTGGCAGCCACTATGCCATAAACCTCTCATTGAGACCAGCTGGGTGGATGGGATGTCAAGTGAGTGCCAGGCAGTGTGGAGGTTTCTGCGAGACCGTGCTCCTCTCCCTGACTAGGAAGAGATCTTTAGAGAAGGGACAGAGTGGTGGCCCTGGTGTGGGGCCATGGGATCCACGTGCAGCATCCACACTTTGGGTCTTGGTATGCCAGTGCTGCCCAGCTTTTGTAGAGAGGTAGCAAACCCAGAATGTTTGTGACCATCTGTGTTTGAAGAGAAGGACCTAAATTAATGTTACTGGCACATAGAGAAAAGAGCGCGAAATTAATTCCTCCCTGAGGGAAAGACAATTAAGTCAGCTCCTGTCCATCCCGCCAGTCGGTCACTCAGCACTTGTTCTGTCAGCTGATCAGTAGTTGCACAGCTCCAGACTGCACCATGCCCAACCAGAACAGTTGGGACAAGAGGGAGGGAGGTGGGAACAGAGCACTGGAGCAGGTGGGTGGCCAGGCTGGGATGCAGGAGCAAGTTAGGATCTCTGGGTAGAAAGGGGAGACATTAAAAATCATTGAATTCCCAAATTCCCACATTGAATGTCATTAATTCTGCCTCTTGCAGAATAGCTCTTCTATTCTGAAAGTTCCTGATTATCCTTGAGAGGGTGCTTTCTTGGTTATTGCAGGGTTGGAGGGAAGGTTTAGGTTGCGTTTGAAAGCCTTCACTTTTGGGGAGCCAAACTCTGGACACTCCTGCTAGGAAAAGCATTACTGCCACTTGGCTTGCGGAGCCTCCTATCTGTTGGGCTTTTTCCACTGATAGTCTCATTCCCAGCTGCTCATTCCTACTGACTTTATGAATTGTGGTGGCTGCTTTTTCAGAGGCTGGGGGAATTGCTCTCCTGGCTGTCATGCTGCAGTGGCGCAGGGAGGGTGTTTTGCAAAACGTCAGGTCAGCACTGAAATGTGGACCCTGTGCTTGTTCTGCCTCACTGTCGGGGTGACTATCTGAGGTCCCTGGAGTTGTAATGGGGGAGATGAGACTGGAGAAAACTCAGGAGCAGAAGGATGGTGGTGTCCAGTGAACAGGATGGTTCTGTGTGAGGAAGGCGACATCCCTGACAGGCCCTACCTTGTCAGTATGGCATTTTGCAGAGGAATTGTAACTGTCATTTGCCTCTGGAAAATTGTCCCTGCATCACAAATATAGGTAGTTGCTGTCTTACCCAGAAGGGAATGCCTGAAAAGTTGCGTGTCTACAGCAAAACCTAAAATGACAGGCCAGAGATGTGCTCTCTGGTCCTGGCTCTCAGCTGGTATCATTTGAATGTAGTCTCTGAAGTTGGTGGAACTAGATGGAGTACTGATTTACACTGATGGAGTATCTGCCAGGTATTTTCAGTTCCCAAAGCTGCCTTTAAACTTAAGCCTCTTAAGCCTTTTTTTATAAGTACACAGCATTTCGCACAGAGTGTCTAAAAGACTTAAAATCTGGGTGTGCAAAAGAAAAAAGGGATTTTCTAGTAGGAAGAGATCTTAGCAAAAACTCCTCTTGCATTTTGTGGGTTTTGCTCTCTCTTTCATAGGGTCTTTTTGCAGCTGGGTTTCTGTTTTTAGTGCCAGTGGTGATTGAAAAGAGGTGGTTGAAAATTTCTTTAGTGATTCCTTTTGCTGTGCAAGTACCAGTGTGTTTTCAGTCTGGAATTATGTGCAAGGGCATAATGGGATTTTTTTCCCAGTACATATGTTGCTCAGCAATAAAAAATTTCCTTTGAAATTGTTACGGTCTGTTGCAGAAATCTATATATTTTTATCTTACAAAATTGAAATTTGCCTCTGAAATTTCCATAACACGATCAACCACAGAACAATATTGTTCTTACCAAACAGAACACTTACTGAGAGTCGAAGTGCTATAAATATTTAAAAAAATTAATTACTAAGTAAGGCAGACTAGTGCCCCAGTCTGTAAATATTAAATGGAACATACACAGTTGAGAAAATGCAGGCAGAATCATTGAATGGGGCTGTTTCATTCCCTAAATGAAATTATTTGCAGTGCAAAGGCAACTGTAAAAGTAATTTTTACTTCATGACAAGCAGCACTCAAAATACAAGGGTTTGAGTCAGCATTTTGCTTGCCGAAAGAAATTTCCATCCTGTTTTACAGTCTACTGCACAAGCCTTAAACTTCTTTACCAGTGAGGTTACCATGGTAGTTAGTTGCATACTTGGAAAAAAGATGTTGGGGGGTGTGTGTGAATGGGCGGGCAGGGGTTGTTTTGTGGTTTGGTGGGGGTTTTTTTTGAGGGGGTGGGAGTAGTGCTGGGGGTGTCTAGGTGTGCACCTCCAGTGTGCCCAAGCTGGAGGGTGAGATGCCTCATAGCTTTCAGGTTGCTCTTTGGGCATCAGCTGCCTGGGAGCTCTGGTCCTGCAGCAATGCCAAGCATCTGAAAGCCAGGCTGGGGGAGACACACTGGTGGCTTTCAGGGGTGCTGTTGCTTATTGTCCAGGAATTATCTCTAATGAGGAGCGTGTTGGGGTGCTGTTACCTTCCCCCTTGCAGAGGAGGAGTCATCTGGGCCTGTAGAGGTTGCTCCTGTTGTCAGTGAGGCAATTTCATTACAACTGAAGCTAGCAGAGGATATAGTCATAGCCAAATTCATAAAGCCATGAGTAATCATTTAAGGGCTTTTTGAGCTCCCATGGATCCAAAGCTGTATTTTAGCTTGATGATTGGTTCATCTGGAGTGGCAGGTTTTGACTGGGACTCCAGCACATCATTTTCTGACAGCAAATCAGGAATTTATACCCAGGTGAGAAGTGGCAGCACAGATAATACAAAGAGAGTTGTGACTAAAAATCCCAGTGGTGCAACGGTAGTAGGCAAATTCCTACGTTCTCTTGTAGGAGGGCAGGAAACACGCATGTTGTTTCACATCAATGATGTCATCTTTCCCATGGATGCCATACCAATGTAATTGCAAGAGCTAAGTTGCATTTACTGCCTGGAGCAAGCAAGGTCGGCAAGTTGCTGTCAGGAAAGGACCTAGGAAGTGGCAGTGCTTTTTAGTGGTGATCATGCTGACAGTGCAGTATGGAAAAAATGTCCTTTGTTCTCTAGGCCTCAAAGTCTGCTTTTTGTTTATGTATTTATTTTCATATTGCAGCATAATCTAGTTTTCTCCCACCTGAGCTGACAAACACTGAGGGAGGAATGACTGGATGGAAGATAGGTGTGTGTGAGCAGTGGATGTGAAGATGTCTGCATGGAAAACCTGGGATGTTGGGGAAATGGTTGTTTACACTTGGTCTTTCCTCTCTCCCTTACCTGTGTTTTGGATTTGGGTTTTTGTTTTTTTTCTGGTGATATCTTTACTGCTTGTATAGACTGTGGGTGTATCCACAGGCTCTGAAGATTTCTGTCAGCTGGCATAGGGCTTTTTCCGGATGACCACAGCAGCCTCTGTGCATATATTTTTAAGATCCTGTAACATCTATCACATGTCTTATAGGCATAGTTTAAACCTCTTTTCAGTTTGGCCATTTGACCTTATTTCTGTAGTATAGATATATCACCAAAGTGGAGCACGGCAGAGAAGAGGGTTACAATCAAACAAAATCTTCTTTTATTAAAGAAAACCAAGAAAAACAATTAAAGAAGAGCCAAAAATTAAAGAAGAACCATTTTAAGGTTCTCTTGGTTCTGAAGCAGAAATAGCCTGTAGATGCTTTAGATTTTCTTTGAAGAAAGTCTTTGAGAGTCAAGACTAGCAGTTGGTTTCTAGCAGTTGTTTCTGTACTGCCTAAGAGCATGTCGCATGAACAAAACCCCACTGTGTGAGGTACTGTACAAATATAGAAAAGAAAAAAAGATAGTTACCCATGCTACAGAAATTACAGATCTATGTCACACAAGGTCTCTTCACAGCTCCTCTGCCTCTCAACTGGAGTTCACTTTGCCAGGTGGTGCATTGATACCATGTGCTAAAGCAACAGGCAGTGACAGGCATGTTTAACTTTCAGAGGAAAAATGTCCCAAAAATATTTCAGTGGAGGCAAAAAGTGTGCATTTTAGATTTAAATTGAAAGCTGGTTATAGTATAAAGACAGAATTAGGTGGGTTTATATCTCTGTGCATTCAGGTGGTTAGCATCCTGTGGCCTCAGTTCTGCTATGAGGGTGCATTTTTTTATCACTGTTGAGTTTCGGATGACAGAGAGGCTAAACCGAAATGTGCAGACTGACCACTCATTACAAGTAACAGACTGCACTAACCCAATCCACCCAAGCACAGACTGCTGCAGGGTGTGCTTAGAAGCGTTTTGCCTTATCTAATAGCAGTATCATTTCATCTCCCATGGATTCAGCTTAAGCAGACACTGTTCCTGATACCTCTGTCCCTGTCATTTGTCAGATCCTCCTGTAGCTCTACAAGCAAGCTCCATTCATCAGCATAACTGCAGGTGCCTGATACAGGATAAAGAGTCCTGGCTCAGTAAAAAGGAGGAGGTCTGAATGTGGTCCTGGCTGCCACATCTCATGGAGGCTTTGGCTGGAGGCATACAAAGATTTTGGGGTGTATACAGTCATGTGCACCCCTGAAGAGCTGTCCCTTCTGTTTTGCCAGGCCCCCTGTCTGGATGCATCGCAGACGACATCCAGCTGAGCACTGGCCTGTTCCCTCTGCAGTGGATGTGTCTGATGGATTTTAACTCCTCTGAAGTCCGTTACCATACAAACAGGGAGATGAGCCAGGCACCTGATCTTGCCTCACTGTAGACCTACTAAGATGATAATTTAATTCCTGAGGCACAGTTCACCTACATGTTGCACCAGCTCTAAGCCACTGTAACAGTTGGTTTTAGTGAGCTATGGATATATATATGGTAATGTATAATGGCAGCAAAGCCTAAGCATTTGTGCAACTGCATTATCCGTTACGTTTCAACTGGTATTGTATATATGTAGACCTCTGAAAGGATTTTTGCTGCCATAAGTGAAGCTAGATAGATGATGTCCCTTGAGGTTCTGGCTTTTCAGATTTGATTGGTGTTTTTCTCCAGATCCATCCCCTTAGTGCCTTCTAAATGAAAGAGATGAGTTTGTTCATGAAACAGGCTGCAGGATTTTTATTCCATGAAAACTAATTGGCATCCAAAAATGAAGATAATCCCATCTAATTAGAGGAGAGCGATCCTCATATTCCCCAAGCAGTCTGCTCTCAATTTAGGAGCTCAGACACAGAAACGTGCTTGTCATCCTTTGAAGTTCTAGCTTCTAGGATGAGCCAAACGTGTATTTTTTTAGTGTTCGTATTTGAGAGAATCCAGCAGGATAAATACTGTTTATTCATAGAGCGGTAGATTGTCACAACATTATGAGGCATGTATATCACTGCAATCAAAGTTCTGACGCATCTGAGAAGGGAGGTTGTGGTGTGCCACTCAAATCTGATTGAGTGAAATATGCCACTGCCTGCTGTAATCCTGACTTAATGCAGTCACATCTCTTTGCTAATCTGAGGGGAAGGTCATGCCAGCTGATACCTGCCTATAAAAGTCCATATGAAGTGACATTGTTTTGAAAATACAGGCTGACTTAATTAACCGTAGGCAAGGTGCTTGGATTCTCTCAGCTGGGTTTTCCAGCACTGGCAGAAAAGTCTGTAGGATCATGTTTTGAAACCCTACCATTGGGTACTGAAGATGGAATTAGATATATTCCATCCAGTTCGGTCCCTACTCCTGTCATGGACTTCTTGCAGGTGACTTCCTGCAAAACTTTAAATCTTTGTAATCTCGATTCAGATGAAGTCTGAAGGCATTAACATGTGCTCCCATGTAAACCCTATGTAACTGATGGCTAAACATGCCCTGGCAGTGCTCTTAACATCTCTTATCAACAGCAAATACAGGACTTCTTGATTCTTCAGGATGAGCCCACACAATGCTGAGGTGAGGGAGCATTTCAGAGAAATCCTACAAGACAAATATGAATAAACCAAGTGGCATGGAGAAAAAGTCATGAAGCCCCAGTGATTGCTGCTACGGTGCAAGGGATGGATTAGAAGCCATGTGAGGCAGTGGTGAAGGTCTGCTTAATCTCAGCTGTCTGTTCTGCAGCAAGAAGGCTTCTGTAGTGGTGGTTGTGCTATCAACAGGACTTGTGCAATACAGGTACTTAGTACAAATACCTCATAGATACTAAAATAACTGGCTATTTTTATTCAGCAGCTTTGTATCACTTGCCCCTTCTTGTCATGTCCAAGATAAGTATAGCCAAGCAAATGCTGCAGTAGAGCAGGTACACAAGGATAACCAGAGGGTGCTGTTTATACACCCAGGGAAGCAGAGAATGTTTAAATGGCAAATGTTTCACCTAAAATTCTTTATCGTGAGCAGCTGAGGAAGTTGATGCCAGGCTGAATCCTCACACAGACCGAGGAGGACATGGGGGTCTTGGAGCCAGTGAAATTCTTTCTAGTCTTTTGAGTCAGGCTCTTGACTTCCCACAGTCAAGGCTGGTGATGTCCAAAGAAGCATCTGCCTGTGGAGATGGGACTTGTATAGGCAGTACAGGAACGTCATGCAGGAGGGGTAGGTTGAGGAAGCAGAGAAGATGTTGCAGTGTTGATTTGCTTTTTGTGGTGGCCAGTTAACTGGGTTGTTATTTTGCAGAAACTGTAATCTGAATGCGAGGTGAACGAGGTATCTGGCCTTGCCTCCTGGAGTTAAAGGCTGTCTTCTGAAACAAGCTTCAAACAGAGCTGAAGTTCCTGACTTCCTTTATGCACAGATGAAGCTGCATGTGAGTTTTACTGGCGTGTCATGTCCATGTGTCCTGTTTTATATGTTTAAAGGCTATATGGTTACAGCAGCCTGGCATTGTTGATATACCAATATAATAGGACACAGAATGATAATAGAGATAACTGCCATTTTGATGTATAGATCCATCGTTCTCCATGAACACTGGCAATTAGAGGACCACCTGCTTAGCACTGAGAACAAACAGAAAAGAACAACTGAAAAATACACATAATTTGGAGATGACCCTGTAAGAGTTAATGAAAGGAAAAGCAAAACAAGTCCTAGTCTTATAATGTCTTTGCCTAGCTCTGAAGAGAACTGGGGGGAGTGTTCAGACTTGCTCAGCGAAGAGCTCATCATGGTTTGTCATTTCTGCTTTCCTGTCCATCAAGGACTAATCAAGACAGTGGGGGCTGTTTAAGAAAAATATGTAAAGCTTGATCTCTGTAGGTTTGCTCTGGCTCCCCAGAGCATCATCATGGTAAATAAGAGGTTTGCCTGTGGAGATGGATGTTAAGAGCCATGATTACCCCAGTAAAACTCTTGAGGAACAGCGTGTGTCATTCACTCACCACATGATATAAGTACAGCGATCACTTTCCAGTCATTCTCTGGTTCTGGGTTTGCTGTGCACAGGGGAGGGCAATGATTTGAATGGAAGGGACAGAAACCTTGCATTAAAAAAAGGCTGCCACAGCACCTGAAAAGACTTTGATCAGAAATGGATGTGGAAGCACAGTGGTGATTTCTTGTGAAAGCTGTTCCAGACGGATGGATTACTGCACCTCCTCCCTGTAGGTAGAGGCTCAGCATCCTCTGACGGTGGGAAAGACCCAAGGATGATACCGCATCCTCTGAGCTGGAGGAATGGGCAGGCAAACCCTGCTTTTCTCCGTTTCTGAGGGGATGGCAGGGCGGTATGTGTGTGTGTGTGAAAGGGCATTAGGAGTACTGGGCGGGGGGCAGGAGGAAGAGATGTGGTAGTTGCAAAGGACGTGAAAATGAGCTCGGTTTTCCCAGCCTTGGAGAAACTTCCTCCGCGCTGGCGAGCCGCGGGGGCGAGGATGGAGGGGGGCGGACAGGGTCGCGCCAGGGCGAGGGCGGCGGGATGGGGAGGGGACGGCCTGCGGCGGGGAAACGCGGGGTAGCGCGGGTCGAGGGGGTCCCGCGGCTGCGGGTGGCGCCACTGTGGGGGAGAAGACAAGGCGGGGGGGGGGGGGGGGGGGGGGGGGGGGGGGGGGGGGGGGGGGGGGGGGGGGGGGGGGCGGCGGCAGCGGCACCGCCCCCGGGGGCTCGGAGTGACGCAGGCTCCCGGCGGGGTCCCCCGCCCGTCTCCTCCGCCCCCGCTCCCCCATTTAAATAGCGGCGAGCCGCCGAGCCGAGGTGAGCGGAGCGGAGTTGAGTGGAGCATGGGGCTGCTGGCGCTGCTCGGCCTCCTGGTGGCCGCCGCCCTGGCAGGTGAGCGGGAGCGAGGGCGCGGCCCGGCCTGAGGGGAGGGCGGCCATTAGGCTCCCTCAGCGGTGGGTCCGGCGAAGCCCGCCCTCGCTGTGAGGGAGAGGCGAGTGAAAAGCCCCACCGGGCGTGAGGTGGTTTGAGGGAGGGTGGAAGGATTCATCTCTGAAAAGCGGTGGAGCGCCCCCCTTGCCGGAGGGGTGACGCCATCGGTGGGTGTATGACGTCATGCCCTGCTCGCCCTGCGTCACCCCGGGGTCGACCCTCCGGCCGACCCGGTGCGAGGAAGGATGAGGTAGGGCCGGGTCATGAAGAAATCGCCAGCGCTATAGCGGGGGGCCCGCTGGGTTGCCTGGAGCTGTGCCCCCGCTGTCGCCACCCCTCTGCTCGCTGCCGCTGGTCAGAGGGCAGCTGGCCTTTTCTCTCACCCTGTGCGAGGGCTAGTCAGCTACTTGTAAATTATTTTTCTCCCCCAGTACAGCTCCTTTCCACAAAGACTTCTCGGTGTAATTTTGTTCAAGCAGCGCTGCTAGATTTTTGCCAGTTTGTTCTTAATATACTAGGATATGGTTGTAAAGTAGCAGGTCTGCAGCTCTAGCTAACAGTAATTTTTTTGGCATGTGACATTAAATATTAAAACCAAAATGTGAAATGAAGATTAAACACAATAGGATGAGGTGATTGCTTGGCTTTATAGCTTTTTATGCATGCTACATCATTTCATGAAAGAATTGGTGTCATTCTGGGTTGAGTAGTTCAGTGTTTGGTATATTAGAGGTCTCTACTTGGAAATGCTTCTGGGATTTGTACAGAAACACTGTAATGAAGTCAGCTACCTTCAAGTGCCTTTATTGCAGTCAAAGGGGAGGGTGGAAGATGAGGGAAGAGGTTCCGTCCCAAAGAAGCTCACCAGACTTGTCCACAGACACCATGGGGATATCTTACCAAATATTTTTTCCCATTTATGCCGTCTAACGGGTCAGGTACATCTTTACGTCCTTTTTGGTTATCTTGCTTTCAAATGTCACCCAGAATCAATGAACTAGGGAGTTTGTTTGGGGCAGGGAATCAGTGAAACATTAACTTCAAGAACTTTTGTAGTGCTCCTTCCTCAAATCAATATGCCAAAGTTTCCGTGAGGTTTCCTAGGAAAGATTTTTGCTGACGTTTTGATGAGGGAAGGCACTGTACTAAGCCATTGGCATTAATGAAACAAAGCCATGTGGGGTTTCATCAGGGATGCACCAAAAGATCTGTCGCAATTTTGGAGATGCAAGCAAAAGCTGCAGAATTTGTTGTGCATTTTTCATACTATTTTTGTGATCTTCATCATCTCTCAGCACTTCTGCAAAATCAAATAATCTAATCATAACTGCCTGGGCAGATCTGATTCAGGAGGGGGGAGCAGGCCCAGGACTTTGCTTTACTTTATGGGTCTGTGGTCTCATTTCCTGCACGGGCAGGGGAAGGATTTCCATCTTGGTGTGTGCTCTGACTTTGTTTCTGTTGTGAAACCCTGCAGTTGTACTGTCTGCTGTGTCCCTGCAAGCCTGATGGGTGTGGGTGCCCTCCCACCTGATGCTGTCGGTGGTGCCAGGGTGATGGCTTCACCCCTCCTGAGCACATATGGAGAAGAAGGCAGAGATACTGGCCAGCCATCTCCAGCTGTCAGGTGACTCCGAGGGAGCTCTTGCCAGCTGGCACGGGCTGGCACTGCCAGCATCAGTGTAAAGTGGGGCATGCTGGCTCCCCATGGGCTTCCCATCTCAGCTCAGGCATAGCAGCTGTCTCAATAGATTATTTCAGGCTCTGGGATGGATTGGATACTTGCTTTGTTTCTCTAGGCAGGTTAATATGACATGTCCAATACCATTTGCTTCGTTTGACATTGTTGTGATAGCCTAGTGCTTACTCTTTGTGCATGTCAGCTTTCATCATTTACCAAGCATTTGCTTAATGGTCATTAATCTATCTGTAAATCTCCTTGGAGAGATGGGAGCTTTGAAATGACAGGGCAAAGGTAGTGAGTAAAACTGGACCTTATATTCGTAGCGCTTGAGAGGCAGTCTGCAGTTGGCACCTCTAATAGCAAAAGATGTTCAGAAGTTTGTCTGTTCTGTGCTTTATCGCATCAACTGGGTGTAACTCACAGGAGATGTGCTGTGGCAGCATCATTAAAGGACAAAATCAGATGTTTGCCCTTGTGCGTGTCATGATTTCTCATGGGCTGGAGGACCAGAGGAGCCTCATCAGCAAGAGGCAATGAAGTGGGTCATCCCTGCTGTTTACATGTAGGTGGTGACTGTGAGCAGCTCTAACCATAACAGCAGCGTCCCCAACCCCTGTGGGATTGGGAGAGTGTCCTTTTAGCAGGTAACACTTTTTTTAGTAGAAGGGACTTTGCTGCCAGTCTCCTGCCTCTGCGGGTACGTACATCCTTATCCTCCATGCTCTGATGGAGGATGCAGGCAGGTTAGACTGCAGTGGCATCAGCACTGTGCACTGTGGTAGTTATTTGCATACTAGGTTAGTAAATAAAGTAACTTAAAACTTGGCTTAGCACTGAACGCAAAAGATGGGGGAGAGGGTTGGCTCTGTATAGCACCATCTCCCCCATACACCACCTGGTGTTCTGGGGAAATGATGGGGTAGGGATGTAGTGCTATTTTAGGGGAATCCCTTCTGTGCTACCCTTATGTGGGTTTCCTTCTCTGATCGCAGTTGTATACCCAGAGAAGAGACGGGGGCTGGAGAAGCACATTCCTATGTATGTGTTTGTGGGAGCAAAAATAGAGGACAGTAGAAATATTAAGAGAGTTATTACTGTATTGTGTTCAGTTATTACACACAGAATCAGTGCACAACGGGATGTCTACTTCCTCTGCAGACACAGAAAAGAAGAAAGGTTTTGCTGCTTTGAATAGTGCAAGGCTACACATTCCTGTCTGCTTTGCAGGAAACTTCCTTGGGTCAGTGCTCTTTTTCCTGATGCTGTAAGGTAAACTGCTTTGTGTTCATCTGTTACAGAAGATCTCTCACTGTCCCAACCAAGCAATATTGCAAAGAGGGTGACAGATGTATTTAAGACTATCCTGACTTGTGTAAGAACTTCAGAACTGCACCCAAGCTGTATGTTTGTGTACTGTGATTATATACCATGCAGTAAGTCTGTGAAGCCATGATACGATAAGCCTTACTTCAATGTACTTGTGTGTGGCTGGCAGACTTGCTTAACTTCACTTCTGCAAATCTCAAGGTGGATGAGAATTGACACAGCTTATTAATAATGCACAACAGCCAAGCTCGTTAACCAGCTGGAGACATATTGCAGCAGTAACGGCAAAATAAAGCAGGATGGAGGTTTTGTTTGTGACAGCTTCTTTCCAAAAGCAAATACCTTGGACCAAGCACAGTAGAACTGGTGCAAGTAGATGTTAATTACCCTATGTGTCCTCAGGACAGAGGGAGAGAGACGGGTTGTGCTGCTTCCTTCTGGAGTAGTGTTTTCCATTGGGATTTGATTTTTTTTTTGCTCATTTCTTGGGGTGATAATGGACCACTCAGTGAATGGAAATTTTCCTGTCTCTTCTGGCTCTGTCCTTCCCTCCAGGAGCTGCCTCCTATCCAAGCGAGACAGGATTTCTCCAGTAGGATCGAGACAGTAGTTGCTTTAAAGCGTTAAAGAATGGTCTCCTGCTGGGGAGGTGGTGGTAGGGCATCCAGAGCCCCTTGCAGAATCCAGAAGGTTCTTGGGGTGCAAACAGGCCTTGTTCCTTTTTTTTTTTTTTTTTTTAACTACCAAAGATGTACAACTGCATGAAGACCTGACTTGCAGTAAAGTCTTTGGTCTGGGAATTTAAGTGTTACTTTCTATTTTTTGAAGTATTTTCTTTTTGTGCTAGAAATGTCAACATGCCTCTTGTCTCATGCTAGGCTGCACCTTTACATTGCTTTTCCATCCTGAGTAAGAAAAGATGTCATGCAAATTGTGTCAGGTTTACTGACCTGCCAAAACTCAAGTCATCTCATCAGACAAATTTGACTGAGGACTCCTGTCAGTGATGCTTATTGCTAGGATTAATGAGTCTGTAATAATTTGTTTTTCTTCTAGGTGTCAGCACAGTTCCAGTGGAAAAAGACCATATTGAAGAAATGGTAAGTAGCTGTATGTCAAAGCAAATTTCACAAAATATCAGTCACGTGTGTCCTGATCCGATATCGGGGAGGTTTCGATACGATCCCAAGAACGAGATTAAGACACAAACGAGGTCAAATGCCACACACCAGAAACAGATTTTATTATGAAAAAAGTAAAAAAGAAAAGGTAAAGGTAACCGATAAGAGCAATAGGACAAGGCAGAAAAGAAAGGCAGAAAACCAAGGAAGACTCCGGGATAGAATAGCAAGAATAGTCACCGCCACAAGTCCACGGTGTCTCGGGGGGGTGGGGGGAAAGGGGTCCAGATCTCTCATTCTGCGACAGCAGACGAAGAGGCGGGTCCACAGCGTCTCGGAGGTCCGTCTCGGGAGGGTCCAAATCCCTTGCTCTTGGCGGTCCCCTTTTATACTGGTGGTGGTCTTCACGATGGCACGTATGACACGGCTTCCACGTTCCTGCACATGCATACACGCAGTTCCAGCCCCATTCTTCACACGACTGTTACCTGACTCTGTGGTGCGTGATCCGGCAAGGCGTTTTTCGAAGGTTGAAAGTCTTACGACCCAGCAATTGCCCTTATGACCCAGCAATCGTCCTTACAACCCGGCAATTGCCCTTACCGCACTCAGTAGTTGAAGGGGTGGTTTCCCACTTGAGCAAAGCGATCTTTGAGACAAAAGTTCTTTCAGTCCGGTTTCTCACACGACCCCATGGCTCAAAGATTGCTTCAGGACCCATGGCGGTTTTGAGAAAAGATAGTTACATAGAAAAAGGTTGGAAAAGAGCACCTCATACAATTCACACTACTGACAGTGTGGATTGACGTATGGCACGATTTTGCTTAACACCGTCGGGTGAAACAGTAGTTACAAATTGCATGTTGGTTACAACACATTGAATCGATCTTTGAGACAAAAGTTCTTTCAGTCCGGTTTCTCACAACATGCTCTCCATGTTTTGTCCTTAAACTCTCAGGGTAATGCTTTTTTTTTTCCTAAGGGTAAACTCTTAAGAGAGTCATGTGGAATTCAGAGTCCCTTTAGCTGTCAGAAGATACCTGCATGCACTCTGGTGCATTTGATGAAAATGGAAGCTGGCTTCTTGTGTCAGTGTGGTACTAGTGACACTCTGTTTTACAGCTGTCTGAAAAATGATCTGAAATAATATTTGATAGTACATGTTATTGGAGTGTAAAAAGTGAGATGGCAAATTTGAAGAAAGATGAAATATTTGCAGTTACTAAGTATGTAATAGACTTTCTGATGCAGCCCTCACATCTCCTGCTTTGGAAAGAAATTCTTAACCTGTTTGATGAAATAGATGCCATTTAGATGGCATCTAAATGGCAAATAGATGTTAGCACCTGTAACCTGACATCAGACCCTCTCCACTGGTTGATAGTGTGATCATTTACATTAGTAAACACCCGGTAATAACTAAAACCAGTTAAAAGACAAATGGCCATATAAATGTTTGTCTCCTCCCATCCAGCCACCCAGATTGTCAGCCTGAGACTCTCATACTCCTGATGATCTGAGCGCTCGCCCACAACCAACACCTTGAACACTCAAAAATCATTTTGTGTGAATTTGTACAGAAGAGCCACTTTGGGCAGTTAGAGGAGGTTGCGTGAATTTCCTAAATCAATCAATTTCCTATGTTTCCAGAAGACTATCCAGCTGAATATTAAGTGCTAAAAGAGACAGGGCTTACAGCACACACATACCAAAAAGTGTGGAGCATGTCACTTAGAGAGGCTATAAAGGTGTTTTCGGTTTATTGGCAATCCAAGCAATACTTCTGCTAGCACCTTTGCAGCATCCTCATTTGGACAGATCCTACAGGATGATCCTTATCTTTTGAACATGTGTTATGTTATTTTTTTGTAGGGTGCTGTTATCACATCATGTTTGACCCTCCTTTGTACTGAATAGGGTATTTAATATTTAAAAATGTACAAAAGGAGCCTGTTACCTGTGCAAACAAAAGGAGAGATAAAAAGAGCTAATGACTATTGTCTTCTTACTGGTATGGGAGTGAGGAGCAAAGCACTTGTTGCCCAAATGCACAGGAAGTTGTGGTAGAGCTGGGGATTACTCAAAACTCATAAATACTAGCCTGAACTCTAATCCTAAGCTAGCTTTCCTCACTAACTGCGTCAGAAGTAAGATTTTAATTTTTGCCATGTGAATTTTTTCTGTTTTGTTTCTTCCAGGTAACACAGTGCATAGTGGAAGTTCTGTCCAATGCTCTATCTAAGCCAAATGCACCACTGATTAATCCTGAATGCAAAGAAATCCTGAAGAAGAGTAAGTACAACATTATCTGAACTTGTGAAAGGAATTTGGTAGATGGATCCTCTCTTGTGTTGGAGCTGGTGAAGTGTTATTTCAGCCTATGTGAATCTGGTACCTCCAACTTTCAGTGTCAAAATTACAATTTCCTTCTGTTTAGTCCGTCTTGCTCCAAGAGCAAACAGCCTGACCTGGTAACTGTCAGGGATTCTTGGCTGACATGCGTGGCTCTCTACTTAAGCCACCTGGAAAGTCTGAGAGAACTTAGACAAGCTCTTTAGGTAGCCTGAGAGGTCAACAAATGTGACTAAATGGTTTGGACCACATGCTGAATGCACCCCAGAGGGTAGGAACTGGCTTCAGGTAACCGCCACTCAAATCAACAAACCTCATCTGCCTGGTGGCAACTGAATCCACACCCAGCTCAGGAGAGGGGAATCTTTTTTGCTCAGCCCAGAAACAATTAAATTTGTGGTACTGATTCCAGAGGTCTGGAGACATGTGCTGAAAGCTCCCTTTGGGAGTGATCATTTCAGATGAACTCATTCCTACAGCATGGTGCTTAGCTGCCTCAATGTCAAAGTGTAAGCCTGTTTGCATGCTTGATTACTGTCTGTAGTGAAGTGTGGTTAAGTTTGACACTGTGCCAAACTGCAGAATGCACATCTTTTCTGCTCAGTTATATTTATTTGATTACAGAACAATAGAAAGGCTCTTGAACTTACCTGCCAGCAAGAAGCAATAATGAAACCCATCTGTCTTCTCATTTATAGAGGGAATAATGCATGGCCCTAATACAGTCATCAGAAGAGAGTGGATTTTGGGCTTTAGGAATATATGTATTTGTATCTAACTCGGCCCTAAGTTTCTAGGAGATGCTGAATGCCACCAGGCATCAAGCTTTGTTTCTGACACTGTTAGTTTCAAAAAAAACACCCCTGTATATTTTACATGGTTTTGAAAATTAAAAGCCACTTGTTGGAAAGAGAGGGTAAGGACTATATTTTTGCCATTAGACAGATCTCCTCCAAGAATACCAGATAATGAGAAGCTTTTCAGATATAATGAGCTATTTTTAAATCTGTGCAGCTATTGTCTGAAAACTTTTAGGATTTGTGATCTATTTCTGATGTTACTCAGACACAAATGAAGCAGACATACCTTCATAGAAGTATACTGTTACCATTGCAATCAGAGTCAGACTTTCATTTAGTGTTTTAGAAATAGTGGAAGGAGCATGATTTGATTAAATGTGACTATTGCAAAGTAACAGACTTCTTTTTGTTTGTTTGTTTTCCCAGTCAGTTTAGAACTTTTAAAATTTGCTAAAAGCTGCAGATATTTTTGAGAAGCTTGAAAGAGATGGTTGTCCTTTTTGTGAATGAGTGATGGATAAGGCCTGACATTCAAAGAACTGAACACAACTCCAGATCTTACTGATTTTTAATGGGAATGAGAGTTAACTTAATTCAATACTAAAAATGCGATCACAAAGAAAAAAAAAAAACAAACCAGAGGAAAACTTATTCTAGAAATTTCAATGGAACTCTTAAAGTGCCTAATTAAAAAAAAAAAAAAAAAAGTTAATGCTTTTCCAGGCAAACATGCAAAACATTAGAAAATGACAAATTTTAAAAGCCAGATTAAAAAATTAATTCTGCCCAAATCTTATTGCTACTTTGGGAAGCCAGTTACCTACTTAAACTGAAATAACACTTCAGTGAAGAGTTGGATTGCTTCATTACACTGCTTTTGTTATTGTAGGTGGTAGAAAAGGCAGAGAGAGAACTGAAAACAACCAACTTGAAGTGAGGCATTTGAAAGACCCAGCAGAGACTGAAAAACATCATACTGGGAGTGTGGAGAAACAACAGAGTCAGGCAGAAGAGGAATCTAAAAAGTACATGAAAGGAAGTGATGAGAAGAAACTTCCTCAAGAGGAAGGCAAAAGCAAGGAAGAGGAGAATGGACACCACACACCTATTCAAGAAGAGAGACTTCATACAGAAGAAAAGAAACACTATCAGGAAATCAGAAAAGATGAGGAGAAAAGCTACCACAGTGAAGAAGAAAGCAAAGAGAGCAAGCATCATGATGAAGACGGAGGGCATGCTATTCTCAACAAGAAGTCTCATGCTGGAGGCAGGAGCACAGAGGAGTTCCCTGATGGGAATGATCAGCGCCCCATGGACCACTGGCATTTGGCGGAGGGAATGCAGAGCCCTTACAAAAGAATTCATGAAGGTGAAGAGGGAGAGGCAGAGGAAAAAGGAAGTGAAAAATACCACCATGAGTCTAAGGAACGTGATTTCTCCCATCAGCAAGAGCATGAAGAATCTGATGAGAGTGAAGAAACAGAGGATGAAAAGCAACTGTACGAAACCGAACGTTATCATGGGAAGCATAGAATAGGTGACTCCTCTGAAGAGAAGAGGGGCCATGGTGGCAAGAAAATGGAACTAGCTGTGGAATCAAACACAGAGGAGGCCCATCTCTGGGACAAAAGGAACCACCATCAGAAACATCATGAAGAGTCCGAGCAGCAGCGTGAGGAGAAGAGTGGTTATCGTGGGAGACATGGGTCTGAAGACGTGGAGGAGAAGAGGCGTGCAGACCAAGGAAGTGCGGAGTACAGAGAAAGGTGGCAGCAGAGTGAAGAGAGCAGTGAAGAAGAAAACAAGAGGCATCGTCACAGTGAAGAAAGTAACAAAAAATGGCATGAGGAGAGGAGACACCATGATGGATCACATGAGGCAAGGAGACGCCATTCTGAGGGAAGTACATACCGCGGAGATGGAAGTAAGGAAGAGCTGGGCAGGTATCTCAGTGGCGGCAGCAAGGAGAAGCAGCATCATGCTAGAGGGAGATACCGCTTGGGGGATAATGAAGATGAAGGGTCAGAGAAAGCACACGTTCAAGAACGCAAAGAGCAGGCCAGAAGACACTTCAGCACTGAGGACAGTGTAGAGCAGCAGCGCTACCCTGGCAACAGTGAAGAGGAGGAAGTAGAAAAGAAGCATCACAGCAGTGATCAGATGGAAAATGAAGAGGAGAATATGGAGGAGGGAAGATATGCTGAGAGGGAAGAGTACAGAAGCCGTCTCCCTGCAGACAGTGAGAAGAGAACCACGGCATCCTACAGCCCTTACTACCCACTGCTGCGGTGGAAAAGCCAGCACTTTGAGAAGAGGGACAGTGCAGGAGAGCAGCTTCTGGAGAGCAAAGAGGAAGGCAGGCCCACTCTGAATGAGAAGAGTCTTTTCCCTGAATATAGTGACTATGACTGGTGGGAGAAAAAGCAAATCCTAAGTACTCTGAACCACGGACATACCGAGAAGAGGAATCTTGGCAAAATGAACAGATATGATATGAAAAGGCAATACAAGATGGATCAACTCGCACAACTCCTGAATTACAGGAAGAAAGCAGCTGAATTCCCGGAGTTGTACAATTCTGGAGAAGAGGTGAAAAAAGGTCACATAATCAGGAATGACAGAGGAAGTCTGAGACAGAGGCCTCTGACAGAAGAGGAGGTATGTGTACAGGTGTTTCTCTGAAAAGCTAGGGGAAGCTGACTTTACATGTACACTTCTAAATCCATTCTCAAGGCAGCTGGTAAACTGTGCACGGAAAAACACAAACAAGATTAAGTTACATTGAGAGCCAGATCTTCAGTGATTTAAAAATCTGCTTTCTTTGAATGAATTCAGTGGAACTACCCCAGGGCAGTTTGTAAATTAAAGACAGTGTGCATCCTCATTAGCTTCTGTCTGCTGCAAGACAGGAAGAGAAGGGAGATTTTGTTCCTCTTTGGGCCCTGTCTCTCCCTCTAGGGTCTTACTGACTAAAACCAAAGGTGCCCATTGCAGTAGGAGCAGAGAGGTAATTAGTAAGCACCACTGGGTCTGTCGGGTTGTTTAAACTGTACAGCTGAAAAGTAAGTTGGACGTTTAGAGTGAAAAATCAGCTGCCTGTTGACTTGACTTCGCAGCTGTAATTGCAGAGCAGAACCTGACTTGCGGTTGTAAGCATGATTCATGCATGTGGTTCTCATATATGTGAATCCTTTTTGTGTTGGACTTCCTGTTCTGCTTTGGTGTCCAGGAAGACTGCACATCAGCTAGGTGCTCCTCATGTATGTCACTATCTGTTGCACACAGCTGGGTTGGGAGCAGTGGAATAAATATAAATTTATAAAGAGGTTAAATGGTGTTAGCACGTCATCATAATAAATAAGAATTGGCTGCATAAATCTTCTTCCCCTAGCATCTGGTAAAGTGGAGGTGTTACACACTGTGCTTGTGGTGTGTCATATGCCTGAACCACTGTGATTAAAAGGTTGTAGCCTCCTGAAGGACCTTCATCTGGGCAGAAGTGGCTGCTTGCAGCTAGGGGCAGTAAGTGTGAAATAGCAGGAGTTCACTACTACATAATGGTGCTTTAAAGCTAAAAAGATCAAGCTGTACTTAGGGCCAACTCTCAGAATAAGTATTTTGATACTTTCCCCAGCCCCAATTCGGTTAAAAGCAGGAAATTGCGCAAATCTCCAACGTACTGCTGTTCACACCCCAGGGACCAGTAAGTAGCAGAATGTCTGCCTCAAAAACAGTCTTTGTCTCTCATTTTCATGGAACAAAACATTTGCCAATGTTATTTGATGTGTAAAACATTCTTTATGTTTTCACAGGAAAAAGAACTGGAAAACCTGGCCACTATGGATTTGGAGCTGCAGAAAATAGCTGAGAAGTTTAATGATAACAGGAGGGGCTAAAGATAATCTGCTTTGTGTTTCAAAGCTCGGTGTAGCTGTACTCACAATACCTGTATTTTGTGGTAAATTCATTGCCACTGAATTGTTTGCCCTAAACCCTAATACTATTTACTGTCCACTATAGTGTAGTGATTTGTACAGCTGAAAATGTCTTTAATGTGCTGTATGCTATTGAGATCTGAATAGCATGAATTTTAGTATTATAACCTTTCATGCAAGGCAGATATTTTTAATATGCTTGTGAAAATAATTGTGTTTGTTAGTATTCTTCAGAAATATATTTGTCTGAGTTTGAAATAATAAAAACCATTGATCTTGGACCAAACTTTCTCCTTGCTTATTTGGCTCATTGGGTCAAATTTGACTGATTGGGTAAGTGGTATCAGATGGATAGATCATGTACAAAATGTTGATTTGTGGTTCACCAATTTTTTTTTTTAATTTAGAAGGAGCCTATCTGTGCCTTTTATTTGCCAGTTAGCAAGAGCCTGAGAGGTAAGAAGGAACACTGAGTCATTTGATCTCGTAAGTCAGAAATGTCCTGTGAATAATTTATTTCTAGAAGTCATTAAAGAAGCAAAGAGGTTACAACACCAAATGGATGCTTGTTAACTTGGAAAGCATGCAGTTCTTAAGAATTGAGGCATTAAGTAGTGGATTGGATTTGCTACTTTCAAAATGGTCCTGTTAATTTAATCACCTACTGAACACACTTTGCTAATGTGTCCTTTCTGCCAACTGCAGGCACACAAGTCCTGGTGAGAAGTGCTACAGAGGCCACGCACTGCATTGGAGCAGGGCTGATCATGCACAAGGCAAATTTCTCAGTAGCCAGCGAGCTGGGGGCAGGGATGGGCTCTGCACAATAAACTGTACGATGTTTTAGGGAGAATGAGTGGTGCGTGGAAGGAGCCATTTGCTAATCTTAATGACATGATAAAGCACTAAAAGAAATGATCCAATCATTTGTTTCAATTACTCAAAATAGCTGGAGTTCAATTTAACTTATCCAAATGTGTTTTTTACAGACTTTCTGCTGTGACAACGTCTTCAGTTGCCTGTATAACACCATACAGAGGAGAGAGGTGCTATACAGAGAATTCAGCTGAGGCATATTATCAGTAATTGTGCAGTATATCATCCCAGCTGAACCTATTTAATCCACCTGCTCATTACAACACAAACATACTCTCCAATTAATTGTAAGGCAACATGAAGTGAAAATACTTAGTGAGATGCTGATCCTCAAACTGTGTGAGCATGTCTGTGCCTAGAGTTCTGGTAAGACCACTCAAATGTTTCATCTTGTTTGGTTAAGGTACATGAAGATAGAATCCTGGCTCAAAGAAGTTGACAGAATTTTGACTTGAGTAGGACCATGGTTTCACCAGACTTTCCCAGCAACAGTAGGGACAGTTAGAAAGTGTCCCAGCTGCAGAAATACTTTGTTTGCCATCTTCAAATTCTGAGACTCTCCCTTTTAAAATTTACAATACTATACAATAAGTATTGCAGCATGGTACTTTTTTCCCACACCCAATGCTGATATGAGAAAGCGTGTCTGTAAGTATGTAAACACCTAGAAGCAAATAGCTTGTTGTAGCACAGAAAACTTTCTAAATTGTTCAAGTAAAAAAAAGCAATTTTTTTCTCCCCCCCCCCAGCACACTTATGCAAATATACATTAATGTATCATCAGCAGCAATGTTTTGCTAAAACATGTCCCTTGAAAGACTTTAAAACCAAGTATCATTCAGTGCCTTCCAAAAGCTTTGTGACAGTCCTTTTGTCCATCATCTTTCTTGGTTCTGCCTGTGTTGCTGTGTGGGGCTGAGACCATGTGCACTGAGAACCAAGTAGCTGTTTTGACTGCTCCTGCCTGTTCCAGTTTTATCTACACATTTGCATTGCCTGTTCAAGATTTTTTTGTTGTTGTTGTGTAACACTAGATCTTTTTTTTAACCATCCCATACAATTTACATTGATTTGCATTATTTAAAGGCAAAATGCCCGCTTTTGGCATTGAAGCTATGCAGTACAAGGAAAGCAAATGAAGCAGAAATGGTGGTTTTGGCTTCTGGGAAAAACAAAACAAAGTGTTTGGCTTCTGGCTCATGCACCCCTGGTTAATGGTAAATTTAATGAGTAGTTTTACTAAAACACAGGAATGGAAAGCTTGGTAACTACTTATTTCTTCTAATCTGATATATTCAGCAAATTTGCATAGTGAAGGTAGTTGTATGCTCTGCTGTGTGACTAAAGATAGGAATAAAACTGGGTACCAAGTCACTTTAAGTGCAGGGATACCTTTACCAGACTAGGCCCCAGCCCTGCCAAACATCACAGTGTGTTACAGAAGTAGAGGCTTGAGCATTTCACTTGGCTGTTGAGATTGGATGCTGCCAACTGCTGGAGGAAGTTCCTCTGAGGTGGGAATGAGCACTTGCACTGTAGCGTCATGTGCTATCCCAGTGACAGCTCTTTGTAAAGCAAATAGCCTGCGTGGGGGATGTTGGCTTTTCAGACTGCCCATCCGAACCACATTCTCTGCTTCTTCGAAAGGGCGCCCCCCCCTTTGTGTTTTCTCTTAGAAATGCTTTTCATTACATCATTTATTCTCAACTTGTCAAGATCTTACACGACACACTCTCTTCTTGTTTGCTCTGTGTTTTCCCTCATTTGTTACTTGTAAAAAAAAAAATAAAGGCTCCCTGGAGTGTCAGTCATAACTTGCATTTCAACAATACGTCTCGCATTCTAGTCTTTCTTTAGAGTGTCATTTATTCATGTGTTTCACTTACTTAAAATAGGAACATTGCATTGAGATGTGCTCTTCCACTATTACATATAGAATACATTCCATCCATTTGAAACATCAGTCATTTCAAATATTTTACATGAATTATTTCTTGGTTTCTTACTATCCCATTGGTACAAGCGTTACAGCACATTTTAAAATGGCGGACAGGATTCAGGTGTTGTTTGTTAGTGTTACCTGGTGAAATGAAGCCACTTTGGCTTTGCTCTAAAGTCATTTTTCAGGTATTCCAATATTGTTTATTTCTTAAAACTGATCTTTTTATTATACAAATAAACCAGATTTTTTTCCTCAGGTTATTACTTTTAGCACATTATGTATAAGAAATAGGATTTAAAATGTGTTGGTTGCTTAACCTAACTCTTCCTGCGTAAGTTTTTACACCTTTGTAGTGCTATAAATATGACAGTGCAATGGAAGTGGCAGAGAAGTACCTATGCCTGCTTTACAGGTGAGAAAACTGAGACAAAAGATAATTTTTCAGTATTAATCTCCTGGCTTACAATGATTTAATCATGTTCTTGCCTTTCCCTAACTTCCAGGCTCCTATCCATTGCTTTAACCTAGGTTGTCTCAGAATTTCATCAAATACTGGGTGTTGACTGCTTTGAAAGTTCCAGTTTACCTTAAGTATGCACACACAGACATACAGTAAAGGAAAACCTATCTTCCCTTGCTCCTGTTTCCCCACTAATTTTTGAAAAAAAGCTGAGAAATCCAGAGTTTTAAAAAAAACTTCATAAAAGGCACACATCATATTTCTATTCCCTACATGTGATTTGCTGTATGAAAAGGTGAGGGGGGCAAAGCACATTTTTCAGATCCACATGGTTGGTGGAATGCAGAGGAGATGGTGAAACCTACAATTTCTCCATTTATGGGTTCTTCACATAAGTAAGAGAAGAAAAGCTTTCTATAAAAATAGGGAAAAAAAGGAAGTTTACAAAAAACCAGAACAGAGGTAGACAAAAGCCTGAAGATAAACTGTACCTGTTCATCTAAGAGAAATCTTTACCTGCTTCTTTTCTTTACACAAAATATATAACCCCTGTTTTGCTTTGTTTTGAGCTAATGGTGTCCTAAAAGAGCACTATTCCTATCAATATACAGAATTTTACAGCTTTATGATTACTTGATCCCAAAGCTCCAGGTTCCAACTGACGAGTAAGTTCAAGAACGGAAGCCAAGTCCTGCTGGCTCTACGAGCTCCCATACGGGACTAAAGCTCCCCACTGGGGGTTCAATGGGGTGCAGCTAGCAAGGGTATTCTCCTCCTAAAGCCTCTGCTAGATTTTTTTCTTTCCAAAAAGCGGGAAAGGTAAGAAAAAGAAAATAAATCTCATTAGGAAAAACATCCTGCAGTTTAATTGAAGTGGCAAATGCAAAGTTTAAAAAAAAAAAAAAAAGCTACACATCATGAAAGATAAAACAGCAGAATAAATATATATACATATAGAGGTTTTCAAAATAGTCGTATCTTAAAACAAAACCATGTAACAACTCTTGGGAAAATGACAGGCAGTACTAATAGAGACATTCTGTTTAAATATTTGGTATTTCAATTTATGAACATGCACTTTCTCTTCTGTATTTATTTCAGGAAAATATGGGGTCATGCTGTAAAGTTCTAGTATTAATATTCTCTTTTTACTGTTCCTTTGGAAAGAAACATGTATGCTTTTTGCTATTCATTCTACTCCCTTAAATTACCGAACACAGCTGGGTTCGGTGTCCAAAGAGGGAGAAGATCACTATGTAGAATGTTTTACCCCGCTGCTGTTCTGTGAAAATGGGAAGCTGTTAGATGTGTTGGTTCAGACTCAACTTTTTAAAAAATTTCATCATATCCACTTTTGGCAACAAACAAACAGGACACCTTCATCACTGATGCTTTATCTTCTCTTGATCTTTTTGAAGTTACTGTGTTTTCGGTGTGATGTTTGCTTCCAAGGGTTATTCTTCTCATTCTGATCATGTAAACTGGCAAAGAGCAACACTCCCTACCACACAGTTCTGCTGCTTTTTGCTGATAGGTGTATGACAGGTACAATTTCTGTGCTGTCAAGAGCACAGAAAGTATACTTGTTATTTTACTAACAGTAAGACTCCTGAGATCTAAAAATCAAATCAATTTTTCAAATGTTAACAATGAAGGTCTTGAACTTTGCATCTTTTACATGATGGCTCTTCCATCTTCAGTGCTTCTGAGTGACTGGAATCAGATTTGCCCTTATCCAAGACAACAGTTATACCAGATAGAAGGTACCCTCCACCTCCGCTCATTGTCAGTTTTGGATGGCTTCGATCTGGTAAGACCTTTAAAAAGAACAGACCCCAAAACAAACAAAAAGCCAAGCACTGTAAAAACTCACTCTATATGTGCACATCAAATTGTGTAATTTAAGCTTACAGTAGAAGATGTAATTTTTTTTTCCAGCCACCACAACAAACAGCTAATACAAACCTTTAAAGGAAAAGTATCTGCATACCGAAAACCAGTTACAGAAATACATAAGAATATAGGCTGCTGCCTTACTGATGACTTCTTCAGCGAATTTCCACCAAAATTATAAAGTCAAGGTTTGGGATACATGAAAGTCTTATTAATGTGTTCAGGACTGGTGTACTTTGCAAGAAACCACAGCTGGTCTAACAAACAGCATTAAGTAATACAGTTCTGTCACTATAATCTTAAGCTACTCTTAAGACAGAGCAACGAACCATCGCTTTCAGCTACATTATACTTTTCTGTAAACGCTTTCTCTTCAGTTATGCTTCCTCCTTGCTTTGACTGCCACACAGGTCTAAGCTGATTTACCTGTGTCCAGGAGACGGTGCAGTATTGTTCCTAACTGCACCTGGTTACTATGGTAACCCTTGCAAAGCCCTTGTGTGAACACCTTCATCTACGAATCTCCTAACTGTTCCCAATCTGGTTGCCTGATCAATAGTCAGTAATCTTGGCCACCCTTGAATTAAGTCATCCCCTAAATAATAATTCCTTATGGACTCCAGAAGCCTATGGGCAAAGAGAAAATCAGTAAAATCCAAGAACCTCTTCAGAGGTGGTGAGCTGCTTACAAATCAGACACTTCTGCCTCTTCACAGTTCATAGGGTACTCCACATTTGCAAACAAAGTTCCGTGAACTAACATTTTTCACCGTGGAGATGTTTTCCCCTCTCATCTTGTTTTCATTGTTCAGTTCCTAGACTGGAAACTTGTTACTTTAGTTCCAAGAAACGTGTTATTTGAAAACACCGACTTTGTAAGTCACCACCATTCTTAAAATTACAATTTTTTCCAGCTATCAAACCAACTGGAAATTAATAAACGCTTGTAGTATTTTGCTACGTCTCTCTTACATGACATTAGATTGCCCCTCACTTTAGGCTACCCACTAAAGCAGCACAACTATTAAATCTGTCAGTGTGCTGCAAATATTTCAGCAAATGTTTAAATGAAATGCTTTGTAAGAAGAAAATAAAGTATGTCCATTTGAAATTGTTGCAATGAAGCATTAAAACTCTTCAGAACATTTTCTCACTGTTCTCAGGTGAAACAAATGCATGAACTTATACACAGTTTCAGTCAGTCCAAAATCTACACATTTTCAGAGAGTGTTTTGCCCCCCAGCATTCATGCAGTTTTGACAGGCACTTACTGTAATCCTTACCTGGTAGTTTCGTAGCCAGGTTTCAGACAGCTTTAGGTTAATAACACCACCTCTTTCCCTCAGCTTTGTGTAACATTCTAATAATGGCTTAAAAAAACCGAATAGGTTATACAGCATAATAGTCTCAAACTGGAACTATAACAGCTAAAGTAACATACTTGATTTACCTCTTTATACTGGCAGTAGACAACAAAAGGCCTTGAAGGAGCAACAAATTCCAGTAAAGAAAGTAATAAAGGACTGGGATGAAACTTGCTGGCTACAATTAAGCTGCAAAATAAATTTCATGCGCATTAATTTTCTGCTTCTAAAACCCATTCACCAAGTGACATTTTCTCCTACTTAGCACAGTGATCAGTTATAGCTTGAATGTTGCTAATCAGCATGTTTTTGTGGCTCTAAAAACTCCCCAAATAGAAAAACAAATCATGATTTCCTACTTGCATAATTAAGAGAATAAAACACTTGTTCCCTAAAGCGCAATATATTAAACACACTGCAGAAGCGTTCATTTCAGCTGTATTGAGCTCCGCGGTAATTCTTACAACCAAAGAACCTGCATGCCACTTTACCCTAAAACCATTGTCCAAATACAGCTTAAATTTTGTGACTGCTAATTGTTGCTTAGAATGCAACCTCAGTTGTGATTCTTTAGACTGGGTAATCTTCATTGAATACAATTTTATATAAAAAAGTTATTAATTAAAAGAGAAAAAAAAATCTTTTTAAAAGAAATCATGTCCTTGCTAACTTAAAGGTTTCATATTTTATTCATCCTCATTTTAATATCACATTATAACTCATTTACAGATGCTTAAAATTCTCTATTTTTATATTAAAAAATTATCTATTTTTATATTAAAAAAATCACTGCTAAACTATACTGCAAGAAATGGTTAAGATTCAACGAGTTAATGAGTGTTACTTGGGCAGAAAGAATGGGCCAATTCAACTACTTCTCTAGTATACAGTTACTGTATGAAAATACCCATCAATTAACATTTGTTCTCCAAGGGAATGTACAGCACTGGAGATACCTCAAACTTATCTAACAAAATGGAGGTAAAAATTGATGTTCAATTTTCTAAACACAATGGAGGTAAAGAGAGACAATTCTTTTACAGCTGTTTCCATGTTGATTTTCTGCTAGCCATGGTCTTGCAGACTACAGATTTAGCCCCAATTCCAAACTTCAAAACATTAGTACTCAGTAATTAACCAAGCGAACCATAAAGAAAAGACTCCAGACTGTGCCTCAGAAGGCTCGGAGTGCTGCCCTGACACTGCCAGGCAACAGGAAGGTAAGCGAGAGGTAAGAGAGACTGTGAAAAATCGAATTCTGTTCTCTCATATGGCAGCACATATTGTGTCAGCAGGTACTCAGGCCAGTCGCAAATGGGTGAGAAGGGAGCAGGAGGAGATAGAGGAAGGGCAGGGAAGGGTAGAAAGAGGGGGTGTGGTCTAATTCTGAGCACGTGGAGTGTCTATAAACTAATTTCTGCTTTCATCGTATCTGAAAAATTTAATAGTCTACCTTAAAAAAAGTCTTCTTTAGAAGAATACCAAATCCCTAATGAATGTCTTCCTTTTTTCCCCTCAAAGACAGACTGCAACTCTCATAAATGGAATGGAACAAAGCGGTCCAGTCTGTTTCACCACGTAACAGCACAGAAGACATAAATGTTATTAAAATTGTACCTAATGACCAGTTTTTCTTTACCCTGACAGTGAGTCCTTATCTTTACCCCCACCTCCAACGTTAACCAGCTTTTTCCTATCCTTTCCCTGTTTCTCTCTTGCAAAACAAAACAAAATCCTAACTTCCCTGCCTGCTTCTACTCCCGTGCCAAGTCATGAGTTCAAAGCATTTCTTTATTCCATGCCAATTTTTCCTGGCTTAGCAGTATATGTACCCTGTGGTTCTTGATCTAAACAAATGGTGGGCTATAAAAGGCAGTTGACAAAAGAAAGGTGATCCGGACTGAGCCATCTGGGACACTGCCTTCAGGCAACCATAAACTGCTGTCCCCTGCCGTTATGCTGAAGACTTTCCAAAGCAGAAATCACTCCTCCCTTCAAATACATGATTTGTTATAGCTTTCATGCTTTACAAAGGACAAAAGTATACAAGGGCCTGAAAACAAATGAACAAGAGACAAACACTAAATAGGCTTCCTTGAACTCAATCAACAACCAAATATACTATTTTATACTACAGGAAGAATCAAGTAAAATCAAATATTAATTTTGCTTTACCAGATGATGCACAGACATTAATTATAATGATGGGTGCAGGAAACAGTGGTAAAACCGTAACAAAACACTACCACTGTTTAGGCAGCTTAAAGGTCATCCACAGGCGTCACCAGTGGTGCTGCTGCTGCCAAACAGATGTGCAGTACTTTTTACAAACCTCCTTTACTGTTTTATTGCTTCAGAGAATGGGGAATGACCTATCTCTGCATCTTTATAGAAAAGAATTCTACAACTTAAACATGCTAGAGGAGATATACTAAAATATGAATAAGCACAAGTTAAAACATTTCATATAATAAACCCGAAAATTATACACAAGGATTTAAACATAACCAATAAATGTCTATTAAATTTTATCCAAGCAGAACAGCTTTATTGCCAGTGAGCTAATATTCTTAGGAGGAAAAAAATGAATATGAATGTTATTAACTTAATTAATTCAGTGTAATTAACACTGAATTAATGTTGCCTGATTAACTCAGGTCACTTCAGTATTTGCTAAAAATATCATTAGAAAATCACAACCACCAAATGCTCTTACACTGTTGTGGGGCTGAATTTCTAGGAACATATTTATCGTATTTGTTTTAAACTTCTGATATTAAATCTTCATGTTAAATTGTTCCTTGGGAACAACCGATCCTGACTAAAGCAGGTAAAATGATGTGTTTTTCCTGGTTCTAAAGACAAACCAGCCAACCAAACCCAAAACAACAAACTTAATTCCAATTTAATAAACTTAAAACCTTGGGTTCTACTTTCCCAGTTAAAATTCTGTGATTTTTATTGGCAGTCATTTTGTATTAAATTCTACCTGGATTCTATTTCTTTTTGGATAGATTTTTTTTTAATGTTTACTCATAGCTAGTCATGAAACTATGACTTTAAGATCATGAACTTTCAAATCATTTAAATAACAGAAAAAAAAATCTCAACCAGGTAAGAATAAAACAAGACCCAAGACACACCTGGGTAGACTGCTTGCTTGTAAATATTAAGAAAAAAAAGAGGGTGTGTTTAAAACAAAGCTTTTATTTATTTCAAATTAAATTATTTTCTGTAGCTGTGTTTTCAAACAGAAGACCTTTCTGACTACGAAAAACTCACCCATCAGCATTCTTCTCTCTCAACAAAGCAGCAGTTTCTATTAGCTTCTTCCTTCTCTCCCATTGTTTTCTTTGCTTTTCCCGAACCTTCGAACAACAAAACAGTTTGCACTTTAACTGGTAATTATATATTGGATCACTATGGCAGGGACTGAATTTTCATTTTTTGCATCTTAGATGGCTTAATGTAAGACAAAAGACAACTTCCAAAGTTCTATTTTAACACCGGAATAAGCTGTATTTCAGCATGTCTGATTCAGATGGCAGAATTTTAAGTATCCAAATGTTGTAAAACTTGAATAAGCCACAATAAATATTCTTACATTTTCTTTTTCTTTGTTCTCTTTAAATTCTACATCTTCCGCATTAATGTCTGTTGTTTCCTGCTCTTCTGTTTGGTTGATCTCCATAGCTGCTTCAGTAGTAGATTCCTCTTCTGCTTCCTGTAGGGAAGTCTGCTTCTCATCAGTCAATCCATTGCTCTCTTCTTCCACTAGCATGTTATCCTCAGGTTCTGAAGGCAGAGTCTCTGTAGAGAATGTCCCAGAGAGGAGACTATCCACTTTGCTGAGAGGAAATTCATGAAGATTATCAAAAAAAAGCTTTGGAAATCCAAAACAACTGGTAGCAGCTCTAACAGGTCCCCCTCCTGGATACATCTGAATAATGGATCCATAGCCTATGAGAGCAAAAGAATCAGAAACACATTGGAAAGCCAGAATTTCTTAAATTGCTTACATTTTCTGAATTTCTAAAATGCTTAAATTAAGCATTCATTTAAGAACAGGTAAGTAAGATGCCTGCTCTTAATCTAACCTTCATCAAATGTAACATTCTGTTGAAGTATGCCTCAAGGTGGAAAAATCTCTGTTGGAAAGACAACAATTACTGCAACTTGGAAGGGCAAAGTAACTCAAAGACTATGTGTGTATTAAAAATGTAGTTAGGATTAGCACAGAACATATAAGCAGTGATAAATTGTTAGAAAAGCTAACTTAATTAAAAATTAAGACAAATTTTCTACAATACTTGTTACTTATGATTATAGACTGATTTTGATAAAAAATAAAAGCTAATTTAAACAGCATTAATAGACAAAGAATTTCTTCAACATCCAGACTGCCTGTCTAATGTTTAACATACTAAAAAACCTTTTTAATAGTTATATTGAAATTCCATTTTATTTAATTTACTTCTGAAAGTATCCCTATGGCCAAAAGTTGCTGAAAGAAAACCAATTTATAGTATAACTGCCTGTGTGCTTCGCAGCCAACAGACAGCACATCTGGGTGCACAGCATTACATCACACTTCCTACCTTTCTGGAATATAACTGTCACCTCTGTCTAGTGTCTTTGAATGACTTACCATGAAACTAATTCACAGAGCTCGAGAAATAAAAAACCAAGTCAAACTACTTCCATAATATGCTCAAGAAAATGTCATATGTTACTTTTAAAATACATGTTTTGCTGATGTTAAATCTCTGACACAGCAAACAAGATGAATGACATTTTCAGTGCTGCAGGCTGTCTGAATTCCAGTGTTACTATTCCTGCTTTCTGCTATTCTCCAACAGAAATACAAGTATCTCTGAATGCTGGAGACAGTAAAAGTAGATTTTAAAAACTGAGAAAGTATTTTGAAGTACTGCCTTTTCAAAGTATTGCAGAGATGTGTATTTCTTAAATTTCAAGTCAGCCCTCAAGCCTGTACATCACTAAAGCTACCGTGTTACTTACCTCCCATCCTTTCCATCACCGCACCCAGCACAAGGCCTGCACATGTTTCCATTACAATCATCTTGTTGCCAGCACGGATGTTTCCTAAAGTCAACATCTGAGCTAGGGTGTCATATCGCAAGTGGCTAGAAGACAGAGCGTTTTAAAGAAACACCGAATTAGTTTTCTTAGTTAGTAATAGTGCATATTAGCTCAGGACACTGTCAAAGAAAGTTGGATTAGAGGTAGATTTTCAGGAACAGCATCAGTGGCCTTCAGAGTGACCATGCAGAAACTTATAACCAACCATCTGGTAATAAAGAAGCACTAGAAACAGAGCCAACAAGAAAATTAGCAGGAAATGGGTGTTTAGGTTTATAAAATAAATAGGAAAAGTAGAGTGCACATAATAAAGTGCTGTGCCAGTCAGACAAAATATTTTTTAAACTTCTTTTCAATGTTCTGTTTTTCTCTAACACTTCAGTTTTGTAAATAATAAGTGGTATTTAAATGCATTTCGTAATCCAGTAGTGAATCCTTAGTGTTTTTCATCTGTTTCGCAGTAGCATGCACCACCTGCAATTCAGAATCAAAACCTAACTCTATTGACTGCAATGCCTGCATTGTCAAGACTCAGTGATGGCCAAAGAAATTACAACTAATCTTAACAGATAAATAAAGCCAAGTGAAGGAGATGGGGGAAGGAGAAGGAAAAAGGTTTGAGAAGCCTTAAATAACATAAATTTGAGGTTTTTAAGTCTCAGCATCTTAGATCTATTTTTTTCTACTTTAAAAACAATAAATCAGTCCATCTTAAACAATGTCTGTACAATGTATCATTCAATTTAGGTAAGTAAATAAATCAAACATGGCTAGATCTGTCATCCTCGCTCCCCCACTCCCACCCCACAATGTTAGCCACATCTTTTTAAATTCTGGAGACTTCTGATTGAAGAAGATTTTGAATCCCTAGCACATTAAAGACAAAAATTCCTGTTTCTGATAGGTGGCTTATTCTGATTATTGAGCCAGAAAACAGAGACAATATGCCACCGACCAAAACCAAGTAAGAGATACCTCTGAAAATGCAAAGACCCTCTGTCTACATAGGTAATTAGCATGATGGCAGTGGTAAAAGCTAATGCCCCATGCAAAAGTTTTCCTCTTTGCAGTAACAGCATACTGATTAATTTTCTATATCACATTATTTTTAATTAATTTACAAGCTTTCCATTAACAGGAAAAAAAAAAAAGAAGAAATGTGATGAGTATTCTGGTATTTTGTAGAGGTATTTTGAAAAATATTAAAATACCTTTCTGTTACAATGTGAAAAAAGCAACAAAATGAAAACTTACTTAATTTTTCCAGGTTCCCTTGCATAATACATTGTTGAAAGAATGCGAGTGGAAGGTTTCACAATTGTAATAACTGCCTCGTATCTGCATGAAACACATAATAATAGTCTTATTTTAAGCTCAACAAATTAGAGAACTACTAAGTATTTTTCAGATTTAAAAGTTCACTTACTTTTTTTTCTTCTTCTTTATGTATTTATCTTGAGCAAATTCTGTTTTGTCTCTGAATGTTGTACTGTTCTCTATTAACTGCTGAACTATTTCCTTGGAAAAGACAATTTATTTTTATTATAGCTAGTATTTATTTCCCATTCATTTCATATATAGTATTTTTTTAAACAAACACTGAAAATACTTTCTTCCAGCAGAGGTATGTATACCATTAACTTCTACTGACATTAATGGCGAAGTAACTTTCTAGTAATCAAAATGAAAAGCGAGGCACTACCCTGACTATGTGCAGGAATTTAATCAGGAATTTTATCATATATTCTGTCTCTAAGTGTACTTCTACTAAATAATGCCAGTGAAAAATGATAAAACTGAAAACGCTTACACTGAAAACAGGGTATTTTGTGGGGAAGGAGTCTGGTAGGTGCCAGAACTAACTCATAAGAGAGGGCAGACTCATATGGCCAGAAACGAAAAAGTAGGATCGTTCCTTTCAGCATCAGCAAGTCAATACTTCAGCCCTTACTATGAAGCCTCAGTACCTACGTATTCTTTTCCTATGCTGAATGTGAAGATTACCCTGCTTTCTAGAAGTGATTAGCTATTTTTGATTTAATTTCATTTATTGAGAATGAGGCAGATTTATATTTATTGGCAGTTATTATGGAACACCTGACTCGTATTCTGTCAGTCTAACATTCCCCATAGTAACTGGATTGCATGACAGTACCCTGTGTGAAGCTATGCAGGCAAAAATATTTTACAAAACCAAACCAAAACAAGGAACCTGATATCATATGTAATATTTACTTTAATCCAACTCCCTCTTTGGGTCTCTTGCCTCACTTCAGCATGTCTGTCTCTGAGGGTATCTTTTTTTTTCCATCTTGTGCTAGTTTTTCCCCTATACTCTGGCTATTTATCAGACACGTCCCCTACCCTACTTAGTTTCTTCTGCATCCCAAATTGTGCTAGACTCCTGTACTAGCTCCCTGCACAATGTCAAACTCATTTACTACTTCCTACAATACTCCCTCTGACTTGTTCCTTTTCTAGCTCCCAGGTTTTCCCAGAATTCCAGGTTTTGTTTCCTGGTCTCCGTGTTCTAATCTCCTCCCTTTGCCAATCCAACTCTTCTTCCTTGTATTTTCAGGTTCCAGCTTAAGGGATCATTAAGACCCCCAACAGAAAAAAGGTTTTATTGCTCAGGGTTTGTCTCCATGCCTATTACACAAGAACAAATGCTGCAGAGTGCTATTTTGGTTGTTGTAGTTGGTAGTTTGGCTGGTAGTTTAACTGCTAAAATTGTTAAGTTTCTATTAAACACGTAGGAAGAGCAGCAGTATAACCTGGCCTCACAGGAATCTGGAGAGGGTGGTGGTGAGGAATTACAAAAGGAGTATTTTCAATGTGGACACTGCATCTCTCATTGTGCTATAAGAACCTGCTCCAAAATTCAGTGGTGCAAGTACTTCTCACTTACAATTGCTACTTTTCAAGCCATTATTTCTTAAAGCCCTTCAAACACTTACGACGTATTATTAATGGTGTGAAGCAGCATATCTTTCTTTTTTTCCCTTATTCTTGGAAAAAGTTAAATGCAGTGTCTGCGTTGTTTTGTTGAGTTTTTTGTTCCAGCAAAATTTACAGCAAGGAAACTTGGGAATATTTCTCTAGGATGAGCAAAAGCCAAAGGGAAGATGCAGCACTATGCAACGCTCTTGGAGTACATGCCACTCCATGTCGTCATCCCAACACCTATCCCTCAGGCCCTGGGAAGGATTTGGGATAGGTGATAGGAAATCAAAACCCATTAGCACCAATGTTGCTTTATTTCAAAGAACAATCACCTCTAAACTGAGCCTGCATCACAAAGGCATGCCATTCACAAACATGAGTTCAAATTTTACCAGACATTTATGGAAGAATAACATCTATTGCTGCTAATATCACACAGTCTAAAATGAATATTCAGCTACAGTTCAGAAGCCAGAATTAACAAAGTAGGATATTTTAATAACCTAAAATAACAGTATGGTAGACATATTGGCACAGACATGCTGACGACATACAGAAAAGCCAGAGTGATCTGCCACGGATAATGAGAACAAATAGAAAACATCAAAGCTATCAGACGATTAGTACATTCTTCTCAAAGAGGTAACACCACGAGCAGCACAACCATGTAAACAAACGAAATACCATTCTAAACTACTTAGACCTATCCGTTATTAAGCAGGCAAAAGCAGAACAGTTGCTCTTAAGAGCAGCAGCAAACAGCAATATGCAAAGAGATGAACTTGATGTAAGCATGAGCAATTTCTTGTTTTTATTAGAAAGGGTTAACCAAAGATGAGAGAATTTTGGCTGGTAACATATGCAGAACAGAACTGGCTGCAATGGTTTATTAACATTTAAGATGGCCTCACTTCTTTTTGACAAAGTGCAGGGTAAAATCCAATCCCTTTTCTAACAGAAAAGAACTGATCTCTTGAGAATATTCTTAGCTTTTGAGGTGCAGATAAAATACAGGCATCACGTGTTTGGTAGGTACAGCCTAGAAGCCCACTGACAGTACATTTGTTACGTAGCATTATTTGTGAATACTTTTGTGTTTATCCATAATACTTTCCTACTTCTTTGATAGTTTAATGATTGCATGATTTTAATACATCTGTAATATAGAAATAATATTTTGAATTTTATAAACAAACAAAACTAAAAGGTGATTACGCAAGCTGTATTCCTTTAATGGTTTTAATATTTTTTTTTTGTCTGTTATGACTTCTGATGCTGTAACAATTCATCACTTTACTCTCTATTGACAAAGTTGCCAACCTTACATGAAGTTTTCTCTGAAAACAGCCTTTGCATTTTTGTAAAAACAAATCTTTAGGTAAAACATTATTTGGGCAGAAGAACAAAGAAAAAGCACTGAAGTCTATACACCGATAAAAAGATTAGCCTATTTCATAAACTAAAATATAACCGTCAAGGTAGCACAGAAATGACACCAAAACCTTATTTTTACCTGTCCTTTAATACCCTTGTCCTTCAAAGCCTTTATGTCATCATGAGTCAGTTTTTGAGACTTTCCATCGTCAACTATGTTACGATTATCTGTACCTGCTTCTTTTGTTTCTAAAGGAAAAGGATATAGATTTGTAAAATCTAGCTCTAAATATCTTTAAGTTGGAGAAACATACGATTTTAGTTTCACAGAAAGCAGACTTAGGATTAAACCCACATGCTTCATGGCCTTGCAAAGTATTGCCTAAGCAATCAATGAAATATAATATGTAAAATACACCTTAATTTATATATTTACCCAAACTAATGTTCAAATTTTCTCCCATATTAAAAAGTTTATTTGTTACAGGACTAGTGAAACAGCAGATCAAGACAAAACCATGCACTTTTATGACAGAAAGAATATAAGTAACGTTAACAGATAATTAATAGAAAGCTTTTCCATCATCTTTGGTATTATCAAAGAAACAAATTAATTTGAACTAATTTTTTTAAACACCAGTCAATCCTCTCTAATACCTGTGGCAGTCTCTTCCACCTCTTGCTTTGGCTGAAGGTTTCCACCACTGGTTACTTCAAATGTAGTTCCATAAATATGCCCAATGGCATTATCCAGATAGAACCACTGCTTCTCAAAAATAATTCTTCTGAAATAATAAAAAAGTTAATGATATTAAAAGCATTATTTTTACTATGCCTGAAACCCACAATAGTTGAAAGTAAACTGTAGTCTCATATATGCCATTTTATATGTGCCATTTTTATCTACATCCTTGAAGAAAAGCATAAGGACAAGCATAAAAAGTAAAATGCTAACTACTATTAACCACAAAACCACATTAAACTGAAAGTGGTTAGGAAAGAACAGAGAACTTAAATAAAGCACACAGCAAGAAATTTTTTCTTTTCAGTTCAAAAGAATTCTAAAATGGCAGATAAAACAAGGATATAACACTTGAATTTATATAGTACTATTTTTGTCAGAGAAAGTCAGAACAAGACAAGGAATGAAATTAATCTAAAGTATAAGCAAGGTTGGATGGGGCTTTGAGTAACCTGGTCTAGTGGAGAGTGTCCCTGCCCATGGCAGGGGAGTTGGAACTAGATGATCTTTAAGGTCCCTTCCAGCCCAAACCATTCTGTGATTCTATATTAAATCTCAGCTAGGTCATGCAGATTAGTGCAAAAAAGATGAGCATGAACCTGTATTTTGCAGAGCTCCATTGAAATAACACTTACCAAAATAAAAGACTATGAAGAAAACGGACATCACAGAGTGTCATGTAATCCCAGAAACGTTTAATAAAAAAAAAAAATTATACTCCCTTTCATTTTGATTGCACTAAGGGTGGTTTGCTTTTTTCCTTCTTCACATAAAAAAGGACCCTCAAAGCCTTTAACTTTCAGGCTGACCTACAAACGTTTCCTGACCAGAGAAATACGAATCTTGTCCAATGAAACTGGTACCACTGTACATGCCACACTCACATTTAAATCAAAACTTACCAATTGGAGCTCTTATTATGCTGTTTATACTCATCTCTAATTCTGAAGTTAAGCAAAAAGGTTGAGTTCTTTGTTATTTCCAGTATTCTACTGACTGAACTATGCAATTCATGCGTACATTTCACATATATTATTTGTATCCCCAAATATAATCTAGATTTAAATAAAGCACAAGAAGTTTTGTCAGAGACGTTACCAAACCCTCTTAATAAAAAGATAACGACATTATACTTGCTCACATAAAGTTTATTAATCCCTGCCAACCCAGATCTTAAAAGACTAATAAATGATTATAAAAGACTTGGAATGACTGAAAATAATTTAAATAGATAAAAAAATGTGTGCATGTGCTCAAATTTCATTTTGATGATCACTCTAAACAGAATATCCAACCACAGCTATTGTCATGTGTTCTTGACGTGTCCTTACCCTCACCAGGTTATAGAAAAGGAAAAATTAATGCTGAAATTACTTAATTACCTGTGGCAATATTTAATCTTTGACTTTTTTATTCCTTCTTTTATGAAAGGGGTTTTAAACAAAAACTGAAACTGGGCCTAACAAACAGATCTTGGCAGTGCTCTGCAAGCTAACAGAGTAACTACCTGATTTTGGTGCCAGATTCTACTGGTGAACATCAAGCCTGTCAATAACCAGTACTCCCAAACTGGGGCTGAGCTATGCCATTTTTAAATCAGTCTCATTCAAGCATAGTACCTTTAAATGTCCATGCTACTGAATCAGATGTCTGGCCACATTACCCAATACTGACTTCTACACACTAATCTATAAAATTGTCTGCTGTAAGGGGAAGAGCCCAGGCTGTGTCCACTGATTATAGTATTTCCTGCTGGGGTGCAGGTGCTTCTTGCTATGACAGTCGGCCTAGGAAAAACAAATAGGAGACCCTTCATAGCATCCTCTCCAAAACAGCAACTGTCCAGAACTGACAGCTAGCATCTTCCTATAGTCTAACACCGATGTGAACCTGAAGCCAATCCCTACTATTAACAAGGCAATGCTGCATCTCGCAGAAATTACATGCCACAGCAAGGTAAAAATGACAAAGATATGCTTCTCAGGCTGCTGCACCTTTTCTCCTATTCAACTAGCACCAGTTTGACAATGACAACACAAAACCATATTAAATATCTTTCAAATTCTTGCAAGAAATTTGAGAACCAACCACGAGAACTGGATTTTTTTGGTCATAGAAACTGAGGCAACATTAAAATCTTTCATGCTGTCCCATCAGTCTAACGAGGCCGTTTCTGACTGGCGCGGCAGGAAAGCTGTGGGTCACATCGGCCACACCGAGAACGCCCCCTCTTCCCTCAGGCGTGACGACCGTTGGGGCCGCCTCACAGGCGGGACAGGGGACGGCGCAAACCTCCGCTGAGGCAGAGGTGATAAGCAGGATCGAAAGCCGCAGACCAACTCCTCACCTCCGCCGTAGCACGGGTACCGCTTTGAAGACATCGTCCCGCTTCAGGACGGCGCAATCGCCCTCACAAATGCGCGGGCCCAGCCTCAAGCCGTCCTCCATCGCCACCACCGCTCTGTGCGCCTTCCGTCGCGGGGGTGGCGAGCGCGCAGGCGCCGCCGGCCCGCCGCTGGTCCTGCCATTGGCGCATGAGCCGCCCTCCTGCCAATGGCAGGGTCCGCGGCGGGCCGGCGGCGCCTGCGCACTGAAGCAGAACAAGCTGAGGCGGAGGATGAGTGGGAGGAGTGAGACCCCCTCGGAAGCGAAAGAGCCGGCCAATGACGGCTGATGAGCAACGCCTCTTGCTCCATGGCGACGCCACATGCTCCCTCGGGATTGGTTGTAGAGCCGGAAGTAAAGGATCGGCGCCAAAATAGAATGATGAGGGGGGTGAAGGTTTCCTTGTCTCCTCAGGTGGCCTGCGGTGGTACGCTGCTTTCTGTGGGACAAAAGCCCTCGCTTGTTGAGGGAGGTCGGCCGACATCGTTGTTGTTTTGTTCCCTCATCGCCAGGATTGTGTGGTGAGGCCCTTTAACGGGGCACCTCTTTGCCTCCGCGGGCGCTGTGGTGGGGAGAGGGAGGCCGAGTCTTCCGCGAGGTCTTCAAGGTACCACAGGGTCTTTGCTCCCAGTCCTGCAGGTGTAGTCCTCCTAGCAAATAACTCTAATATAAGTTAAGTCTTTTTCTGGTAAAAATTTCTCTCTTTAGCTCAGTTTGTCATCGTGTTCCCAAGCTGACGCCTGCGGAGCGAGATGAATAGTGACCCTAGAGGCAGGGGATGCCCTCGGGCAAGAGGCTTTCAGGTATGGCGAGGAGGGTGGCGAGGCGGATGGCGAGACAGAGGACAGAAGGGAAGTAGGAGAAGAATGTCTGAACCTGGTGAGTTACTTCCTGTGCTTCTCCCTGTTTTCTGAAGCCATAATGTTTTATCGCTGAGGTAATTATAACTGTCTCCTGGTGCTGAAAAGAATCACTGAGAATAAAACTTTAAAGGTATTAGTACCCACATTGTTTTAATCCTTGTTTTAATTTTTTTTTTTTTTTTTTTAGTAAGATCTCAACTAGTTCAATTAACGTTGGACCAGTTTATTCCCTATAAGGGCTGGAAACTTTATTTCTCTGAAGGTACTTTTATACCAAAATTATATGTAGTTAGTGGTTTATTCTGTTTTTTTAGAGCTGGTTATAAGTAGAGGGAAGAAGTTCAACAGAAAGCAACTGAAATTCATATTTATTGTATAAAAATGTGAATACAGTAGAGATTTTGGGCTTGTAGCATACTATAATCTTTGTGGGGTCTAAACCTTGGAAAATATGATCTTTCTTAAACCTGTTTAATTAGCTACATAAAACTTGCAAGCTATCAAAAACTGGAATATACATACCTCAGCTGTACTTTTCTTGATCCTACATGCATGTCCTATGTCATCTTAGACAAAGTTCTATTTTTTAATAGGTCTTAGAACATTACTGTGATACTATAGAGATTATAATTTTCCTTAGTTTTGGAATGCAGAAAAATATTGGGAGAGAAATTGCCACTTTATGTTATTTTGTGAAATGAAATTAATTACTTATGGCAATTACTAATGCAACATGTTTCTAATAAGCTTATGCTGACAAGTCTCCTTTTGTCCAGAAGACTCAAGCCTTTGAAAAGTTTTTCATGCAACGCATTGAACTTTATGATAAGGTAAAAGCAAAACAAAACACTTCTCTCCCGCAATAACCTATTGTTGATACAATATACAATTACAAATATAGTGTATTGTCTCCATCAAAAATAAACATTTCATATCTGTGATGGAGATTATGACGTGATTTGGATGTGTTGTGTTTATAACTTGAAGTGTATTTTGTAACCTAAAATATTTCACAGGATGAAATAGAAAGAAAAGGAAGTATTCTAGTGGACTATAAGGAACTAATACAAGACAGAGAATTGACTAAATCAATACCAAATATATCTACTGAATTAAGGGATATGCCTCAGAAAATACTGCACTGTATGGGTCTGGCGATTCATCAGGTAAATGTATGATATTCTAGTACGTAGAAGCATAATCCTCACAACAAAAAAGAATCAGTGGGATTTAGAGGCAATCATGTTGTAACCCCAAATTTCTGTTTTTCTGCCTTATAGTAAATTACTGTTTATTTAAAATCCAAATTCTTCCATTTTTCCACCATTTCTGTATGGCCCACAAAAATCACGTTTTGAAAATGCTTTGGTCTTGGTGCATTTTGCTTATTCATTGTCAAAGCGATTAATTAAAAAGTGTAGTTCTAACACTTATGTTACTCCTTATTGGGAGCTTTAATTCCTGGTTGTGTTGGGGTTTCGTTGTTGGGGTTTTTTTAATATACTGTGAGTTACCTGTGCTGTGTGTCCCACCTCACCCAGCAGAACTGTGGCTGGTGGATCAATGGTGAGCAGATTCAGGAATTCTTGGCTCTGTTCAATGTCTCTTAAGGTAGCATTTCATAGCTGGTTGACAGGCAAGTTCTCAGATGTTTGTGCTTTAGTCAAATAAAACAGCAGCATTAAAGATTACAGCCTACATTTTTAATTAAAGAAACAAACACAGCAAATATGTTGATTTTAAAATTCCATTTAAAATAAAGCTTAAAACTGCTTAGAAGCAGAAAACCACTGTTTAGTGAGAGACAGCAGAGAGCTCTTTAGGCTTCAGTAGAAGGATCTGATTGTAAGGGATGGTAATCCGACTTAATAGCCAATTGAATCCATGTTGCATGGCACACTGGTGTGTCTTTGTGTCTGCCTCTCTGTTCTGTGTAGGTGCTAACAAAGGACCTTGAAAGGCATGCTGCAGAGCTGCAGGTGCAGGAAGGATTACCACTTGATGGAGAACCTGTAATAAATGTGCCTCTCATTCATGCCAGGTAACGGATGTTGAGTATTTGGGTTTTTTTCCCAGGAAGATCTATTTGCTTGTTGTTTAATAGTTGTCAGTGTCCATGCATGGTACTGAAGGCTTATGTATTTTATTGAGAGACTTGACTCTCTGAAGCTATTTCCCAAAGAAAAGTCTGCATTTTGCTTTTTCACCATCACAAAGGCTAAGCTGTCCTTGTGAAGAAAAAAGTGAAATGAAACCTGCTTATAAGCTGAACAAACAGCTTGTAACTAGAAAAGCTTATAAGTAGAGATGTAACTTGTAAGTAGGACAACTATTCTATGAAACATGTATTGATTAAAACCAGAACTATTTAAATTTCTGCTATTTACTGGAGAGGTTAGGAAATTATTATGATTTAACTTTTTGTAAGTCTGTCTTTGTAAGGAGGCTGATTTGGAGGGTGTGGACATAAATTACAGCTTGTAATATTTATTATTCCTTGTATGGATGTTTTTACAGTGGTGTATGAGGGTGTGTTATTTCATATTAGCTTAAATCTATTAAATTATTATTGGTAGACAGTCTCAAGAATATTAATTCTAATTAAGCAAACTTTAATCTGAAATTAAGAAGAGATAGTGGTGTTCAGGGCTCCAAGCAGAGGGAGCATGGAAAACCCTGGATTTCAGGGGCTAGACTCTTCTCAGTGGTGCCCAGAGACAGGAGCAAGGAAAGCGGGTACGAAGTAAAACACATAATATCCCATGTGAACACAAGAAAATGCTGGTTTACTGTGACGATGGTCAAACAGCAGCACAGGTTGCCCAGGGAGGCTGCAGAGTCTCCATCCTTGGAGATACTCAAAACTCACCTGGACACGGGCCTGGGCAACTGGCTCTAAAGTGGCCCTGCTTGAGCAGGGGAGCAAGACTAGACATCTCATGAGGTCCATCCCAACATTAACAATTCTGTTTGAAGTTTGTTATTCTGAATGATTTAGCTGGGTATTCCTTGTCATCCTTAACAAGGTGCAATGTGTTGTACCTGATGACACGTTCTTATGTCCTTGAAACATGAAAATCCACCCTTCCTTTTGGAGCATAGGCATAATAAATCTTACATCCTTTTGTGTTGCAAGTCTAAGCTCTGGTCTTAATCCAAAATAATAGAAAGAAAAAGCTATAGATGACTAAAAAGTAATTTCTGTTGTATCTCTAGTCCCTGTTGTTTACGGGAGAGAGGTTTCACTATATAAACAAACTGTACAGCTGTTGAGGTATATAAACTTAGGAATGTTAAATGTTACGCTGCTTTCTAGACCAGGATTAAAGACTATGCCATGGGTCCACAGACAAAATATTTCTAATCATTGCTCTGGATTACTGTTGTTAATTGGTGTGTAAACATCTTTTTTTTTTTTTTTTTTTCCCCTCTTCTTTTTTGGTTGGGTGCGGGTTTTTTATTGTTTCTTTCTTTGTTTTGGGTTTTTTTTGTTCTGCATTTAAGTACGATAAGCTTTCAAAATGTTAATGCATAACTTTTACGTAGGGTGTACAATTATGATCCACTAACTCAGCTGAAAAATGTTCGGGCCAACTGCTATGGAAAATATATTGCCTTGCGTGGTACTGTTGTGCGTGTCAGTAACATTAAGCCTCTGTGCACTAAGCTAGCTTTTGTATGTGGCACGTGTGGAGATGTTCAGAGTGTTCCTCTACCTGATGGAAAGTATACTCTTCCCACTAAGGTAAGTTAAAACCATTTAACTTCATATTTTTCCCTTATCTGTAGTGATTTGAGGAAAAAAAAAATCAATATCACTGGTATTTAAAAGAAAAAAAATAAAATCTGATATTTAAAGTTAGACTAAACAACAGACACATTAGAATTAAACTTACCGTGCAACACTGTATTACTGCATAACCTTGTTATTTGAAAAAAAAAAATGTATCCTGCTGAAACAAAAGTAGTATATAGAAACTCCCTCTAATCTAGAAAAAATTTCTTTGGTTCCATTTCACCAGTTAAGTTTAAAAAGCATCTTCCACCTCACTGTGGTGATTTTCTGTGGTTAGATTTTGGGGGTTTTGGTGGCTTTTGTTTAGAATTTTCTGGTTTAATTTCACTGCTTTTTATCTGCATTTTAAAAAGTTGTTAGACATAGGACAGTGCCCAGTCATTTGATGTTACCTGATGTGCTCAAGTGAAAATACTATCTCCTGGAACATCTACAAGTAATTAAAAAAAACAAAGTTCACCATAGGGATCATACAAATTGGCTGTATTTGCTCTAACAACTATAAGTCAGGGTTCGGGTGTCTGCTTAATAGATCTTCATTAATTTTGCATGTGCTAATTTGTAGTCCTAATTTAACTAGCTTTTTTCCTGACATAGGTCCTAATGAATCACATTGCTTTACTTTCTTTTTTAAAAAATCAAATAAAGCAATTTCAAATTGTGATTTAAAAGAAAAAAATGTTGAGAATGAATGAGAATTGCTATTGTTCCAGTGCCTTATTCCCGAGTGCCGTGGTCGGTCCTTCACAGCTGACAGAAGCTCTCCTTTAACCACTACAGTGGACTGGCAGTCTGTTAAGTAAGCATCTCTTCCCTTCTGTACAAAAATGTAATGCAACAGGGTAGTCAAAAAGTGACAGGATGGTTAATTCCATATTACACTGTGTAATTTTAATATTCTTTTCTGGTAAGTACTTTTCAAAACTTAAGTTACAAAGCAGTTGTTTTATTGTAGCACCAGTATACTTAATATATTAACTTTATTCAATATAATAGCTTCTCGGAAATTCCTCCTACTGTGACTGAGCTCTTTGAGAAATGTTCAGTTTGTGCTCTTTGCAGCTTTTCTTGATCATTTCTAATTGCATCTATTACTTAATGATTCCTTTTAATCAGCAGTAAGTCAGCTAGAAAAGTCCTATTAAATTACATTGGTCGGCTGTGACAGTTGACTTGAATGAACTGAAAGTAAATTTGAGGGTTAAAAATCTTAGTTTGAAGTGATGTTGACTGTGTCCTCCAGTACTTAAGGTACACTTAGTAGAAGGAAATAATGCTGTGCCTGCCTATTCACCTACTTTCTATGCCTAATCAGCAAGTAGGTATGCCTAAAATCTGTGAGACCTTTGCTATGGGGGAACAAGTTATGGTTTCTACAGAAATTAACAATGTTAAAGTGTAAGAAGGTGGACAGTGGATCTGGTTTTCATCTCTTCCATCCTACTATGTGCTATTAACGCTATGACCATCCTACTATTGCCCCGTAATACTCATTCAGAAGAGTTCGATGTGTTGTTTCTTGTCTATCCTGTTAGCTCACTGCAGTAAGGGGGCCAGCTTGGAAAAAACTGAAATTTCCTTACTTTTTCCCACTTCTTACATTCAGATTCTGTAAGTTCACATATTCCGTATCAAAATTCTTATTGTGCCAAATGACATCTAAATATGTTTTTCTTTATTAATGTTCTGTAATAAGTAATTTAAAAAAAAAATAAATTAAAATAGTGCTGACATTCTTGTCAGCAGCTCTAGAGGGTGCTGTTTATCACAGCTTCTTAAGAAAAACTTAACTCTGAGCTTCAAGGAAAACTATCAGAGCTCTAAGTGCAGAGCCAGCACTGGAACCTTTTAAAGAACTTGTTAAGTTGCTAGCCTTTTACAACTATACAAACAGTGAGCTATTGTTCTTGTTATGCTCTGAGGAATTCCTTGAGCTTTGCTAAGGTTAAATTGCCAATTAAGCATTCACAAGAGCTATAATGTCTGACCTCTTAATTTTTGTATACAAGGTCCATCTTATTTCATGTACTAAGTCTGAACCAAAAAAGTCTGTTTCTCCAAATTCAGCACTACTGTTTCTAGCATTTGTCAGGGCATTTCTGCTGTCTCCCTTGTCAGTTTGGAAAGGATTGGTTGGAAGCACACAGCTGCAGATCTTGTATGCTGTAAATGAATTGGAAGTGTTACGCATGGAGTGTGCGCTCGCCTCCTGTTTTGCAGGGTGCAAGAACTCATGTCAGATGATCAGCGAGAAGCAGGCAGAATCCCTCGCACAATTGAATGTGAACTGGTTCAAGATCTTGTGGACAGCTGCGTACCAGGAGATATGGTCACAATTACAGGGATAGTAAAGGTGTTGAGCACTGAGGAAGGTAAAATACATCATCTGAGACCAACTTTTTCCTAGGGTGGGGATTTTTCTAGCAATTACACAAAAACAACAACAGCCATGCCCCTTAATTTGAGCTCTCAAAGTTATAAATACATTAAGTGTATATTTCTTCAGAAGCTCCAGAAATTTTATAACAAGGAGTTATTTTGAAAAAGCCAGAAGCATTGCTGTCCAGGAGGAGCACTGTCTCGAATGCCCACTGATAGAGACAGGGGTTTGCAACCCACTGCTCTATACACAATGATGGTCCTGAATCTGAAGTGCCAGTCTGACATCTGATGTTTTGGTGTGTCAGCTGATAGGAAAGCCTTCTCTGGACCACTAATGTAGGGGAGGCATCCTTACTTCCTGAAGAGTCACTAAGACTCGTTATTTGCTTAACTTTTTAATATCTCCTTCAAACGATAGGAAAACTGTCACACTGTTGTGAAGGAGTGTTATCTTTCTTAGTTTAGTCCTCCCTGGAAAAAAATTACAACTTTTTTTCCTTTTTTTCTTTTTTCCCCAAAGTGAAGAAACAGCTGTAATAGAATATATTGCAGAGAACTGCAGTACTGATTTACTGTGAGACCATGTTCTCTGCTCAGTCAGTAATCGTTGGGGAACATAGAAAATGATTAATTATTAAGCTACATGTTTAATTCTTCTGCACCGTGGATTTTTTTCTCTCTAAATATTGAGTGGAAACATCTTATATTTGACTTTTGTTTGACTAGAATAATATAATAATTGAAAATTTCTGGAAAACTTCATTTATTCTGGGAGAAAATTCTCCCTATATACATATGCCCTCCTAATCAGCAAAATATTTTATTGTGTACCTAAATGGAGGGAACTTAAAGAACAAATGTAACTAGAAACTTTGCATCAATTTTTGAAAATGCAGATGTTCAGTTATTTAAATATGAACATTTTGCACACGGCTGTACTTAATATTTCTGAATTATCCTACGCCATTTGTAAAGAACATCAGTACTTCGTGATAGAAAAAATATTCCTTCATCCTTTCTCAATTTTTCTAACAGGAGCTTCTAAAAATAAGAATGACAAGTGTATGTTCTTGTTATACATCGAGGCAAATTCTATCAGCAACAGTAAAGGACAAAAACCAAAGAATTTTGATGATGAGACTTTTCAAAGATCGTTCATGGAGTTTTCACTTAAAGACCTCTATGCTGTTCAGGAAATTCAAGCAGAGGAAAACCTGTTCAGGCTCATCGTGAAGTAAGTTGTGTCAGACCTAGACTAGGTCTAGGATTAGACTTCTGAATCAGCATGACCACCTTCAGACAAACGTGACAGCTAATCTTAAAGCTATGAGATGTCTAAGGCTTATGCAATAGATACCACAGAGATTTAACAAACTAGCGGGCAAGGGGCTTGGGAGGAAGTGAAAGTATTGCAGTGGGGATCTTAGGACTTTGAGGAATTTAAGGATACAGGGAAGTTAGGAGGGTTTTAGGTCAGCCCTGAGACAGAAAGCTATGGGTAAAAAGCCCAGTTAATTAATTTTGCTCCTCACTGAGTAAGTTCAACTCAAGAGCAGTGTTTTGTTCTCTGCTCCGCTTTTCTACAGCAGAGGAAAGAGGTGCAAGAACCGAGCAGAGGGTGTGAAAGACCTCAGTTCAGACCGAGAAGTAGTCTTCTAGCTGGGGCGTCCCTCAGGCCCTCCTAGTGGAGTCAAAAACCATGAAACTAGCACCTTTAAAAGGACCGTTAGAGGTAGTTACTTGATTAAGATAAGAATAGGTGCAGAAACCACTGGGAAACTGGTTCTCCTCCGTGTTTGTGTGAATTCAGATGAAAGGCTTTTTTTTTCTCAAGCATATCTGGTTATCTGAAAATTTCAAGAAATTTGATGCTGTTGATTTAAACTGATTCTGTTGGAAATTCAGCAACAGCTAACCAAAAGTTTTATATGTTTATAGAGGTATTCTGTGACAAGAGAGACAGAACAAGTGATTATTTAATAGTAATACAAGATTTATATTCCACTTATGTTACAGTGTTCTTTGTTTTACAGCTCTCTTTGTCCTGCAATCTATGGCCATGAGGTAATTTAACAGTTCTGCTTGCAACTTCAGTTTGAAATGTTTATACACAGTAAACTCCTAAAGGATTTATAAAGCTTCTCTGGGGTGGGAGGAAGGGGCAGGGACTGTATTTACAGGTGACTGTGACTCACAGTTGCTTTCAGTGACAAAGAGGTGGCAGCCTTATACCCTTAAGTTCAGCCATCCAGAAGGAAATGGTTATTACAGCCAGTTCTAAGGAGCTGTCACTATCAGTCACCATAATCAAATACTTATTAGTATTGGTATGTACCACTACAGATTGTAAAGGCAGGTTTGGCCCTGGCGTTATTTGGAGGATGTCAGAAGTTTGCAGATGACAAGAACAGAATCCCAGTGCGAGGAGATCCACATGTTCTGGTTGTTGGAGATCCAGGATTAGGAAAAAGTCAAATGTTGCAAGTATGGGTTGATTTATTTCTATTGTCTGATTGTACTTTTCTCTAATTCCTTGCTATCTTGACTTCTTGTAAGCACGGGCACTGGGACAAGATGTTAGTCTAAATAGATCATGGGGTCTGAAGATACAGATGTTATATCTGCAATTCCATGGTGGATAGCATGTCCCCAAATATTTCAACATACTTTGAAATGTAAGTGCTGTGCCCAAAGTCCTAGTAGTTTTTATAACACAGTAGACATGGCTGTGCTGCAAGTACTGTGACTGAAGTTATTCCTACTGTTTTGCAGAAGTATGTCTCTTGGGGTTGCAAGGACTTACACCTTACTGTTGGGCCACATTAAATAGAAAGAAAAAAATTTGGTTTTGTTTCAAACTGCTTCTCTAGAATAAGGCTTATGAAATTCTTCTGGGAGAGGGGAAAAAGTATGTCTTTCTCTTCTAGGCAGTGTGTAATGTTGCTCCTCGAGGTGTGTATGTTTGTGGTAATACTTCCACCAGCTCTGGCCTGACTGTTACACTGTCTAGAGATGGTGCTTCTGGAGATTTTGCCTTGGAAGCTGGTGCTTTAGTGCTTGGAGACCAAGGTAATATGTGTAATGCTACAAGTTTTGTATGAACAAACGTCAGGGGGGATCGGACACCTACCGCTGAGTCTAAGGTCAACTATAGCGCTTGCATAATTGTGGACTAAAAATGTAAATTTGAAGAATGATATTGGCTTTCCATGTCTTGGGAAGTTCTTAGCTTCTCCAGTGACTTTTCTGGAGGTGGTTCCTGCTTTCCTAAGGCCTATGATGTGTAGGAAATTGGAGTTCTGCAATTCACATACCAGCCTTACTTAATGTGTTAAAGAACTAGGCTTTCCTTTTTGAGAAATCTCTGATTTAATGGCAGCTACTGGATTCTTACTGTTTCTGAAAAATAGCTGGCTTATGAGATTTGTCTATTTCTATTTTTAAAAAGCTTGGTTTGCCATCTTAATGAGTAATGAAGACACTGCTTCCATGAACCAGGTCAACTTCATAATGGTTCAGCTGTGGCAGCATGAAGTGAAAACAAACCTTGCTGAAATGGACACTGTCTCCTGCAGTCCCTAAGATGTTAGGTTGGACTTCTGATAGATTATAACATACAGTCTCCCAGATTGTACAATCCAGTCCTGATTGTAGCATATGCTTGTCCATCAGTTAATGTGTTTTCTCATGAGTCTTTGTCTTGTGTTAATTGATTCCAGGTATTTGTGGAATAGATGAATTTGATAAGATGGGAAACCAGCATCAGGCTTTGTTGGAAGCCATGGAACAGCAAAGCATCAGCCTTGCCAAGGCTGGCATTGTTTGCAGTTTACCAGCTCGGACATCCATCGTTGCTGCAGCAAACCCAGTTGGAGGACACTATAACAAAGCCAAAACAGTGTCTGAGAACTTAAAGTAAGCACTTCCTGAAAAGTTGCTTATAGTTCACATTCAGAAGCAGATGCTTCTGGTGGTCTCGTTGCTTGTACATAACTGCTTTCTAGTTTCCTGGAGCATGAACACAAACTTACTGTAATAATTTTTTGTGGCTTTTGAGAGAGAAATTGCTGTTCTACTTTATTCTGAGTGAATGGGACAGGTTTTTTTAAGTGTCTTTGAAGCAGAGCAGAGTTGCTGTAGTTTTTCCACCTCTTTGAGCACTGTGTGGCTTTCTTGTCTGTACTCTAGAATGGGGAGTGCTTTACTGTCAAGATTTGATCTAGTTTTCATTTTGCTGGACACCCCAAATGAAGATCATGATCACTTGCTGTCTGAGCACGTGATGGCAATCCGAGCTGGAAAGCAGGCAGCATGCAGCAGTGCTGTTGTGACTCGTACCAACACACAGGATCGCTCTGTTCTCGAAGTTGTTTCAGATCGACCGCTACTTGAAAGACTGAAGGTAGGACTTCTGTGACTGTTCCTGTGGTATTCCTTGCACTGGGACCTGGCAACCCTGACCTGCTGGATGTCCTCAGTCTCCCACTCCCATTCTTCTCAGGATAATTGGCTCTGAATTAGAGAGGAAGCATTTAAGGCACCAGCCACCAGTTTCTACCAATTGTCTGTTGTAGCTAACGTTACCCACCCTGCTGGAGCTGCTGAAGATGTGTTTTGAGCCATCCTCATCTCCACGCAGAAGAGAAGTTATTAACTGACATGTTTGGGGTTTTTTTTGTTGTTGTTGCAGTAGTGAGAAGACACTTAGCATGAGATGCTCTAAAGCAAATTTGCTGTGTTAGATTTCAATAAAGAGCTACAGAACTAGACTGGATATAACAATTTGATATAACACGATTTGCTGTGAAGTATTGAATCCAAATAAAGCAGTGTGTAAACAAATCCTTGGGCATCTGCAACTCATGACAGATTTGGGGATTTTAGGAGAGGAAGCATATTTCTTATTAAACTTAAGTGATCAGTTTGAGGGCTGATATTGTCAAATGCCACGTCTTGGGAGAAATATCCCCTACTGGAGCTAAACCCATGCACATTTGGAAATGGGATGTCAGCAGTGATGTGATGGTTTAATCTTCTGGAAATATATCTTATAACAATTGGGAAATTGGATTTTCTCTTTTTGAGAAAGAATTCTTGAAATATTTAAATCATATCTGGCACTTATCAATGCAAATGAGATGCTTTGGCTGCTTTTTCTGAAATGGCCAAGTATGTTTAGTTACATGTCTAAGCACAGTGTACCAATTTTTTTAAGTACATAGTTCATATATGAAGCACTAAAGCCCTTACAGTGAAGATTTCACCAGATAAAGCATAAAAGATGAAGATTTTATGTTGAAATTTGTATTGTATGGGGTTCCAACACAGAAATCTAAGCTTTTTGTAATTGGGTTAGATCTTACCAGGACAAAACTTTGATGCCATTCCACATCAGCTGCTGAGGAAGTATGTTGGATATGCTCGGCAGTACGTTCACCCAAATTTATCTCCAGAAGCTGCTCAGGTCCTCCAGGAATTCTACCTTGAGCTCCGGAAACAGAACCAAGGAGTAGATAGTACACCAATCACCACGAGGCAGCTAGAGTCACTGATTCGACTTACAGAGGTAAATGCAAGTTGTAATACTTCAGGGATTGAAAACAAAGAGATTATTCCTAAACTACAACTGATATCCTATAATTTTTGACAGTTTATTCACTGCTATACTTTTTTGTTGTGGTTTTATTAAAAAAAATAGTGATAATGCAAGAGACTTACAAATACTTAAGAACTACTGATGCTTAAAGTCTCTTAAAAAGCAAAACACCCCTGAGGGAGTGGAAAGAGAATTTGTCACATTCTCCCAAAAGAAGAATAAATAGGTCCAGGCAGAGACAAGCTGCTGCCCGTCTTGAACTTAAACTGCTGCTGTTTTCCCTAACACTATGCCTTAATAATGTTATTTGTGATCTGCTACTTCCCAAGGATACAGTTAAAGTCCAAGCTGTAGCCTAATAATGCAAGTGTGCAGAAGATGACATTGAAATGCTATCAAAAAAATAGAGGAATCTTCTTCTAAATCCTGTAGGCTCAGGTTCCATCTCTGCTCCTAAAATTTATGCTTGTTGTGGGGTAATAGTAGCCTTGTTTCACGTCGGTGTAATATATCTTAAATATACCTTTGTGGGTTTTTTTGGTTTTTAAAGGCACGATCAAGGCTGGAATTAAGGGAGAAATCTACCAAGGAAGATGCTGAGGATGTAATAGAAATAATGAAATACAGGTAATACACACTGCTTTTAAAATAAATAAAGCATTACGGTACTATTCATTCTAAGACTGGTTTGTTGGGGTTTTTTTAACTACAGATATGCAAACACAATGAAGAAATGAGTTCATCAAGTTTAGGACCATGATAGCAATATTCAGATTTGTTACTTCTTTAAAAGCTGACAGCAGCCCTAAGTTGATCACTCAGACCTTTGTGTTGTATCATCATAGCGGCTATGAACATCAGTGCACAGTAATTTAGACAAGAAGCGCTGTGAAATGTGTTTTGTCTTGTGTGATTACCCTCTGTTGCAGTTGAACAATTTAAGTTCAAAAGTGACTTGGGCAAGTGCTTAGTCTGAGTTCCCTAGATAGTGACGTTCTTACTAAGGGATGGTTTCCTATGTGGCTTCTGAGAACTTAGTTTCTCAAGTAGTTATGTTTCAAGAAGCAAATTAATGCACTCTTGCTTTTACCTCCTGCTGATCTTTTTTAATATATTTTTTAGCATGCTGGGAACCTACTCAGATGAGTTTGGAAAACTGGACTTTGAACGTTCACAGCATGGGTCTGGGATGAGCAATCGCTCACAAGCAAAAAGATTTGTTTCTGCCCTTAACAGTATTGCAGAGAGAACTTACAACAATCTATTTGACTTGCAACAGCTTCAACAGATTGCTAAGGAGCTACAAATACGAGTAAGTTTGGAAATCAAGCATCTCTTCGACAACAAACTGCAAAACTAGTCAAAATTATTTATTGTGAAATGGAAAGTGGAAAAGGCACATCTGTTGTGCCTCTCTGCAATCAACAGAAATAAGCAGCATTCACTGCTTTTAGGCTGAACACTTTTCCTGAGTTGCCCTTGTTTGTAAGCTTTACTAATCTTACTAGCTGTTTGACAATAACACCTCGTTGCACTAGTAAAGGTTGGTTCTGCTTCTGAAGCTAGTCTTTAACAAGATTCTGCTTTGTTTCATGAAAGGCAATTTTGATCTGTGTACTTACTTCCTCTGATTCCTCAGGGCACACACCTATTTTAATTTCCAAATTTAGACTCTTGCTGTGTTCATGTTCTATTTCGGCAGTGTAGCGAGGTTTCTGCTTGGTCTTCTCTGGCCCAAATATGCCTCTTGGGTTTTTAGGATTTCTGAAGCAGGAATAATGTTGTAACTGGATAAGAACATCATGTAGGATGGATGGCCACAAATGTGTTTTAGCCTGTAATCAATTTGCATTCTGTACTCGTGGGGGACTTCAGCCAAACAAAAATATTGATAGCTGATTCTACTTCTTGCTTCATAATAAAAAGCCTTAAATGCCAATTAAAAACTTAAAACTGGATTTCAGTGTAATGAGTGAAAAGTAGTGATAATTAATTTCTCTTCATGGAACTTATTATGGGCAATAATGCTGTTCTTTGTTACCTGGTTAACCTACTTTGGCCTGCTGGGGCAAGAAGGCTTCAGTTTCCAAACTTGTTCAAATGTTAACTGTACGTAAGTCTGCATTTTGGTGTTGAATCCTGTCTGACAGAACTTGTTACTGCCAGCTCTTATGACGTGATTGTTCATTCATTCAGTGACTAGTTACTTAAAGCTAATTCAATTAATTCTAATCTTCCCTTCATATATAGAATTTTTTTTTTTGCCCATTCAGAGTTCTAAACCTGTAACAAATACTTGGCAATCAGTGAGAGTTGTAGAAATTAGACTTTTCTTTGGTAGATACATGTGTTTCAGAACTTAGATTTATGCATAGTTACTCTGTATATTTTCTGCATGTCATAATGTGTAAGTAAAGCACAAAAGGGTGCAACTGACTGTATGCCACCTCCTAGTAGGCCAGCCATTTGCTAAGGAAACTAATCTACTCTTAGCTCACTTTATTTCACAAAGTTCTTCCAGACTGCTTATGTTGCTTTACATCAGACAAAATGTCACTCTTCCAATTACATATTTATTTTTTTCCTCTCTTCTTTTCCCAGGTATCTGACTTTGAAAGCTTTATTGGATCCCTAAATGATCAAGGTTATCTTTTGAAAAAAGGTGCAAGAGTGTATCAGCTTCAGACTGTGTGAAAAGAGCCACTGTGTTAAACTTTCTTGAGACCTAATCGTTGGATCTGCAGCAATAACACACGCCAAACTGCAGCCTAGCACGGCAGTCAATGCACAGCTGGCACTGTTGCTTACTGAGGTGTGAGTTTCCCTTTCAGAAACTCCTAGTGCCAACAGGCTCGCTTTAAGCTGCCGCAGGACAAACTGACACGTGGTATCGCTGATTTGGCTCGTCCTATAGCTCTGCTAGCCCAAATGAGGCTGTAAGACTAGCATGTACTTCATCATCCTTGAGGAGTGGAAAGTGTATTTTGTATTAACATTATCACAGTGCAGTAACAGATTTTACTTCTAAATTTAGTGACATTGGATCCACAAACTTAAACCCAGAAATCCTTCATGAGAAGGTATGAGTTGTGTTTTTAGCACTTTGGCTCATTACAGAAATTTGAAGTATAGAAATGTTTCCAAAAAGTTGGGAACCTTCATGTTGAGACAACGCAGTTTTATAGCTGTTAAATGATATCTTGATTTTTTTTTTCTGCTTCGCAGCTATTTATTGGTCTTTGTAGCTGAGATTTTATTAGAAATGCAAGTCTGATTTAAGAAAATATCCTTATTACAATATTTAATTGTAAAACAGGAATTGGATTTTATTTGTGTCTTTCATTAAACATTATATATGAGAAATCTGTAATTTGTTCAAAAGCATTATACAGTAACAGTGAATGCCTGTTGTGGGTGTTAATGGCCATTACAAGACACATAACACAAACATGTTTTGTATGTTTCTGTGTAACTCTGTTCCTGCCACAGAAGAATGTGTGTTCTGCAAGAGTAAAGTGCTGAATGTTTCCTGGCTTTTTATGAAATCAGAATTATGGTCTAGTGCAATAAAATGGCAGATGAGAAACTTCAGTGTAAGTATTAAAAAACAAACAACTCCCTCAAAAATTCAAGAATGCATTACTGATACTTCTCTTTTTCTTCTTTTATTTCTAAAGTAAGATATGTATCATAAATTGTCAGACAATAAAATAATTTTTTCTGCTTTTCTATTAAGTGACATAAGGATCTGATCTATAACATGCTTCCACAGAAATTTTGTATGAAAATACAAGCTTTACAGATTTGAAAGAACGTGTTAAACTACTCAATACTGCCTCAGTGTGAATCTACTTCAATATACTGGAAATTGAAAACTAGTTTTGTCACCAAAATTCAGGAATAAAAGAAAACACCAATTGAGCATTAAGGAGGAGGCATTTCCTTTTATTGCAGTGCTGGGTGTCAGGAGGATAGTTCCTCTAATCAGGCACCCCTAATGCTGGTTCTCTTGTCATATTTATACACAAATGTTACAAAGATTACAAAGTGGTACACTCCCCGTTACAATAATTGGTTCATATTTCTTCGCCTAGTATGCAAACATGCTCAGTTCCTTTCTCCACGTCTATCTTTTGAGTAGGTGGTATAATTTGGGTAGGGGGCTTATGGGTCAGTGGTCTTGGGGACCCTGGCCCAAATTACCTTTCCCCTAGTTTCTCAATACTTCAGTGTTGGTAATTGTTCACTATATGCCTCGGGATGATAAGGATGCTCCTGGAGGCAATTAGTGTCCTCCCTTTCTGCAAAGTACGTATATAAGGACCTTGAAATGTCTTGTAGCTCCTCCTTTTTCTCATGATGCGTAGCAGGTGCTCATTCTAAGAATTGTTAGCCTTCTACCTAAAGTAACAATGAATAGTTTCTTATCACGTATAAGTAGACCTTTGTCACAGACCTCTTTTTTGCTACAGTTTGATAGATGAGATGCTAAGAAATTACAGCTCTACATATGAACTCTTAAGTGGCAAGCAGTCTGCTCTTTCCGGGTTTTGTTTGCTCATTATGGTAACTGTGGTTAATGGCTTTTTTTAATATATGAACTGTCAGCCTGCGTGGGCATACACTTGTCAACTACTGTGGCTGCTGCGCACAGGGATAGAAAAGACTCACCTTCTTGCAAAGCGAGAGTTACTCCTACGTGAAGAGGCAACCTACTGCATCAGCTCTCACGACACTGATTTTAACCTTTGCCAACAGATTTATGCAGACTTCATGATGTTCCTACCAAACCAACTCTCCTGCCTGTTGGGGTCTCTGGATTGCAGCAGGACGCTTGTGTTTTATCAGCCACTCCTGCTTTTCTATTATCTGTGAACCTGCTGATGGTGCGCCCTGTCCCAGCATCCAGGTCACCACCTTCTACTCCTTCCTTCACCATCCTGGTCTTTAGAAAACAAGAAAGCAACTATATCTAGTTGATGTGGTAGAGGAATGAATAAATTAACAAGGTCATATACATTTTAGCTACTGTTTCAGCTGTGGAAGAGGTAAATTCCACATGTGATTGGTTTTTTCATTTGGTTGGGTTTTTTTAAGAGCCTCCCTTTCTTTGCTAGTTATTGACTACTGTAACTACAGCTGATTGACCACCTGGGGGTTAAACCTCAGCTGCTTGATGAACTGATGCCAGAAATGAGAAATAACAATGTCCTTTAGTGTTAGGGAAGGTAGGTAGGAGCAAGTCCCAGAAGCAAATAAATGGTTGCACATGGAAAAGTAAAGTCTTTCTCCTTGATCTAAAGTAAAGGTGGGTGAGGGAGGGTGAAGAGCAAGAACAAGACACTACTTAGGTCCTCTGAAAAGTCTCTTAAGGTGAAGCAAACATTCACCTTCCTCCGTTAAGGGCTTGTAAAGAGAACAGCTGGAGCAAAAAGCGTGGCCTCACAAAGCCGCCCCGCCGTGAGGGGGAGCGAGGTGACCCCAAGCAACCGCTCGCCATGCCGCCATGGACGTCACCGTCCGCGCCCGGGGACCCCCGAGGAAGATCCTCGGCCGGCAGGTAGGCCGGAAAACAGCAGAAAAAAACTGTTTTCCCCTTATTTCTCCTCACAGCTGCGACTTATCTTTTAATTCAGGCATCGCGCCCGCCGTGGCAGCCTGCCGTAAAGCACGCGGGCTGGCGGGGAGGGGGCTGCCGTAAAGCGCCGCAAAAAGTCGCGCGTCCCCCCCACCCCTCTCCGCACACGCACGCCCCTGGCTCGTACCCTGTCCCCTAGCCCCCGCCAGGCTGTCGGGGTGGCGGATGTCGCCGGCGGCGGGCGGTCGCTCGCTCCCGCGGGCAGGGTCGCAGCGTGCATAGGGGCCGCGGGCAGGCGCTACCCCACACCATGCTGGCTGCCGCTTGGCTGGGCAGGGATTTCTGGGGGCTCCTCCGTGGCGTGGGGCGGAGGCGGCCGGGCGGCGGCGCCAGGCCTCTGGCTAGCCGACCCGGGGCGGTGGCTGAGGCGGTGGAGGGGCGCGGCGGGGGGGCGGGCGGCGACCGCCATGGCAACAGCGGCGTCTTCTGCCTGGCGGTGGGCGCGGGGGCTCTGGCGCGGCCACGCGCCGCGCCCGTCTTGCGGCAGCACCAGCGACTGCTACGCGAGCACCAACAGCTGCTGCGCGCGCCCGCTGCTGCCTGGCGCCTCCTCAGCGGCGGGGCCGGGTCGCGACGAGCGGGAAGCGGCGGGGTCGCGCCGCCGGAGCGCCCCCGGGAGAGGCGTGTGGCGGGGCGCTATGCCGAGCTGGTACGTGACCTGGGAGGTGGTGGGGTTGTGTGGCGCGACGGTGGCTTTCTCGCCTTCGTCGGTGCGCCGAGCTGCCGGGAGCGCTCCTCCGCTGAGGGGCGGGGGTGAGGTGGTGCAGCCCCGAGCGGGGGAGCACTTTTTACCCGGTAGCACAGCGAAAGTCGCTCCGCTTGTTGGAAGCGGGTATCACGTCCAAACTTGGAGACACATAAGGGCTTTTTAAGTCTCTCGGTAGTGGGGTATTTTCCTTTTGAAGGCTAAGTTAATGTTTAGTAGTTAGAGGCCGTGTCTGTGTGTCTTGCGCAAACGCAGGTTGTTTCCCATAACTTACAAGGCTTTCTGGCTAGTTCAAGTTTGTGTTTGTCTTGATTAATTCTGTTATATGCCAAGTTAGGGTTTGCCTTCCTGGCCTGAAGTTCTTGCTTTCTTGCTTTTCAGTATGAAAACCCTTGGACGATCCCAAATATACTGTCAATGGCAAGGATGGGTTTGGCGCCAGTTTTAGGCTATTTGATTGTGGAAGAAAATTTCAATGTTGCCCTAGGTGTCTTTGTTTTGGCTGGCATAACGGATTTGGTATGTTTACATCAGTTTGGAAATACTTTGGGGATAGTGTGGGTTGCGGTGATCCCATTGACGTACACTGAAACTTAGACTCCAATGTAGAATGGAAATGAATAAACAGACTAGTTTTTATATTAATTGTTTTCTAGAAATGGTATATACATCTTTTGTGACATTGTGAAGGGAGCTCACAGATAACCGAAGGGGACTTAAGTGCTGCTGGAACGAAGGGGATATTAGGTTTCCCTGACCAGCCCCAGGTGGGCATTGTCCAGTCAGCGCTTATGCACTGTCTAGCGATCCGTTACTGTATGCAGGTGTACCCAGTGCACCTGGCATGACAATTGTGACAATTTTAGAACAGCAGTTACCTTTTTTCCTTTTTTTTTTTTCCTTTTAATAATGAGAACTGAATATGTTCAGAGGCTTCCCATATCTGGAATGTAATGTGAAAAAAGTATGATACAAATATCAGCTAACAGGTATCGTATTTCATCTTGGTTAAACTAGCTGTATTACATGATGTCATTCATGAAATATCTCTGTAACAGTAGCATATGTAAGCTATTTTTATTCTTAGTTTTCTAACAGAGAAACATTGAACTTTGTTCTTCCTAGTTGGATGGATTTATTGCACGAAACTGGGCTAATCAGAAATCAGCTTTGGGAAGTGCTCTTGATCCTCTGGCTGATAAAATTCTCATCAGTGTGCTCTATGTAAGCCTAACTTGTGCAAATCTTATCCCAGGTGAGAATATGTCATTATTTGCATGTACTATATAAGGTAAAGAAGCTGATGATATGTATAGTGACCTTTATTGTGTGTCTAGAATGAAAACTCTGTATAGCTCGAAACTCTTGCTTTCTCAGTTGCACTTTGCTATTTGCTCCTCTTAAATTCTTAAAAAACATCCCTCCCCCAACACAATAGACCTGCAAAACAAAAAGTATTACTGCTGGTTTCAAATGTACTTTCTTTAAAGCAATAGTAGTTAGTAGTTGTGTAGAAAGTTTTCTCATAGACTGGATTGTTTTAAGACTTTAGATGAAACACTTTCAGAAGTCATCTTAAAAATATTCAGTTGTACACAAAACTTGTTCAGAAGAAGTTGAGAGTGGTAATTTCTTCTTGCTTCATACTTTGCGCTCTTTTGATTTTGTTTTGGTTTTAATCATGGACGTCATTTTTCACTAGATCCTGTTGGCTTGGTTTTTCAGTTTCACTTACTTCCATGATTATTCTGAGGGACGTAGCGCTCATTGCTGCTGTTTTTTATGTGCGATACAAAACTCTTTCTCCACCGGTAAGTGTGTAGCGTACTTGTATGAACATGTAATCATCTTATTTTGATTAAGTCTTCTGTGTTTTTACAAGTATGAAAAAATGAACAAGCCTTTAACAAAGTTGTAACCAGGAGATTTTCATCTTGAGACTTGATGGTTGCTCAAAACTTGGGTGGGTAGCCTAAGATGTGATGCTGTACTTGTTCTTTTGCCAGATAGATTTGTAAGCAGAACAGTATTTCATAAAATAGGTTTCATAAATATGAGTCAGAAATACTGATAACTTCTTTTTTCACCTGTGTATGATGTGCAATAAATCATATAAGAGCAGAAGCAGTATAATTCTTTAGCACTACAGTTGACTTTTGTATCATGCGAAGAGGTATATCAAGTTGAATATACTAGAATTGCCTTTTTTCTTCTCTTTTGTCCCCCAACAGCGAACACTCAGTAGGTATTTTAACCCCTGTTATGCTACTGCCCAATTAAAACCAACATTTATTAGCAAGGTAAGAGTAATAACTCGTTACAAAAGGTAACTCCTCAGTACTTGGAGTGGTATGTAGTTTGGAGGGAGGAGGCTGTTTACTACTAGTGCTGAGTGCAGTTTCAAAATAGTGCCAACTAATTTGGAGGCAACTTAAATTCTGAGGGATTTTCAACTCTATATTCTCTCATAGCACATGATAATTTCTAGTGTGTAAGATGCTTCTTTAAAAGAGGTTTCTAAATAAATTTTCTGTATATAGACTAATACTGAAACCAGTAATAAAAGGGTGTATTGGTGTTCCTTGCATAATACATATCTTCATTTCAGTCACATTTCCTATTTTGCTTTTATCAGATGAATACAGCGGTTCAGCTAATTTTGGTGGCAGCTTCTTTAGCAGCTCCTGTTTTCAATTATGTGGACAGCATATATCTGCAGACATTATGGTAACTTACTTCTTCATTTTTTTTTTTCTTCATTTAATGTACTACTAAAGAAACTGGTAATTGAGATTAATGTTATTGCATGGAACAAAAAACCTGTGCCCAAATGATGTAATAGACCCATATGGCTGAATTTTTACACGTTTATTCTTAACTGACACAGGAGCTAGATATTTATTGGTGCTTAATTTACTATACAAGCAAAAAGTAGTCAAATTAAACTAGTTAAGATCCAGGAATAATAGTGAAGAAACAAGTCTTCAGAATAGACATGGTATACACAGGCAAAGTGTAAATTCAGATTAATGGAAGAGAAGGAAGTGGGAAGAAAGGCTGTATGGGTTCTTTATTTATTCATGCTCTTGAAAAAGCGACCTTGATATCACTAAAATTAGACAGGAAGTGTTTTCTCATTTTTGCTTTATATTGTACCTGCTATCTTGAAATCTAGGTTTCTGAAGCCTCTTTGAAAAGCACCTGAAGAAATCCAGTGATTCCTGCTAGACTATAGGAAGGAAGGGGAGGGATGGAATGAAAACAACTGTAGAGGAGGATACCTCCTTAGAAAATGGCTGTTCCTTTCACTGTTGTCACTGGAGGTCTGAACTGAATCTGAATTGTAGCTGACAGCAGGTGTTACAAGTGCAGTTATTTCTCCTGAGCAGTTGGGTAAGAGTTCAGAACGAAGAAGCTGAACAGCAGAGAGCAGAATTACTTAGTAACATAGTTTAAAGTAGTGGGAAATCCAGTGTTACTTGTCTTTTAGTGGCAAAAAAACCCCACAAACACAAACCCCAAAGCTTTTAAGGAACTAGGAACTTTGATCTTAACAGTCAATATGGTCTTTCATCCTGTTGGAAAGCCACATCTGGAACTGCATCTGTGAAAGACACATACCTTGCTGCTTGTCTGGGACTCTGTGAGAGAGTTTCCATGTTGTGAGTAATGGAGAAATGCTGGGTGTAACTTACCGAGGTCCTCTATAAATGCTCTCAAAAATTACCTGAATGAGTCTGGCAGTGTGTCCAGGGAGGGCAGCAGTAGTGGAAGGGTAGGACTGTAGCGGTGGCTCACACCTGAATGGTATCAGCCTTTGGCACAGAGGAGCACTGCTAATTTAGAAATATATATATGGTTATTCCCCAGTGCCTGGGAAGGGAACAAAAGAGGCTGAAGCTGAAACTTGTGCCTTAGCTTTGGAACTTGGTAAAATGTAAGTTCAAGTCTTGTACAATTTGAACGCTCACCTTTCATACTACCAGGGGATAGTTTCTCATGTCAGTCAGTTCTCAAGCTGGTAAAAATAATGTAGGGTACAAATACTGAAACGGATCTTTTGTCTTCCCTTCTCTAAAACAAGTGCTAAAATGGTAAAAATTTGGCCTAGTATGCAATTATACTGAAGCATGCTACATAGCGCTGGATGGCAGTTCCTTTGTTTATCTAATCCTCCACTTAGTACTGAATTTCAGCATATAAACTGCATTTCTGTAGGACATAGTCCTTGACTGTGTAGTGAAAAATAGGAAAGACACTTAAAAATACCAATTTTTATTATCGTACTTAGAATCAAATGACTTACAGGAACTATTTTCCCCAAAGGTGCATCACAGCTTTCACAACAGTAACATCTGCGTACAGCTACTACCACTATGGCCGAAAAACGGTTCAGGTGATAAATAACAAATGAATTATTCCTGAAAGGGCTGGGTCTTGGCAGCATGGTGTGCTGTCCTGCTGAAGATGGTTGTAGTGCAACTAACTGAGTTTTGGATCAAGAACTCTTGTTTTTCTGCTTAAACTATGGCATCACAATGAAGTGAAGTTTGAATGTGTACTGTGTATATATAAAGAGAGACTTTGCAATGTATTTTAATTTGTTTAAAAATGAGGTTGTTTACAAAATCAAATAAATAATATTCTTAAAGACCCAGGTTACTGTTGCTGCCATGTGCATTCTGAATAATTTTATACTGTTTTAAAGTTAAAATATGCACTTTTCACCAGCTTTTTTGCCATCTTCATGCAAGGCACTAAAGTAGACTGAGATCTGAGAAGATAAAGCAATTCTAAGAACAAATTTGTCTTTGCACCTCAGCCTAAGTCAGTAAACCAGTACTGCTTATTAGGACTTAATGACGTACGTCAGCTTGCAGCAGAAGTAAGCATGTCATTGAGGAACAGTATCTTCAGAAGTTTAAACCAGAGTGATAGAAATTTTACTTCATATTCCATGGTGGTATGGATAAGCCATGAAGAGCCACTGCCTTGCTCCCTTTTCTTTTTAAATACGAGCACCAGTGAACTGTACTCATCAGAGAAGAGTATTGAGTCTCTGAAGGGTCAGCTGTGAAGAGTCTGTACCCACATGGAGTTACATTTCTCATACTATATATTCATTCCTAGTAATCAAAAGAAACTGTCTCCTAGATGTCCAGATTCTTGAAAGTTGTTTAAATAGCCTTGGAGCAAAAGGGCATTTTAAATATTGTCCAAATGAATGGGGAGAGTGGAAGAAACTTTTAGGTGCAGGTAGTGTTAGTTCTTCCTGTACCTCTAGCTTAAAGAAGTGTACGCTGTGATTCCCCCCTCAGGCAAGGGCAACTTGCACGCGTTCTTCGCCTGGTCTCTACTTACAAAAAGATACAGACTAAAGCACTAGGCAGAACTGATTATGTTGATCATAAACTTATATTTTTGAGCAATGTGATGTTTCCTGTATGTCACAAAAAAAGACCGCAACTATGAAGGGCTTAAATAATTGAAATCAGGTGGTAAATGATACCATTGTATTATTACAGAAGAAAATTTGTTGTAGACATCTCTTTTGAGAGCACACAGTCTCTTTTGTGACTGCATATGCTTGTATATACAAAACATTTTAATATTTTTTTATATTTAAACTTGTATAGAATGGTGCACAGAGAAAACACTTGATTTTTATTAGTACCTTTTTCTTAACTGTCCCCATGTTTTGCGGTCTACCCTGCCTCTTATAGTGAAGGGGTAGAGAGCAAAGCCTATGGAACTTCCCTTAAAGTCTCTGAGTATTTAGTAAAATAGAGTATTTTTTTTTTTAACAGTTTAGAAAGGAGAAATTTATTGTACCCAGGTCAGGTCATTCATGTTTGGTTCTGGTTAATGGGATTGGGTTTGGGGGTTTTCTGTGAGTTTGGGGTGGATTTTTTCTTTTTTTAATCACAGATCCTTTTGAAACATTGCATGAAATCGTCAGGGAAGGAAAAAATACCGGTCACTGAAGGCTCCGTGTTGGTGTGTGTGATTACACTTGTCGTTACCTCTGTTGATGATAATTTAAATGTACAATTATTTGGTGGTATGTGCCTGAATATTTGTGTTAAATAAAACTCGTCTGGATGGTAGAGCTACTGCTTTTTTCACTTATGTGTTTGGTACTTGACAGTTACGGTTAGCTTGCTAAGAGCACAACGCATTTCCCCCCGTGAGAAAACTCGGTACATGCGGGGGCACCTGCCATGGCCGCCGCGGCAGCGCGGCCCACCCCATGGTGGCAGGGTGGGGCGGGCGCGGCATGGCGTATACCCGCGCGGTCGCCGTACTCCTAGCCGCGGGCGGGGCGGGGTCGGCGGTGGCTCCGCCCTCTTCACGATGGCGGCGTCAGAGCTAACGCCGCAGCCCCTCGAGGGCTCCAAGCCGCTGAGCGCGCTCCTCAACGGCATTGCTCAGGCCGCCTACTACGGCAACGCGGACATCACGGAGGAGCTGTTGCGCGGGCAGCTCTACCCCGAGTCGGCGTCGGAGGAGTTCCGCGCCCTGCGCGCTAAGATGGGCGGCCTCCTCCAGGTACCGGCCGGGGCGGGCCTGCGGGACGGGACTGCGGAGGGGCAAGGAGCCTGGGGTGCCTACCCTGGGGGTTAAAGCCATTTCATCGGCCTCGCTGCCGCTGGGGGTCTGGTGTGAGTGTCTCCCCCCCGCACGAGGAGGGGGAGGTGGGGGTGGCTGTGGGTGCTGCCGCGGGGGGGTGAAACCGGCCGCCCTCAGCGTGGGGCTGAGCTGTACCGGGCATTTCTGGCACAGGGCTGGCGCTGGGACAAGGCCCTGAGCACTGCCTTGCCCTGCCATGTCCGGGAGGCTTTTGGTTTCATCGGTCACCGTGCATCCCGCGGTGAAACACGGTTTGGTGGGAAGCCGAAACCCGGGCGGAGATCGGGCCCTCCCTTGGCCTCTCCTCAGAAGCAGGAGTCCGGCAGGCCAGTGCGATGTGAAGGGCAAAAGATGAGGCTTGGAAATAAGTACCACTACTTGAGAACTTTCTGAGAAAAGCTACTATTCAAAATACAGATTTCTTACAAGAAAACTGTATTTTGGGAAAAGCATCACCATTTATAAAGTAAAGCAGAAAACAGATTTTGCTTTATGCGTAAGAGAGAAGAAGGTGTTTTTCTCCGGAATGGATTTTTTTTGCTCTCCCTTCAGAGAGCAAAGCATAGAGTAATTTCCAGCAGCTCGGGGTGGCACAGGGATCCTCCAGGTGCAAAATACTCGGATGACCGCTGCCACCCGGTGGTTAAATCCAGAGCTTTTTTGCAGGACTTACAAACTTGGTCGGTAGTTTTTTGGTATACTCACGTGAGGAAAAAAACCTAACTGCAGTAGCATAGTTTTGGCTGGATAATTTTTCATACCCAGGCCCTTGTATTTAGTAGTGAGCTTTTTACGTTGGTTTTTCCCTTTCTGAAGTGTCCTTTTTTGCATACAGCTGCAACACATTGCTTGCTAGGCTTTCCTTAGCACTGCACGTTATTTTTACTGCATGCTGTTTGTATTGCTGAAGATCATCAATCTGTTTTTCAAAACAATATCTTTTAAATTGCTGTTCTCTAAAGAATCCTTGGGATTACCTTGTGTCAGTCTGTATGATGGGGGGAAAAAAAAGTCAGAAATTTTAAAAGGAGTTGTCTTTGCTTGGTTTTATCTGTGTTCTTAATTTGTTACAAGATCAAAACTAAGTGTGTATGTGCTTTTTTAAAAGAAAAATTTCTGTGAAATGTCCTTTTTTGTTTCTTTTTCTCTGTATTGCTGCTTCTGTATTGGAAGTTAGTAAGTTAGTGCAAACATGCGTGTTAGCCCAGCAGATGAACAGTTAACTGCTGCTTTAAATGATGGAATCATTAAGTGCAATGTCACTAGATTCAATAGAGAACGAAGCTTAGTCTCTCATGATTATGCTGTCCTCACAGCGCTGTTAGCAGCAGCCTCCCTCTGTGGAGCTGAAGGTTAAGGAACTGCATGTGTGAAATGTACCACTTTGATATTTTTTTTATTGTTGCTCATGCCTGAAGACAACCGCCTTGGTGGGCAAAGCAATCAGATCTGCCACCTGTTCTGTGAGATGCAGTATGCCAGTTGGGATGTTATTGCCAAAATGGGAGGGGTTTTGCCCCTTTCACCCCATCCATTGCCACTTCTTCTTACCTTTTGACAACTACAGTGCTTTCTGGACTGCTCTGTGAGCTAGCAGTTTTCTGTTGTATTATTGAATAACTCAAAGGGAGGAAGAAAAAGAGAATTCCTGCAAAGTTTCTGAGTTTAAATTGTCTCATGACAAAGATCTGGCGAGCATCTGAGATGATTAAAGGAGACAGTTGGGACTGCATAGCCAACAGTGAAGGGGAGTGAGAGGCAAGATGTGCTCTTTTTTTTCAGCAGCAAGCTATTTTGCAGGCATATTGAAGTAAACTGAAATCAATGGCCTGTTGATGTACTGAGCAGTGAAGTAGAGTTGGTCAGAATTGGACACACTGCCTGTTCTATGCTCTGTCTCATGAGATGATGGTGACCTGCCTTACCAGAGCTCAGGAACTAAAGGCCAGTGAGGATTGGTGTCTGAGTCCATGGCTAAAAGCCAAGGTGTTTTGAGTTCTGCCTGACAGTATCACTGGAAAAAAAGATGGTTGCCCCCTCCACCCCCTCCTCCCCCAAGTATTCTGGCTGATATTTCAACATTTTGCTGTAGATTCCTGTTTAATTTTTGACTCGCTTCTCAGTTTTATTTTTAAAATTAGTTTCCTCTCTAAATCTGCCTAATCCAAATGTTACTGTGGTACCCATTCTTTTATAATAGTAATTTTTCAGACCTGATGGATATATTCCTTTCTTTTTTTTATAACCTGTTTTTCTTGGTGCTTTTTTCTGAGGTGCTATTGACTTACCCCTGAGAGATGTGGCAGATAACACAAGTAGTATTTTTCTAGTTATTTCAATGCAGTACTGCAGTACAGTAACTTTCGATAAATTATAACTTCATACGAATAATCTCCAAACTCCATATAGGCTTTGTTTTTCTGTTTGCAGAAACAGATAGCTCTTTAGCCATCACTGGAATGTGACAGCTGCTCATCCAATATGACGTGTTTGAGGCCAGAAGAAAAGACAGTGGCGCATCCAGAGGAAATAGCTAGAGAAAGTTAGGTAGGCAAATGTAGTTAACAGATGTGGAATTGAATGAGGATGCTGGCACTCGTTTTCTGCTTTTATGACGGGTCCATTGTTTCTTTAATGGTCAGATTCATATGATGCCCTGGAAAGCCTGGAATGAAAGCTGAATCATAAAGATTGATTCTTGCAAGACTTAACCCACAGGCAAAACCAGGGTGTCTTTTTTTTTTTTCTTTCTCAAATATGACTCTTATTCAAGCACTGTTGAGATGTCATATTCTGGACATAATGTTAATTCATGCCCCAGAAAACACAGATGATTAAAATTATTGAATATTTACCCATTGTTGTAACGTGGGTATATAGCTTAGGAGGATGGCAATGTGTTGGGGAGAGGATGTCACATTCCCCACGTGCTGCTTTAAGAATGAAAACTGGTAACAACTGTGATCTTTGAGGTCACGCTTTCCAATGTAAATTAGCATCTCACTATTACCAGGTGTATCTCATGGTCTTCGTGGCCACTACTCTTCTCATCTCCTTATGGATGAAATTCCTGGGAAATAACCAGGGTTTATGCAGTTCAACACACTTTACAGTTGACATTTTGAGCTGAGCAATACACAAACTACTTTGTACAGACACAACTTCATGTCAAGTGTGCATGAATTTGGGGTGCTTATTTCTAGTGGGTGACTTAAAGGAGTAACGCCTAAGTCCTGTGCATGCTTTCAGTATCTCTGTTCTAGAGCATCCTAAAAAATCCCTTGGCTTTCTGGTCATTTTGAGGGCCCTCTCTCTTTTACACCTCTGGGGGAGGGAGAGGGGAAGGTTGTTATTAGAGTTGTACTTTGGAATTAGGGAGGCTTAAACTTATTTTTCTTTCCCTCCATCTGCCTAGTGGAAAAATCCATAGGAAAAGTCCTAGCTATTATTTGTGATACCTTCTTTTCAGTTCTCACAGCTAGCCTACAAATCTCTGCCTCTTGCATAAACTGACTGGTCTGAAGCCATCACACAGAGATATGTTGCCAGCTGTTTCCTTTGTTTGAACGATGTGGCAGGAGGAGGGTGAGGGGAAAGTTGTCTTGGCCCTACAAGTTGCTTAGCTACATCTTTAAGCAGCTGAAAACTGCAAAACACATACATGCATACTAGAATACTTCTAATATTTCATTTATATTCCAGTTGCCTGGAATACTTTTAATATTTCTGTGAATTTAAATATGGGGCCGAGGGGAGGGAGTGTGTTTGTGTTACATTGTGTTTGCTGGTAACAGCAAGCTTCAAAAGTGTTTCTCTGTGCTTATAACATCTTAGTGTTTGGACACACATCTTGGGTGCTGGTGTCTCCCCAGCACCTGAAGGAGCAAGCTCCACCTGAAGATACGTGTTGGCCCTTCCTTGTCAATTGTCACATGAATTTCTGAGCAAATTTATTCCAGTCTTGATATTTAATTCATTGTGAAAAATCTGCATGATTAAAATGCTAACAGCAATGCTCATGTTATCTTTTTGTGGTTTTATTTTTTCCTTCCTCCTGTGGGTGTTGGAGGAAGGGGAGCAAGCACCAGAATAGCAACAGAAAGTCAGAGTACTTGTTTATACAGCCATTTCCCTTGTGTGCAGTGATCTTCATCTGAAGTTCAGGGGACAGCAGGTAACTTTTCTGTCTCCATTTATGATAATACCTAATTGCACTAAATACATTCTTTCAGGAGGTGGCCATACTGCTTATTTTCAAATACCTCATTTAGAAGCCCAGGTCCTTTGGTCAGTGTGGAAAAGATCAGATGTCTTATACTGTCTTCTGTTGACTTTATAGGAAGTGTAAGCACCTAAATTGGATGGGTTGAATAATGCCTCATTCCTGTCTCTTGAGGATATTTTTTTTTCTGACACCCATCTTCTTGATGGTTAGAAGCAGAGAGATTCATTGCCCTTGTGACTCAACTGCTGCAGTGCTTCATGTCTTCTAAGTAGTAATCGTAATACCATAAATCACTTGCTTGTATTAGAGCTGAGTATAAATAAGGTGAAGGACTTTCCTGTACCCTCCTGCATTCCACCTGTGCAAAGCATGGCACCTGTGAAAAGTATGAAGCTGAATAAGGGGCTACAAAAGTGTATCATATTTACTGCAGCAATAATTATTTAAATGTTTCTTTTCCACTGGTTTGTGTATAGAGTCGTCTGTCCTAGTTTTGTATTTATTGAAGATGTCATGACGATGTACTTCTTACAGCGCTTTCTGTTCCTGCCCATGGATCCATTGAATGTGCGTGAATCATCTGACCTCTTTCTAAAATGCCAAATTTACTTTGTAGAGAAATCATGTTACCTGATTACATTTATGTTTTTAAAAATCTCCTTTATTTTCTTGTGTGGAATATCCTGGAAGGTAGAACAAAGCCCTGGGAAAGCCGGCCCTGGAGAACTGTACCCTTTCAGTGTTCTTCTGTCGATTGTTTTTTACCCTCTGCCTTCGTACTTCCCAGCCTCCTGACCTGTAAGGTTGCAAAACGTTGAGAAACTGGGGAGATTAGCTTTTGCAAATTCTCACCCCCACCTTTTTTTGTTTTCAAAGATAACTTCATCTTGATTAAAACACTAAATTTCTCTCCTCCTTACATAAGTTTAATTTACTGTATTAGTTCCACTGGTAATAAAAAGTTACTTTATATCCAGAGTATTTCCACTGTTCTCCTTTTGGTGGCAGTAGGCTACTGGATTTATTGAATGTGATCATTTGCTGCTGTGTTGGAAGTGTACTGGTTCGCTCTGCTGCTGCAGATCAAACTGTACGTTGGCTAAATGACGATAAAAATTTCAGTGTGAGAAGTCTAAATATTTTATTACATTTGATTTATAAGTATTTATTTTCACTAATACTGAGGGTGTCACCATCTGTAATAAATATACTGGTATGTTATTGGTAAGATATTAATCAGACTCTACGTAAGTAATATGTGAGAACCAGGAGCTTGATATCCAACATACAAGATCCACCCAAACTCTATGTATATGCTTTATAACATTCACTAGCCCTCTCCCATCAGTTGTTTTCATTAGAAATCATGCTGATATTTATATCAGATTTTCTAATGACAGTCATCTTTCATTTTGCTGTCATTCAGCCAAGAGGCTGATATTTCTGTCGTTATTAGGCTCTGCTGTGCCACTGGCATGCATGGTGTACGTGCGTCCCATCTTGAAGCTATTTCTATATTGTGAAATGCCCAGCTATTTCTAGTGATTACTTTTATTCATGCCTTCAGAGAAAATCTGTTGAATAAGAAATGTTTTGATCAAAATCTGATCTAAAGGCTTGTGGAGGGGAAAGCTCAGTGTCACTAGCAGATAAAACTGCTTGGTGTGTAAAATCCTCTGGAGGAGCAGCAGCAAACTGCTAGTGCTTTGGGAGCTGATCAGTGCCGTTATTGTGTATTGGCCCTAAAGACTGTCACTCTCCCACTAGGGACTGCAGTCCTTTCCCTATGAAGTTGCTGCTGTTACCTAGAGAGGAGGTCCCAAAGCATTACTGCCCCTGCTTGAGATGGAAGAGACTTGATCTTTATAGAAGAGGTCTGCCCCTAGATGAAAAGTCAGGGCAGAAAAAGTCATAGCATCCACTCAGTTGTGGAGGATAAAGGATTTCTGTTGACAGCCATTGTTGGGAAATAAATGACTTCTTGCATTTTCTAATAAGGAAAGAGAGTAGTCAATCTTTCTCTCCCCAGATACCTTGTGATTCAAGTATGTGGACTGAGTCATGAACTCTTGCACAGTTTGCAGTTGTCAAGCTTCTGCAAGGCTGAGAAGTGGAACAGCCTCAGTCCAAAGACTGAGATAAAATCATTTGGAGACTGACATAAAATCATTTGGGAAGAGTTAGTAGGAGAGACTGCTTGCTTTCTGTTGGTTAGAATTGTGGTTGTGCCTGTATGTATTAACTAAAAAGATAACTCAGTAAGCATGTTCATTCTTCTCAATTCATGTAAAAGAAAACAAGTACTTGTAAAGCAGTATCAACATGTGCCGTGTCCATATGAGGTGCTTTCTACCCAAATACACATCCTGTGTGGTGTTATACCTTTCACTCCAGCAAATGACTGGGCTTATTATGAATAATTTTATTTGTTACTGGGCTAGGAGAAAATATACTAACAATAACTTTGCACAGAATTTCGGGAGGGAATGTCTACAGTGTTATAGTTGGACGTGCATGAGAAAATTATTATTATTTCATTTGATGTTTGCCTGAAACAACTAAGTAACAATCCTAGTCTTTTTTTTTAATTTAGAAAAAACCTCATTATTATACAGCTTGCTAATCTGAACACAGCTCGATTGCTACCTCTGCAGTGTATGGTGTTGCAGCATACATTTTCTTTTCTCAGTGTATAAGCCTATGGTTATTGCTTCTTTTTTTGCCTTATTTCAGCATTGTCTTAGGAGGATAGAAAATTGAAGGTTTACTTGAACTAGCACCTGCTGTATTATGGTGATGAAAATGTTCATGGACGCTGCCCCAAAGCGTTCTTATTAGAGCTTCCAATATGAGTTATTTTAGATTTTAGGTATGTATATGTTCTGTCAGTTCAAATAAGGACTGGTGCAGCTAGCAGTTGTAGGAATAACATAAAACACAGGGGGAAAATTCTTCAAAGGAGTGAACTGGAGAGGAAGGTTGACTGCAGGATGTTACATGGTTGAAGAACATTGACAGGAGTGGTAAGATCGGTGCTTTGCTGCCTAGAGCAGCAATTTATTGCTTGTATGTGTCAGCTAGAAAGAACAATGTACCTGCATCATTCCAGATTTTTTCAATAGTCATTCTTTTGCAATTTCTCCAGTTGCAAAACTTGGTGTTTGTATTACGTTAAAGCCTTTCATGTTTGCAATACAGTTTTCATTGCTATTTAATTACTGAAGTGATGTGTAGAAGGCGGTATTTTTGCTGGTAGCTGTGGGGTGTGGACGTGATGGTATTCTGCACTGTGAGCAGATCTATATGAATTGGGCTGTCGTTTAAACAACAGGGTGTGAGCAAGGATTCCTGTCTGCACCTCTGCATTACAAATTTCACAGCGTTTCTACTATGTGTGTGACTACAAGTGCAACTCTTGAAGGCAGGCAGAAACAGGAGCTCTCCCTCTATTATAATGTAGTTCATTTAATCAGTAGTATTTTCTATAACTCAAGTGCGAAACAGAGGTGAAAGGTCATTACCTAACGAGGCCAATCCAAGACTCATTTCATTTGAGATTGTAAAATACCCATGTACTATAACTGTGCCGCTAAATTGAAAATGGTTTACCTTATGTTTAATGGTTCACTTGACCTTTTGTGTCATTATTTTTTTATGTTCTTATCTATGGAAGAGCTGTAAATTAAAAGAAGTCAGCAGACCTGCATCATCAATGCATAATAGGTTTGGTAAACTCTATATTGCCCAAATAAGAAGCAAGTCAGTCTCTCAGTTTTTTCCTCAATTACAATGTTGATTATATCTCTGCAAGTAGAGATCTAGTTGCTTTGTCCCATTTGCGGAGGTGGGGGCTGCCCTATCTGTCATGTCTAGAGCAGGTAGGTCAGTACCAGCTCTTCATGTTTATAATGACTCTGCATTATGTCTTAGTTTTAAAATGCCTCACTGAAAAATCTGCTAATTGTCTGTTAATGGACTTCCAGAATAGAGTACTGCTGAGAAAGTTTGGTTCCCTGATCGTCGTGATGCTTCATATCCTGTTGATTTCTGATTTCCCTTTTCCCATCCAAGTGTATGGTCCAGTTTATTGCATTTGTAGAACTTTTGCCAGTAGTATTTTCATCTTTAATAACACCAGTAAGTTTTGGATGTGCTCTTTATTTCTCAAAACAAAAAACAAACCACAAAACCCACACAGTTATGATTAGCATGTTACTTATATATGTGTGTGTGTGATTAGCATATGTTGCATATACGCACGTGTGTGTGCACACACATGCATGCACAGAAAGGCAAGTATTATTGATTATGTTGAAATTCATTAGTTCAGTCTGATCCCTGCAGTGTTTCTCTTGACCTTAACAAGAGTCTACTCTGATTGAAAACTAGGGAGTGAGATCTTGCCTTTGAAGTTCATTACTACAAATTAAATGCATCTACTATGCTTAATTAGTATTCATCAATCACATGCTGTATGAAGTATATTTGAAAAGGGGAAGAGTCCCTTAGGTTTCACATGTAGTTTCATGCCTTTATTTCGGTATCTCTAATGCTCCATTCCCTATTCCCCAAAGTGTGGGGGAAATGCCGAAGAGGGTGATGAAGTTCACTGCCATCATCTCAGCACTGGTGATTTTCTGAACTAGTATGAGTTGTCTTTCCTCTTTGATTGTGGCCTATGAAAAAGGGAGAACTTGAGTTGTCTCTTCTTCAATTTGATGCATAAAGAAGGACTAAAAGGAAGGGTTGTACACTGAAATTAAAGTTTTTATGATGCTTTTAAAATTGTGTCTGTTACAACTGGTGTGAAGGAAGATAAGTGCTTGTTTGCTCCAGGAGAGTAGTGATGTGAGCAATGGAGTAAAAATTCTTATTCTGACGTTCCTGGTCTCACATGAGGCTGCCAAACAGCTGAGCAAATAATAGACTACATTCTTTCTTCAAATATACTTTTTTTCTTTTCTTTCATTGCAAGTAAAGATTAATCTTATTAGGACAAGAGACTAGTTGATGGATCTTTTACGTTGAGGTGAGCATAATCTCCTCTGCTAACATATACATCCTCATTTCACGGAAAGTTCAGAACAAGAAGAAAGCAACGGAAAGAGCTGTTAATGCATTGAATAACCAACACCCTGTCAAAGATGCAGAGCTGTGGCATTCACTTGAGCCACTGAAGTTCACAGCTAGCATATGAAAAGGAAATTTGGATGATGCTCACAAGTCAACCTTTTTACAAGTCGAACATCTGAAATTTTCTATTCCCGATAACACTTAGCAGCTACAGTCTTGGTATGACGTACATTAGTTTTTCTACTGTACTGGATGCAGTATATCCACCTACTTCTTTAAAAAAAAAACCCAAAAGCTGACAATACCAAAACTTACAGTGGTGAAAATGCTGTGTGGCTAAAATTATGCCATTTTGCGGGTTGTACTCTCTGGGTTTCTTCCAGTCTGGTGACAAAGTATGATGGAGTCTTGAACTCTTTAACATGTTTGATTGATGTTGATTTTTGCAATATTTTATTTAATTAAAAGAGAAAAGGCGTTAGTGGCACAAAATGCCAGGCACTACAATTGTTACAAGAAGTCTTTTTTTGTTCGTTGATGTTTTAGTCATTGAGCCCAACAGGGCAGAAGTTGTCAGGTAAGAATCTCTGGCAACTTGAGCTGCAGTCTGCATGGTTGGTCTGGTTCCCTGTGTGCTTCCCTGGGCAGGAAGGGTTGGCTGCAACTTACTGAGAGGGCTCCAAGTTCACCTCTAGAGCATCACTGGCTTTAGAACAAGGTAACGTGAGTGACTTTCTTCCAAGGCAGAGCCTAAAATAACCCTTTTTAAAATTTTGTATTTTTCATTATAAATACATGCTTTTATACATTAACTTAAAAAAAAAAAAAAAAAACAAAACAAAACCAACCAAACATTTAATATATGGAGTAAGCCAGAACTGACTGGAACATGGATGGCCTCCATTGTGAAGGATTAGGAGTTCATTATTGGTAAAACCAAACTTCTTTTATTTTTTTTTTATTTTGGGATATTTTTGTTATGTGTTCTGAACACCTGAAGCTTAAGCACAGTAGGTTTTCCATAATTGTATTGCATTGTATATAGTAGTCATATACAAGGAAACTAAATCATACAAATCTACAGGGAAACCAAATCATCGTATACTTTTTAGCCACCTGCAATTTAAAATTGGATTGTTTGAGCAAAGCAAGTGGGATTTACCTTTCATTTTGTTTACAGTGCACAAGCACCTATTGATAGCTGATAGCCCAAGATCTAATTCAGGATACTTGATCTCTTATAAAGTTTGTCGTTTTATAGTTGTATAGCAAGCCTGTGACTCCCTCCTCCTTCTCAACTCCCCATGGAGTTTGGTATCTGTTTATCTGCTCACCTTGAGGACTATGTGTTTTGCTTTTAAAGGTGACAGTGGTTTTGGAATATGTTTTTTATCCTTCTAATTCTTTGGCATCTTCTGTATTTACCTCTTAACAATGCTGTTTATGTGTGATTCTACATAAGTAAAAGGAGATTACAACAGAATTGCACTGAAAGACGACACAAAATATGCTGTGCTGAGCAAATGTGAAGTAATAGCCAACTTGTCCAAACAATTTTTAGACTTAAAATAAGTGGTTTTCTAATTATTTTTTAAATATTTCTGTAATTATATCATTTTGCATATGTTAACATATTTCTGAAAGCATGTTTTTCATCTCTCTCCCCTAACAATAAAAAGTGGCAATACAAATATAGTTTGAGTCAAATTCTGTGTTTTTTCCAAATAAGATTAGATTATTTTTTTTTCTGGTTGAGATGTTTTGGGTTCTCTGCCAAACGATTCCTACAGCCAAAAATGCACTGTCGTGCACATGCAGCTCCCAAGGGCGATGCATGTTGTCTGGAGGCACAGGGGTGTGCAATTGTTCCTACAAGCTTGCTGAAAAAAATGATTACTTGGCCAGCTCTACTGGTAGGTGTCTTGGTCAGGAGCCTAACCTGATAGAAATAGAGAACCCCCAATAGAGTCATTACAGTAGTCATTAATATTTAATGTGATTCTATTGGAGAATAATTTCAGATTGATATTTTGGCTGTTTTATTTTAACTGGGTAGTTTTTTCTTTCCCTTCCTTGCAGTCTCTATAAACTGTGATGCCAGGATTATGAAATGCGTTCTGATGATATATGCAGACACTGAAGTAGTATCTGTGTAAAAGGCAAGGAAGCAACAGACATTTCTGCTCCTTGTCTGACGTTTACACATGCCTCTGTCTCTCTTCAAACTGTCGCATCAGGTGTGCTGTTCTTTTAAACTCTTTTGCCATTTCTGGTTCAAGTGTAGTTTATGTTCTGTTCTAACAAGCTCTTTGTATAAGTATCCTTTACTTTTACGCAGTCGAATATGGTACACATACTTTATAAATTTGAATTAGTTGTGCTTTCTTTTGCATTTTTCATTAAATTTTTAACTTTTTGAAGTGAACAAAACACATGTAACTCCCTTTTTCTGCAGAAGAAATGGCACATTTAGGCAGTGTGCTGTTATTTTAGTAGATGATCAGATATTCATACGGTGCTCACACATACATGTTTACAAAATATGGATGCACGCGTGCAGAGATAAAAAGAGAGGTCAGAAATAAGTGCCTTTCTAACACTATTCAGTGACACAGTTTTTATACATTGCCTAGGATGAAGATGATAAGCTGTGGCTCTGAGACAAGTTGGGGTCTTGCAGTATGGCCCCGTGGTTTGCTTTCCAGTGTTACCTGTGAGATGTATGGGTTGCCTGAGCCATGCTTCACTGATGGGTCCTCAAGAGGGAGAAGTTGTTATGCTGCTTCAGACCTCTTGAGACCTCTAAGATGATCCTCTCTTGAGAACTCTAAGGAGCCCAAAGGCATGAGTGGCTGATATAACTTTGCAGAAGGACTCTTCCCCCATCAGTTACTGGACGTGCCTCCTTGTACGCGATGAGTACTCGTGTGTGCCTCTATTTTGCATCCATTGTATGAAGTCTCCTGCATGACTGAAAGAGAGGGATCTGGCTCTGGCTTGTTGTGAACCAGGTTAGGCGAGTGTCGATTGTTCCTTGCTCGGCAGGGAGAGTGCTTTTGTTCACAGGATTCATGACATTTCAGTTTATGACATTTCAGGAAATCTACAAAAAGTCTTGTAATGAAAAGAAAGTGCTAGAGAAATTTTCCAGTTCATGTGGACAACAGCAGGGGATTTGTTGAATATGAGTAGCCCCAAATTTGACTAAAAGCCAATGAAATGCCACTGGAAAAATGAATTGATTTCTTTTTGATGGTATGGGCTGCACTGTCTTGGAGCATTTCAGTGCTGAAGTTTTTAGCTGTTTAGGCCTGCGATGATGAAATCTAAAACTAGATTTTCAGTTTTCAGTGCTGGTGTGTGTCTGCAAGCTCTGCAAACTGCTGTCTTGCACGTGCAGCTCCCAAGGGCAATGCATGTTGTCTGGAGGCACAGGGGTGTGCAATTGTTCCTACAAGCTTGCTGGAAAAAATGATTACTTGGCCAGCTCTACTGGTAGGTGTCTTGGTCAGGAGCCTAACCTGATAGAAGTAGAGAACCCCCAATGGAGTCATTACAGTAGTTATTAATATTTAATGTGATTCTATTGGAGAATAATTTCAGATTGATATTTTGGCTGTTTCATTAAGTCTTTAGCCTATTTTTTCCCAAAACCATTTATTAGATTTAGTTCTAAGAGCATTTTTGGTACAGCAAATGGTACTTATGTCTTTACAGGAAAGCAAGGGATGGTTTCTTCGCAGCCCCCTGGTTTGGGATTTGCTCCTGATCAAGTGGTGTTTTCCAGCACCAGGGGGAAAGTGGGGACCTTCAACAGAGCAGTTGTGATTCTTACAGTGAAGAGTTTGACCTGCTGTTCCTTTCGCCTCATAAAGGCTCAGCTGTTCACCACCACCATGGCTGCTACTGGTTTGGGGAACGTGTTTTATATTTCACTGAGCTGACAGGAGGGAACGTGCTGATTGATACCCTGAGACCGAAAGCTTACCTCTTGCCTGTCAAACCTGTCAACATGTAACACGAGTTGTCAAAATAGGTGATGAATGACCAGATGATAAAGCACTCTCGCTTGCTTCCCTTGAAACTGTGTGGTCTATAAACTTGTCTCCTTTACTTGCTGATCTCTTTGCTGCTGTAAAATGTGTCTTGCAGGGTTATGGGCTAAGGCAGTGATGCACTGCGGTCTGAGCCTGGTTTAGGAGTGTGGGAAGCCTTCTCCCTCCAGGTAGGAAAATGTAACTCCAGCTATTGCCTAGGATAGTACGGGTAATATTCAATAGTATGGTGACAGGAAGGAAAGCAGAGCCTGGAGTCAGAATTTGGCTCTGAATCAGAGTATATGGCAAGACATCATACAGTTGGGGGGTATGACTCATGTATTTCATGTTCACTGCTGGAGCATCTATTCTTTGCAATAAAGGAAGCTGATGTCCAAATGTAAACCAAGGGGGACATTAGCTGAGTTAATGATTAACTCTTCAGATGCAAACAATCAAGATACACTGAGTAAAAATGAAAATTAATTCATGATGCTAATTCCATTTTCTGTGCTTGGTTCGTAATAAAACAAGTTTGCACTTTGCCTGATTTCACTGACAGGATCACTACCTGCAGAGAGTTACAGTAAGCCCTGCTAGTGTCTGCACATCACTGCACGCAGGGTAGGGTTACAACTTCTTTTTTCCCCGTGTGCCTTCAAAATATGAGCTGCTCCAACTTCTGTTTTTAACTCTAAGTGAAATGAGATTAAACATGCAGCAGTAGTCTGCAACAGCAAGTAATTTTCCCAGAATGATTGTAGAAACCTGGTAAACATAGTTCTCATTTATTTTATTGTAAGAGAATGGAGGAGCAGAAAAAGCGCCGACCACATGGTCTCTTAAGGGAATGACAGGTCATGTCACCAGTTCCGGGACTATCACTGTGTTTGTCTGTCTCTCTTTTCCTGCTTTTACTCCCTCCCTTGAATCTCTTTTTGTATTTACCATCTGGTATTTATTCTACCCTATCTGGATTTCTCTCTGCCTTTTATTTTCCTCTCCATCTTTAGCAATATTGCATTAAATGGCTTCCATCTGTCAAGAGTTCCTATTGCTGACTCCAGCTCCTTCAGGACTGAAGAAGAAACCATTTTAGACTGAACAATGTAACCTGTGAAGATTTAAACATTCTTCAAGAAAACAACTTGCTTCTACTGAAGCATAGTTCAGGGAGCACATGTGTATGCATATTTGTTTTGCAAGAGGTTGAACCTGTCAAACTTGTCTGTAACAGGGCTGTGTGTTTAAGAACTACTGGAAATGTGACATTTCTTTGCCTCCACCCCAAGTGGCAAAATGCTTTCTAAACTGTGGCAAAGAATTCATCTCAAGAGTTTTCTCAAACTATGAGAGAAAACTAATAGCAAAGCTTGGGATAGTTTTGCTGTAATTCAGTTGAGTACAGGCCAGGATGGACAACTTATATTTTTAATCCTGTTTGACCCTTGTAGTTACAAGTATATCTGCTATTAATAGAACATTTCCTTATTTTTTGGGTTCCCTGTTTTATGTCCCTCTGTGCCTATCTGTGCTTTCTGAGAAGTGCTTTCCATTGCCTTTTTTCTTGTGCATCTCTTCCTCTTTCTATTTTAAATAAAGTAGTTTGGAAACTATTATTCAGGAATGGGATGGTGCTTCTTTTTTATGTTTATTGCTTAAAATCCATGCATTTAGTATCTGTTTGTAATCTGAGTATGCAGGCATCATTTGGACGTGTAGCTATGTCTAACGTTACTAGTGGGTGGGCTTGTTCTGGGTTTTTTATTTATTTATTCTTGTTCTGCAAGTTGTATAAAGCCTAAGTAGGTCCAGACAGAGTAATCCTGATGATTCTCAGTTTTTCTTCAGCTAAAGATGTTTCTTAGGATGAGGCTGGGGTGGGGGAGCCACTTTTTATGAGCTTGGCACAGCAGGTTTGCAGGAAGTATGATCTGACCATAGGAGCATGGCTTAGGTTGCGGTTTATCTGATGGCTGCCTATTTTAATCAACCTTTTATCCTCCTTTGTCATCAGATGAGTCTTCATACCACAGAAAAATGACACCTCCTGCAATAAATTTAGGAAGTGGTGTTTTATGGAATTATGAGTTCAAACTGGTCATTTCTCGCAGACACACTGACTAACAGTGGAGACAGACTGGAGGGAAAAAAAATGTTGTCACTTCAAATGCTTTTAAAAACTAATGCTGAGATCTCTTTTGCGGTCAATTGTAAGCTAAGCCAAAAATACCTGTATATCTGCTCCATCGTTATTGAACTCCATGTTCAAATGAAAAAGTAATTTTAGCAGAGAACATTGGGTTTGGTGAACTTGTATGCAAAAAAATAAGATAGGGGTTTGTGGGGTTTCTGCTTGGTGGGAACCTGGGAAACTTTGGGAGTGAAAAATGAAGGAGTCAGTCAAGAGCATGGAAGCGACTCATTGAGAAGAGTTTTATCTTCCATATGCACATTTGACAAGTCTGGGTGGAATGAAGCTTAATAAGATTAGAAATGCAGGAAGGATGTAATTTTGCCTAAAACTTCATCATGCACACAGATGTTTTCCCATCTGCCGTAGCAGTTAAGAAATTTTTTTGTTGTTGTTGTTGCTGTGTATTGTGAGTCGTCCTGTCCAAGAAGAAAGCTTGATGAAAGTCAGAATAACTCGAATTTAAAAATATTTATATGTCTACTAAATGTCTGTTGACCTGGTTAGCATCTCCTTGGCAATAAATCTACAGGTTGGAATAAGAAATAGGTGTTGCAGAAGATCTATTACACACTAGAAAAAAAATTAAAGTACAAGTTTTAATATATAAAATATCATCCAATTAATTATTCACAGTTAGGTCTTTTCTATTAGGAAACAGTTTCATTTCACTTTTAACTGCATGTTACAGCTCAATAAGAAACTAAAATAATATTGGGACATAGTATGGAACTTGAATAAAATAAATTTGTGTGATCTCCCATGAATTAGATGAAGACTTAAAGATTAGTTAAAATCTTTCTACTTCGATGCAGAAATACTAGATGTATTGTTAAGGTCACTTGTGATTTCTGACTTACAAATTTGTGGGGAGCGTAGAAGCCTTTACCTTTGGGTTTTTTTTCCGAAAGATGGATCACCGTTTTCAAGTGCAGGCAAGCAGGCTGTTGCATCTAATTTTATCTTAATTCCAATTCTCAAGAGAGCTCTTGGACTCTAATAAACAGTGTTCGTGAGGCATAACCTACCAACTAGTTGAAAACGTCCACTCTCTCCAGAAACGTGGGAAAGTCTACTGGACTAATATCCAGGGAACATCTATGGGAACAGCTCATTTATTACAGGACTGGATATCTTAGCAGTCCTTGGGAGAGAGAGTCTGATTAGTACGTACTTAGAAAGGAGGACCCAGAAACCACAGGGTTGCAGAGGTGTTCTCAAATTCCTCCTGTCTACTATTTGCAGAAGAGCATGCTGAGCTAACTTTGACAAATAGCTTAGTGTCACTAGGACCTGTGTGTGCCCTTACCCCCAAAGATGATGAGAGCTGCTTCTGTTCCCCCCATGCTCTCCCAGAGTTGCCTTCCTTTTTAGATAAGGAGAAAGAAGCTACACACCCCAAAGCTGCATGCAGCAGACAGCCCCTGTTTACACCAAATCCAGTAATGGTTTTCTTCTAAGAATGGTGAGTGAAAGAAATGCATAGTATCCTGATGTTAACAGGAATTGCTTTGTGTGATAGAAGTGTTTTGGCCAAACGGGGTCCCTTAGCATGTTCCTCCTGTCTGCAGCTGGTCCCTCTCCATGCATGTGCTCCAAGGGTCTGAGAAATGGTTTTCAAGGTTATGTTTCGAAGAGCATGTGAACTACAAGGGTTGTGATACAGGAATAGCTTCTCACTCCCGCCTACCAAAAACCTGAAGAGGAGGGTTCATTAGTACAGTACATGGTACTGAATTATTTGTTTCTCTGAGCTTGTGATTCCTTTGTGCTTCAGGCTGGCAGAAGGCTGCAATTTTGAGGGTCAGCTGGAGAAAATGCTTACACATGCTGGCATGGCCAGTGCTTGGAGCTCTTCCATAGTGGTTGACAAGTAACGTTTTATTTCTGGAAATGAAGTGTGTTCTTTTTCCCAGTGGGTTTTACCAATCGTTGATTCTCACTAGTATCGCATGCTTGTCAGGCTTTATTTCTCAGAAGACATAATGAATTTAAGTCTGTTTTCTTTTTGTATACCAAGGCACATCTCTAATGGATTTAATTAAGCCAATACAAAACTCTCCAGATTATCAAATACTGTTCCATTAAGGAAATAGTATTTGAAGTCATATTTTTATTGGCTGAATTGTATTTGAAGATATAGAGAATATGTGCTGAAAGTGAAGGAGAAGTCAGTGTGGCCAAAACTGTTTCTTGCTGTTTAAGAGCACCTGCCCAGCCTCTGCAAAGAAAGGTGTAGCCAGCTGCTGAGAATGGGATTTGTGTGCTTGTAGTATGACGTGCTGTCCGTAAGCTGTGCTTCTTGCAGGGGGGGGAAGCACATTTTAACAAATCTCAAAATACATAATGTGAGGAAACTTTTAATATCTAATGGTGTTCTCTTACTCTAGTTTTGAAAATAGGCTTTTTTTTTACTTAGTCACTTAAGTGAATAGTCATAGTAATGTAAATGAAATTACCCACTGACATAGAGCAGCTTTGATTTTATACATTCTTAGAAAACTTTACTGCTTTTTGTTAGCTGAAGATTTTTATGTTGAAATATTAAATCATTTGTGATTACCAATAAAAACCGGAATTAGGTCCTATATAACTTTTTTTTTCTTGTGCCATACTTTTAACACAGCACTTCTTCACATGCTGTAGAACTGCATAGGGATGGGACAGTCTGTAAATAAAAAGGTGGCTGTGATAAGACATTGCAAAAGTATGGCTATGGATGACTGCTGAAGAGATGAAGTGGGAAACAACTGAGGCAGGATCTCCATGTACATGCAGCTCAGAATACAAAGTCTATATAATATAATGACATCTGCCACCGACAGTACAGTGACTCAAGTTACTGCAGTAGATCCTGCACTTTAAGGTCTGTCTAGACTAAGTAATTGGCATTAATAAGATGTATCCCTCTTGGACCAATGCTGAGTGATTCATCTGTAGGAGCTGATGAATAAAATAGGTTTCAACAACTTTAAGTCCTGAGAATTTTCCAGTAATGATGCTAAAATGTGTGTGTATTGTTTATTCGGGCAGTGAAACCATCTTTTTCAGTGCTATGGGAGCTGGACAACAGCTGGTCGTGGTGGTGGTAAATGCTCATCTGAAGCTCCTAGGGTTTAAAAGCATGACAGGGAGACCTATAATCAGATATATGTTATCTGTCTTTAGTTATAAGCACAGAAGATCCATTCATGTTTTAACTTTAAATTAATTCTTAGAAATATCAATAAGGCGTATTCACTATAATTAGATATTCTGTGCAATAAATGAGCATTGTTAAAAGTAATGGAAAGAATTGTTTGTAATTCTGTACAGAATATGATTGGAAATATAATTTTTTGCCAAGTTAAATTAAAACATTTCCTCAAGCTTAAAAAAGTCCAAAATTTAACTGTGGTCATTCATATAAACAATGAAGTAGAACTATGTTTGTTTAAAGAATGAGTTGTATAAGTGTTTGTACAGTAAAGGAGATGGAAGATCAGCAAAGACCTTAATTGTTCTCTCATTCTTTGTAACTTATACAGGTTTCCTGACCATAATGAAATGTTTCCAAGTTAAGATGAAGAAGAATATTAAAATGAATTGCTGTTCTTTTGTGACTTGAAAACCTGTATAGCTGGTGGGTTTTGTTGAGGAATTTCAAAGAAAATATCTCTTCATTAGTATCTTCATGCAACTATACTGAGGTATAACTCATTGATTGCTTGTACCTGCTTCTGATTAAAATTGATATTCTTTTTTTTTTAATTTAAAAAAGGCATTCTTAAGTAGTATCCCTATTTCCAAGCTGAGAGAGATTCTAGACTGAATGATGGACTATATTGGTATGTTCTTTAAAGCAGGCATTATCTGATAAGAATTCCACCAAAATACAATATGGTTTCTTAGCTGTGTATCTGTATAGTATAAAGCAATCCATATTCTGTGTACATGTGCACACGTGTCCATGAGGAGAGAGATAAATGATTGTTAATTATGATACATGGCTTCCTTCCTCTGATTTACGTGATAGTATTTTGGTATCAGGGTGCTTGTAGTACATGAACATACAGAGGTTTTAAATGTACCTCATGCTGGATCTTAACTAATTGTCAATCTGTTGATGATGTTTGCCAAACAGGCAAGTTTAGCTATCCTGTATAAGACCTAGTAATGCTGTTTTGTCTTCCTTATGCTTAAAACTGCAAGCTTGATCGTAAGCTTTCTCTTTGGGATACGCTTCAAAGTCAGATGTATATCACGTGTCAAACACAACAAGGAACTTTGTGTGCGTGTTTTTTATCAGCTTAGCAAAGCACTGCCAGAAATCTTGCTGCATCTTGCAAAAAGAGTTGTTTTGAAGGGCATGAGATTAAAAGAAACCCCTAAGAATTACAAATGTGAAATATTTGAAGATTATAAAACCAAGCTGAGAAAAGGGTTACCTGGTTATTTGAGTCAGTGAATCTGCATTAGGTTCACATTTAATGCAGATTAGATGTTTCTCCGTAACACCTTTCCTTCATTCAGTGCAGAGGATGCAGTTTATGTTCTTGGTTCCTGCACAGGAATAAAACAGAATGCAATTTTCTATGCAGCTGAACTGAGAAGAAAGTCTGCATTTCAACTTGATCTTGGTCTTGACAGGACTTATGTAAGGTGCTAGGGTCTGGAGTTGCTTTTTCACCTCTCTTCCTCCCCCCACCCCCCCCTTCACAGAAACCAACACAAAAGGTGTATGTAAGCTGTGGTTGGTGTCACACAATATGCAAATAGATCCCCACACAGATGTGATATGAAAAATATTAAAACAGAAAATATTCCACAGTGCTGTTCACAGACAGTTCTGTTCATGTAAGACATGGATATAGGAAAGGAATGTAAGTCTAAGTAGCTTTTCTTTTGAAAATGAAAAGTGGGGTTTTTTTCCCCTGCTTCTGGCATAATTAGATATTACAGGATAATTACCTCTTAAGTATCTTCATGATAAAAGCAAACAATATATACAGATATGGTGAATGCCCTATAGAAAAGACAGAGCAGTGTACTAGGCATTTCAGATTTTATAATAAATTGGCAGATGCTCCTATTAGCTGGAACCCTGATACAGACAAGCGGTTACTTCTAGCGTGGATTGCCGTTTATTTTCTCAATCACATAACAGATGGCAGCTAATCCACTGCGAGAGCGAGGGAAGCCAGCACGTCCCTCTTGAAAACAAAACAAAAAAGCCCTACAACCAAAAAAACAACTATAAAAGCTTCAGGAGAAAGATCTTATATGCTGGATGATAAAAGGCAGTGTAACTGTTGTAGATCACAAGTTGTGTGTTGGGTTGGTTTTTTTAGGGGGATTTGTTTCTGGTTTGCTTTTCTCTTGAAAAGACTCAGAATAAGGAGGATGTGGTGGTGTATCATCTGCTGAAGGCTGAGCATGTCGCAGTGTTGGCTTTACTCCCTTCAAAGTGGCAAACCTACGTCTGTTCTCTGTTGTTTGCATGATGCATGAGCTCTTTGGTTTGGGCTAGTTCTTGTGTTGGCTTTTTTTAACAGCTGATTTATTTCAGGCCGCTCCCAATGTGGCTACGATTGCATACTTTGACATCTGTCTGGTCTAGGGGAAGATGGCAAAGCCTACTGGTAGCTCACCCTGCTGGCTATTTTAGTTCATCGCTGATGAAGTGGGGAGAAGCACCACGTTTTGCGTCCTCAGCAAGATCGTGGAGTGCTAACCCATCAGTTTTTAGATAAGCGATACCCAATTTTGCAGACAAGCAATGTGAAGCACACAGCGTGCATCCGGCCAAAAGCCACACGGTGTCACCCCCTTGGCTAACGACAGCGAGATTGTGATTTCCCTGAATGTATGGAGTACAGCAGTAGGAATAGCATGTCAAGAAAAATTAAACTGAGGCAAATTCCAAGGATTGCTGGCTGTGCTTCGTATCTTGGAGGTGGCATGTTCATTTAGGATAAGCTACATCCATTTTGGGTGAGAATGAAGCAAAAGCGTCTGCTTGAAACTGCGATGGGAAAACTTAGCCACAGTTTCCTCTCTCCATCTCCTGTCCTCCCCTCCCTTTACTGCCATATTTAGCAACCATGGCCAGTTGAGCGATGCAAACTTGGGACTGTAGGATTATCATCCTTTGGAAAAATAGGTGGAAAAACTGTAATAGATGATATATAATAGATATTCATTTATTTAAAAAAGGGTTTGGGAAGAAACTGTTGCTGTGCAGGGAGGAGGAGTAAATGATCCCTTACACCCCCTTGCAAAACACAAACACAGCGTTTAGTGTGACAGAGTCCACTGATGCTTCAGAAGAAGCTGCAGTTGCATTTTTAAGGATTGCTTCACGCACACAGACTCTTCCTTGGAAGACTCATGCTCTTGCTGCTGCCACCAGCACGCTGATGTGGCCAGCGCTGCAGACCCTGCTTTACTGGTGCAGCATTTACCAGTTTTGCTTCCTTGTCTGCGATGTGGAGGTGGCAGATGAAGCCATGGATGTTGCAATGAGTTAGGATGTCTCCTCACTTGTTTCAGCCTTGGCTGGGGGCATGCCATGTTTGCCCCAGTTTTCCTGTTTAACAGACCATCAGAACAGCAGTGTCATGCAAGACTCCTGACGCAGTGTTCTCAGCAGTGACCAGTTGGGTTTGCCTAGGGCATACTGGGAGAAAGGGTCAGGCAGTGAGAAGCCTCCCTTGTTATCCTGTACCAGTCCTGCATTCCCAAAGGCTCTCCTAGTTTCCTCTGTTACAATGGTCGGCAATCCATTACCCTCCAGCTGTCTGGGGACAGGAATGTGGGATAAGTGGCAGGCACTTGCAAATTGAGATATAATGAAAGTTGTCAGGCTATTTCCATAACCCAGCTTTGTTTGCACTATCCCTTTACAGTCTGGTGTTTGTAAAACCCTAAAGATGCAACCTTTTGGTAGACTGTTAAAGAGTACTTTTGAGCAAGTTTTTCCCTTTTACTCCTCTTATTTTCCCTACAGTCAATTGCTTCAGCGGACATGGATTTGAATCAACTGGAGGCTTTTCTCACTGCCCAAACCAAAAAACAAGGTGGCATCACATCAGATCAAGCTGCAGTCATTGCAAAATTTTGGAAGAACCACCGAATAAAGATCCATGAGAGCCTGATCAATCAAAGCTGTTGGGATAATATCTTGAAAAACATGAACTGGCGAGTGGATCTGAAGTCACAGTCAAGACACGTCGATCAGATAAACACTCCTGTTGCACTAGTTGAAATGGAACTGGGAAAAAATGGGCAGGTAAGCTTTCTTTTGGAAAAAAATGTAAACCTGATTTAGCTACGTATGTCTTGAGACATGTTATCTATTGCTGAATGCATTGCATCCAAACCAAGTCAGTGTATTGTTCACTACAGGCCTTTAGTGTACTTGAACTTGTGGTCTCTGTCTTTGTATTCAAAGATACGTTCTGGGTGGTGAATGCAATTTTTGCTTGTTTCCTATCTTCCTATCACAAATTATGATGATCGCACATCCCTTACGTTTTAGGACATATGAGAGGAAAGAGTCCTCTTAATTTTACATAACACCTATTTTCATGTTACAAGTACACTTTATTACCAGTCACATTATGCAATCTGGTCTTATCTGCCTGAAAGAGATATATAGCTTTATCAGAGCTGAACATGGCATGGCTTTTTAATCTTGGTAATTCATATGAATGTACAACTAAAGGCACGGTTTCCCGTCTTCAATTTTTCTGTCTTTTTCTGGCAGGAAACGTGTTTCAGTTTGGTATCTTTTTCCTCTCCAATATGTTAGCGAATCTTAAAACCTCATGTCTTAGCAGCAGCTACTGCAAATCACACCATGAGCCAATTTGGGGGTTTTGATGTTAATAGTTAACATGTAGCAAGTTTCCTAGGGTTTCATAATATTTTAGTAGCTTATAGCAAAAGAGTACCTGGGTGGCTATACCAAGGCCAGAATGAAAGTACAAGTAAATTTGGATTCTACTGAAACAGTATATATTTATATTGTTGAAGTTATTCTGTGATCCACTTTTCTTCTGTCTTTGAAAGCTTACCCTTCCTAAGTGCTGACCCTCCACCTTCCACTCATGTATCTCTGCAGTGACCAATACAATAATGGGGTGTGGTTTTAGGTTTTTTCCTAGCCTTAAAAAAGTGGAGATTTCTGCTCGGGATCTTGAGATTTGAAATAATTATATTCCATTAGTAACAAATGGAAAAAGTTTAAAACAAAAAGTTAGCGAGCACATTAGAATTACATTAGTGAGCAAATGGGAAAAATAGCTGTGTTCTTAAAAAAAAAGAAAAAATCCTTAACTTAGAACCACTGTTGTATTTCATAAGGGAATTATGTAGTTAGTGGCTCTTGTTTTGAAATTGTTTTTTCCCCGGTAATGGATTATTGTGATCACATCAATCGGCAAGTACATTTATATTTCTTTCACCTCGTGCAGCAAGAGAAAGGGGATGTGAATACACATTTCTGAGATACTGTGATTTTTCTTACCAAAGAGCCCCACAACATGACCAGAATGAATTATTTTAGTAATGCAGCTTCATATTTCAAATGTACCAAGGGGAGTGGTTGTGTGAATGCATTTTTTTAACTGCCACCAGGCATAACTTTTGTCTCCTTTGCTGAGGACGGTGCAGTAGTGAGCTGTCGGCAAGTCTGACGCTCAGGCGAATAAGGGTATTAGACAGACTGGTACTTAAAGAAATAATCATGGAGTAATTAGAATTGTCACCACTTGAGTCAGAATTGGCCTTTTTTTTTTTTTTTAGGAGCTGTGGTTTCACATAATCTTTAGCTTTGGATTAAATAAGTTTTCTGATGCAAAGCTTTTGGCTGAGGCAGTCTGCAGCATGTGATGGGCTGAGACACAGGAGCTGGGGGAACCCTGGGACAGAAACAGCAGCAAGTGGGTTGCCAGAACAGTTTATCCAGCTCTCAGCCTCTTTCCTCATGTGTTTGGGGACCTCCTGGAAAGATCATCACAGTGACTTTACTATTGGAGGTTGAATGAATTGTTCCTGCTGCTGCATTCAGCTCACAAACTTAAAACCGTCATGGTTTATAGCCTTTGTTTTTACTTTGTCATTAGCACATTTATATCTGTTCTAAATATGAAGTTTTGTAGTACATCAAATACGTGTACACTGGTACCTTTCTGAAAATTAACAGAGAGAACATCTTTTCTAAAAGGTTGTCAGTCATAGATGTGATTTGGCGAATAGTGAACGTCTCCTGGATTTGCAGAAGAAAGCTGGCTGATGATTCAGGAGTAAATTATTCAGAACAGACTGTTTTCATTTGGACACTTGATAACAGGGGAGTATACAAATGCATTGATGTGTAATGAATTGACATTAGTATTTCATATGCTTCAAAAGAAGCAAAGAAATGCTCTGTAGAAAATGTACCTTTCCAGAATTTAAAGTCGCTCTGATTCTTCTCGATGTCTCTGGACTGGATTTAGATCTCTGCCCAGCAGAAGGCCAGGCAGTTTGGTGGAGTGTCTGCTCCTTCTGCTTCAATAAGGGACCTTGCTTGCCGCTTGCCATCTTTGAATTTTTATCGGTCCATTCTTTCATGATGGAAAGACTGTATGTGTAAGACCTAATATGGCTAGAAATAGGGAATTTGAAGTGTCTGGTTCATCAGTGTCAGTAGACTGAGTTTACATCAATTAGATCCAATTTCATGAATGTTTTCTGATGGAAGAGACATGTTTCTGGGTTTGAGAATTGCATGCATTAATTCTTACTATCCTTGGCATTACTGATAATAGAAGAAAATGAACCTTTTCCTTTAAGAGCTCTTAAAAACACTTCTAAGGAGAAACATTCAGAAATACTGGTGCTCCAAACTTTGGGAAGTTTGGTTCAGGATCTGTAACTTGCAGTTTGAACGCTTCTTCTTCAGTAAATATTTTTACAGTGACATTTAAAGTTTCCTTTATGCTGGTGATGCAGTCTTTATACATGGCTAGCATGTTCATCTGCCTTTAACCAGGATGAAGTACTCTGCTTTGAAAGCCTTTTTTCTTTAACAATATGACTAAAAATAAAATCCTAAAGCAGCTGCACTTTAGTCTGCGTTTGCCTTCATCTGTTCATGATATTCAGTGCTCATCACTGCCAGTCCATTCTTTCCTTTTGAACAGCCCATCTTTTCTTTTGCACAATGATTTTATCCTCCTGTATCTCTATACCTTGCTGGCTTTCTCTGAAAACATCTATAGCTCCCTGCCCCCTTCTTTATGTAATTTTTAATCTTGTTCTCCCTCTCTGAGCATCGCTGTACAGCTCTTTTGGCGTGAAATTTCAACCGGACGCGAATCTGCCAGGAAGGACAGTGGAGTGAGCTGGAGAGTCACCCTTCTCGTGCCCTTCCTGCACCCCATCAGTGCTGCTCCATGTGGTGAACAGTCGCTGCTGTGCAATGTTAGGTTACCTGCAGATTTCAGTCACAGATTTCTATCTGACCTTGTCAGTGATAGAAAATAAATGCATTGGTTTTTTGCACTGCGGCTTGGCATTAAGATACATAAACATGTTTTATGGACTTTGTCATGTTATTTCTTCCTATGAGATATACCTCTCCCTCTGGGCTGCGTTCTTCCGGCTGATATTCTGGGCTGATTTGCAAATAAGTTTTACCCTCTTGCAGCATCACATATTTTGCAGTTTAATATCCGAGACTGATCAAATGTTGTGTATTACCCTGAGTATTTGCTCTTGGCTTTTATGCTTGAACTTATTTACAAAATATTTTCGCATGCATTTCTTTTCAGTGTTTTAGATACTGGTAATCCATGTAATAGCACTTTTATTGGAGTTTTGTGGGATGTTAACCATGTTTTATGAGCAAAGAATATTTTCTACCCTAATTAAACATGAAGTCTGGGATTCCACTGTGGGATTCTTCCCAGGAAAACCTGAGGAAAACACATCAGGATTATGGATTAGAGGGTTTTCTCACAAAATATTGTATATGTCTTCTTAAAAAACATCTACCTGACAGAGGTATCATAAAACTTAGTTAATGGTATACACTGGGTAGGTAGTACTATATAGCAAATACTAAAGCCACAATATATGTTATGAAATTAGGATCAGTTCTCTCAAATTTAAGAGCAGCCTCTCATTCCATGTAATTTTTCTGAAGTCTGAAATCACCAAAGATGTTTATCTTCATATAAATGAAAAAATTTTCTTTGAAAAACAGACAAGCCTTAGTAACAGACTTTTGATAATTGACAATCTAATATTTTCTAGTACTGACTATATTTTGATTGTTGCTTTAAGCTCTCATCAGTGAGATAAATACTTTCTGATGAAAGGAATTACTAGATGAAGTGATCCTTTGCCAGTGCAAGAATTTAGCTGATACTGAAAAAGTAAGAACTGTCAGCTAAGGATTTAGCTTAGGTATATTACATATGCTCTCTGCTGATGGTGGGTCCAGACCCTGATAATTTAGAGAAAATAATAAAGGTGGTAATTCAGATGCAGAAAGAATTAATAATGAACGTAGACAATTGTCATGTGCTGTATGTGGGAAGTAAAATGCTACTGAGATTTTGAAATTTCATCAACTTCTAGTTTTTATGACTATCAAGATTTTAATTCTTTTGATGTTCTGGGAAACAGTGAAGTAGGTCTCAAAGCAAAATTGTTTCTGACTTGTTAATTTTGTATATTTTACACAAATTTAGGTTGAAATTTATATCAACTGTGCTATAAACAAATGAGCTGAATTCACATGTGTTGACAAATATTAAAATTCGACATGCTTTCACAGTGTAATAAAACATCTTAGGATTTAGCTTCTATAAATCTCATTACTTTGCTGGGATTACAGATTGAATGCCACTGAGGATCTGTTGGTGTTTTGCACGTTTTTGTAAGCACAGGTCTCTTGGTTTCCCTAACCTGCGGTGATCTCCAGCAATAGCTTTCACCACTGAAGAAAGATCAGGTCAAGAAAATGTCATGAGTAAACTCACGCTATAGGGAGGAAGGATTATGGTTATGCTTGCTTTTGCCTCTTACTTGACTCCAGGTCAGGCTGCTTCAGGGCTATTGCTGATAGTAACTTCAGATAATGGACTTCCAGTCCTTTTTATGTAGGATGTATTCTGAAAAGACAGACTGCTTTTTGCAGAGTATTAGTAAAGGCAAAGAGATGCTTACCGACTTGAAAAGCAGTTCTAGGTACTCAAACCAAAGTAAGGGCAGCCTGGCCTGCGAAGGGGATGGAAAAACAACCACCAAACTGTTTTCCCTTTCCAGCCTTAGTCCATTTTAATCTGTATAGTTATTAACATTATTGAAAATATTGTTCCGGTCAAAAATGGGAAAGCACGGGCATTTAGAAGACAAATCGATCAACTTAATCACAACGGGCTTAATACTTTTGTGTGATTAAAAATACAAAACTCGGTAAGTAGAAGTGAGTGGAAAAAAATCACCTTTGTGGCCAAGCCGAAGGTAATCACTTGAGCTTTTGTTCACCTTGGAAATTTATGAGCTGGAGGGAACAGTTACATAAGGCAGTACAGAGCAAAAGCAAATAAAAACCAGAGAGGGCAATGGGTCACTCAGCACAGAGAAAACTGGAACACAGTTGACTTACTTAACTGAGTTATTTGCTTAATCCTCTGCACGGCACACTCTGTATTCCTTTGCTTCAACAGTTCAATTTTTGTCATCTGCTCCTGAAAGCAAAGTGAAATTTGGGATACAAGAACTTTGTTATTTGTGGCCATCGAGATTTTAAAGTGTAGTATGTTACGGAGAAAAGAGCATTAAATTGAGATATTAGTTAAATAACTGCCTGACTTGAATTGTGACTTTTCCACTATATATATTTGACTATATTTTGATCTGTACCTCATCTGTTCATCCTAAACGAAGCAAGGATATTCCACAATTAGTGGTGCTAACAGTCTCATCATTGTTTATTTGTGCTGTGTATATACGTATACTAACACATGCATATGCATGCGCGCACACGTATTCCTTGTCAACTACTTTTACCCTGGAACTGGATTTGCTGAAGTAGTTAAAAAGAATAATTTAAGTGAGACAAATATTTGTGACTGTAGGTGCGGTCAGAGTATTATGGGGAGAATCCTGGATTAGTTGAAGGTGAGCGGTATGAAGATAGATGTTATTGTAACGATGCATATTTACTGCCTTTCATCTGCCTAAATTCAGATTCAGTCCTGGACCCTTAAAATTTTTACCTTCTCAGAAAATATATTGAGATCTTGGACATTATGACAGGGAACTTGTCATGTGTTATGCATCTTGTGTGATCAACAACTATTTTGCAATCTAGCATCAATCTGGCATTCTCATGCAGCAATGAAATGTTGCATAGCTTTGATGAAACACCTTTGAGGGCTGTCTCTTGCAGCCTTGGGATACAGCCTACGATGAGGCTGAGACCAGGGCATCTGGGTTCAACAGACCTGTCTGTTGAAATTTGTCTATTTGTCTCCAGCAAATGCATTTCATAACTCAGTTACACCTTTTCCTGGCATTTATGAGTTAGAAGGACCTGTTCTTCCTTCTTCTCATCCCTATGTTATCCCTTCCTACTCATGGCTTTTCTGGAAGTCCTTGCCCTGGTTTGCTGCCAGCTCTTTTGCCTCCAAAAACGGTTTGTACACTTTTTGGAACCTACCCTTAGCGAACAGCCCTCAATCCTCATCCTGGCTCTCCTACTGAAAGCATTTCTGTAACTTTGCAACTTTTTCTTAGGTATTCCCACAGCGCTGGGGTAGGTTACCCTGAGAGGTTGCAGTGTTGCACACTTTGAGATCTTCAAGACTCAAACTGGATAAAGTCACTGCAGTCAGACGATCAGGGTCTCCACCACAACAGACCCAAGCATTTAGCCTGCAGGCTTTCAGGTGAAATCATGAAACAGATAGTTTCATGCTCCTTGTTTAACCCAATTGCTGTATGTGTTTCAGTTCCTTTTCTGTTCACCAAACCTCACGTGGAAGATTGAGCTAAGAGCGTATTTTGGTTGCTTTTGTACTTTCTGCTTTAATACAGTCTGAGTGAGTGAACTTCTGGGTCAGGAAATCGGGAGTTTGGTTTCAGCAGAGGGAGAGGTTGTTTGGGAACTGTGACACAATGTTGTGTTGAGGAGGCAAGAAAAAAGCTGACAGTGTTTGAAGAAACACATTGCAGAAGCTGGATGCAAAGATGGCTGATGAGCAACACTTCCACAGCTCTGGCTCTGTTCTCTAATAAGAAAGTTCCTGTGTCACTAATGAGCTTAGAGGATAGTTATGAGTTTCTTGTGCTTCCTCATCATTTTGCATTAACTGAGTTATTCAAAGACCTTAAATTGCATACCTGCCCCCCCATCACCAAAGGAATTGCTCGGTTTGAGGCAGGTTGGCAGAGCAGTTTCAGTGTGAGGCCTGCATTACTGCTATTGTGTAAATGATCACAGATGACTCCACCATGATGGACTTGGAGCTGTGTAGAGATCGATTGTGAATATGCAAATTAAAACATTGTGTTTGTACAAGAATGCCACATGCAGACTGGTACCATTTGGCTGCAAGACCCTGCTCTTAAATGAGCCCAGTCAGAGCTTCTGCCTTCTTCAGAGCATGCCATCTGGCCTGGATCACTGCCAGAGAGTAGAGGAGCAGCTCTGCGTTTCCCACATCTGCCAACCAGCTAGAGATTCAAATTTGCTGCAGCAAAACCAGGCTTTAAGTAAGGCAAAACGTAGTGTAAGGCTTGGAAAGATGGAACTTTTAGGTATGAAGTGGAAGGTCTTTGGAGATTTGCAGAAGGTGAGATAAAACTGGAATGGAAAAGGTAGATTCAATAATGCTGCTGTTTCTCATTGTACTTGTACCAAGCCTGGGGCAGGAGGCAGAGAGGGGACCATGTTTGGCCAATGTGATTGATTCCTGGCTTATTAAAAAGCAACTTTGCAATGCAAAGATTGGGTTTATTGGCTGCTGTGTTGCAAACTGTTGAGAGCCCAGAGAAAGCATTTGCTGGTGTGAGGCCTCTTAGGGGTAAATATGTAGAAGTTAGTGATTTCTTTTGGTGCTGCCCACCTTTTGTAAAACCAGGAGCATGTAGTTTGGGTGTGAAAGTGAATGTGTTCTGTTCTGTGAAATCATTTATCTCAGGGTAAATTCCATAATAAATATATTTCATAAAATATATTTACCCCAGGAGGCCTTCAAGGAAAGGGAAACGTGGTCGAAGGACCAAAAAATTGTAATCTCCACTAGCATCTTTTTAACAAAATAAAAAGTTTTGCTTGATTCTCAAAAAAAAATTTTTCAAAAGTGGAATTTCTTTCCTGGAGAGTCTGTATACAGCAAATCAAAACAACTGGCCTCTTTGCATCTTTGCTCCGGTGTTGCTGGCCATCTTCAGAGGACTTTTGATGTCAACATTAGCAAGTAATTTGTTCTTAGAAAACTCAGGAGGGGAAAAAAGGAGTTGTTATGAACATAAGCGCCCACTGCATTGGGTGACAAAGCATCTTGTTTTTACAGGCCTAGCCTGGCCAAGTACATTTAAAATTGTTGTTTTGCCAGTTGGCCAGCCTTCCCACTCTTGACAATATGCCACATTGCCACTGAAAAGCGCTTTGGAGATCCTTCCAGGTTTATCATGGTCTCTCTTGAGATCCTTGAGTATTAGTGTTCAGGGGTGTAAACAGGTTCTTAATTTATTTTAATTAGGAAGAGCTCCTGCAGGAGAAGATACAAAAAGTTGGCATGTAATTGGGGAGAAACACTTGTAACTTGCACCCTTCTTTGCTGCTTAATCATCTGGATTCTCTTTAGTCTGTCTTAAATAAATACATATATATATACACACACTCGTTATAAAACCTGGACTCTGGCTTTGGCTGTGGAAAAATTGATCCAACAAAAAAACCCAACACAGTCCACAGTAGCAAAGCAAAATCACTGCAAACTGTACCATTACATTTACCGTGTTTCTCTGCGTGTCTTAGTTTTTTGAGGGAAGAGTGAACCGGTGTCATTTCTTTTGAGCAGCCTATATATTATCTGCCAGCAGCTTTGTTTTTTCCCCCTTTCTTCACAAATTGAATTCCCACGTGGTAAGCAGTTCTATTAATACATGAGGCAGCAGAAGGCATGGGCAACAGGAAAATGTAATTCGTAGGCAGTTTTCAGTATAATCTTTTTATCAAGGAGATATTTCTCTTCTGATTTTTAGCAAGCTGTGGCTTTCCATCCTTCTAGTGCTTGTACTCATCTGTCTCATCCTAGTTAAAAATGGAAGAAAGATAAACATTACCTTTTTTCCTTCCTTTTCTTCTTATCATTCCCGTTACAAAAATCTCTAACAGAGGGATTTTGCTAGTAGCTGCTGGAATTTGTTGATGTACAAAACTGTACTTGGCAGTCAGTAACTGAGCATTCATGCTGAGGTATTATGAGATCCCTGTACAGAAATGTAGTTAATCAATATGTGAAATGTTTGGAATACTAGCACTGTTTCTGCATGAAAGTGAACTCTCATTCCTGCTGCAGATGATGTATCTGCTATCAGTTTATACTACTAGCAATGGTACCTAGGGACTTCTAAATGCCAGCAAAAAAAATTCTGGGAGATGCTCGTGCTCCTTCCTAAGGGAGTGAATTAAGATTCTCTTTGCAACTTCCACATTCTAGAGGTCAGGTTTTCAGCAGATGACTGGTGGGAGTTTGCACTGAAGAAGCTCAAACATTTCATCTGCACTTGCACGTTTGTTTACCTGTATATTAAATGGATTTGTCTTACAGGTGCACCTTAGTACACTGGCCTTTGTTTCATCTTGTTAAAAACATGGACCAAAAGGAAGGCAGTAAATAGAACTGCCATGGAAAAATCACATTTGGGTCTTAGATGGTAGTTTCGGGTTACAGGTCTTTTTCTTGCAGTGATGTGGACTTAGAGTTCTGGACCTTTGCTACTTGTTCTCACCATTGCGCTGTCCTCGTAGTTATGCATTTACAGAGTCGAAAGTTAAAATTATCTGAGTCCAAATTAATTTTTTTTCTTTGTTCCCTCCTCACCCTTTTTATTTTTTCCCAAATTATTTTTGGTCTGGATCAATTTGTTGAAGGGACAGAGTAAGGGCAAAACTGAACAAAAGAAATTGAAAACTTTGACATGCCCTTTTAAACATAGGTGTTCAAAGGATCACCCATTTTTAAATCCTAGCTAGTGGTCTCTTTAATGTGAGAAATAAAGCAGCTTTCCTTGAGCGCTAAGGATAACCTTTCCAAAGTGCCAGTGTTTCCTCAAAGAACAGAGGAGGAATAGAAAATGAGAGAGACCGCTGTTGGATGAGTTCAGGATTGTAGACATAATCTGCAGAAGTGTGGAAGGATTTGGAAATGATCTAAATTGGTATCTGGAGGCGGGAACCTGCTAAGATTGCAAGAACAGAGGAATCTTGGTATTTTAGCAGCATTAGTATTCTTTGTTTCTAGAAAGTTTCTCAGCTGCACACATTCATGACAGTCATTAATGAGAAACATGATTGAAATACTTGTCTCATTACTTGTCCAATTATTTTCTCCACTGTTAGGTGGGAAATATGGCAAGCTGAACCACAGAGTTGGCTGAGTTGCCTGGAGTGATGCTAGAAGTCTGGGAACAGTGAGGAGTAGAGCCAAACAGCAAGCAAGTCTTAACTTAGTCAGTTTTAACAAATAAGCTGGTTTGTTGGCGTTGTTTTTCATTCAATTGTTACAAGAAATTGATTGCTGACAACAATTTCATTGTCAAAATAGCTTTCCCTGCTTCCTTGCATGCCTGTCTCCCTTTTTTTTTTCCTTTTTTTTTTTTCTTTTTGCTTGTTTTGAAAATACTTGCTGAGGCAGTGTGTTGAAGAATAAGCTTCCCTGCTTTTCTCTGAAAGGAGATGGTTGGGAGGAGGTCCCTGGCAGTACTTTTGATTAAGACATCATTGTCCTATTTACTGCTCTAAAAGTTGAGGAAGTGACTACTTTGAACATAATTCCAAGAGCAAGTCCTCTTCATTTAGAAAGAGATTCTCATTGTAGCTTATAAAAGATACAAACCAACCCTTTGATTAGGGAACCTCTCTAAGCTGCAATTTTGCATAGACCTTGACACAAGGAATTTTTTTTTTCTGTCCTTTCAAATTGTCAGTTGCAAAACTCCACAAAGATAATCAGACATGCAAATCTTCGATCTATTTTTAGTTCAACTTGCTGATGTATATTCATTAATATGTTAATAAGACAAGGAAAGCATAATTTAAATTGCATCTGCTTAATTTGGTTAATAAATGCTTGAAATATAGTCCTGCTTTTAAAAGTAATCACACAAATTATGCCACTTCTTCAGGATTTTTTTCTCTTAAGTCATAAAGAGCGTATAAAGCCTCTTGGTTTATAGTGACAAAATGAAGTTTGTAGTGTTTTTAACCCTGACCCTGCACAACCTAAGGACCTCTGTGCTGAATTTTAGTCTCCCTTGTATGCATTGTCACACTCCTAATGATTTAATGGTAATAAGTTGTCCTAATGGAGACCTCGTGAAGATTATGGCATTGTAATTTGAGTTCCCAAACTATATTAGGTGGAGTTAGATAGGCAGATACAAGATGGAAAGAACAATGTTTCCTTTGTTCAAATATAGCTATGCTCCACCAATGCAAATCAGAGACATGCTCACCCTGTATTTAGTTTGCAGTGGCCTAACCAAATGAGATACTCGCAAATTATTACTGGAATTAGAATAATTTCTCTGATAGCTTCTGAACCTTGGTTGAAGATGCAAAGCTGCTGTAATACCTATTTCTTTAAACCTCTGAAGTGGTATTTGAATGCTTACAGGCAATAAACTTTCAAGTCAATTGATTCCATTTCTGTTGAATCACTTTCAAAAGTGGAGCTGTGCTTTAAAATCTATTAAAAAAAATTCATTCTATTGAACCTGTAAATATGCCACAGGACTTGAGAAAATGAGTTTGATAATTGATTTTTTTTTTTTTTTTTTTTTTTTAAAAAAGACTTCAGCCTGGAAGGCAGCATCTTAAAAGAACTCAGCATTGAGGAGAGTCTCTAGTGTATCCAATTACACTGGCCCTACTTATTTGGTCTGAAGTAATGAGGCATGACAGATCATGAGTGCAGTGCATCATGTTCAGAACCAATAACCCCTTTCAGAAAATTACATTTCTGCTCTAAGCAGTCATTTTGAGTTATCTCCAGCTAATTTTAAACTGCCTGCTTTTATGGAAATGGAGCACTTGTGTTTCCCAGTAAATATCACCATGATACTCAGAGATGGCTATAAAGTACAACTGTCTGGGAAAAAGCTCAAGTCTGATCAAACTTAATTAGACTGGAACCTGTTCCTGCCTACAGATATCTTGATTATACAACAGAGGAGAACAAACATGACACTTGACAGAATTGGCTTTTGTGACACCTACTGCTGTGAGGATGTGAAAGAGAGCTGGTGATTGATGTGCTCTTTCTCACTGAAGGTGCAGGCATTGGCAACAGTATCTTCCTCTCTTGTTTCTCTTCTTACTGACCCTTTCCACTAGAAGAGAAAAGATATTAACTGAATCCAGTCAACTTCTGTGAAAAAAAAACGTGCTTTTTTTTCATTGCCATTACTGTCCTGTGGTGTTTAGGTCACCACTATTGGAGTTTGAGCAGTGAGCCATGTCTGTATCCAGCCAGTCACCCAGAGCTCACTGAGGAGCGTGTGGAGAAACCCAAGCTGTTTGAGGGAGCAGTAAATCTGGTTCAATTCACACGTCTGCATTGGACCATTCTCTCAAAGCATCTATTTCCACAGACTCTCGAAGGAAGGAAAGTGTTTCTAGCTCAGCTATAGGGGCCTGAAGTTCGGTGAGATAGATCCCACCCTTTGTCTGAAGGGGTTAATGATAGTTTAACCACTCTTCTCAGATGAACCATATGGATAAAACTTTGTTGCGTAGTTCACCTCAGGGCAGATAAGGCAAACTGTCTTAGCCTTTGTTTTCTAGGAAGCAAAAACAGAAGAGAAAGGCAGCTCTTCCAGTTATACCGGGGAAGAGTAGTCGAGTGAATGTCATTAAACCCTGTCAGCCAAAGAGATGCTGGCTGCTGGGTGACAGAGACCTGCATTTGCATTAAATTGAAACTCTTGGGGTAAAATTAATGCAAGATATAAATGAAAGGATAAAGAAACACTCTTTAAATGTGTGTTTCTTTATAAAAAGTCATATTAAACAAGTATTAAGTTTGCAGAGCAGAAGTATTCACAAGTTTAAACATGCCTAAGGCAATGCATGACAGTTATGGCGCTGATAAGCAGTGATCCAAGAGCATTGAAATATCATGGGCTGGGTATGATGTGTGACCAAGCCACTTTGGGTCACTTTGTCTTTGCAGACAAAGAGTCAAGCCTAGTGGATGCTAGGGCAGAATAAACAGAAGACAGACAATACCCCCAGCTGAGGGCAAGGATTTGAAAGACAGTGGACAAATGGATTGATTTCAAGGACCTGAAGCTTCTCTCTTGAAGGGGTAGGAAAAAAGAGAGTGCCTTTTTTTTCCAAGCACAGAGCTTGGAGATCAAAAAGACTCACTTGTCTCTGCAGGAGACTGTTCCCCAGAGCCGCTGGAGGAGAGCTTAGCTCAGGAACTTGTGGAGTTGGATGATGCTGTTACGTCCTAGTGGCCTTGGGGTTGTCTGGGGGATGTTGGCTTGTCATGATCCTCATGCAGAAGCCAGCTGGTAAGAAAACTGCGTTTAGTGAATCTTTGTATTTTATTCTAAACCATTAACTTTTGCTCTGGACAGGCAGTATTTTGTTTTGAAGATCTTTGGATGTTGCTTTTCTCAGCTGTTTGCTTTTTGGAAGATGGTTTTTGGAAGGGCTTGTCAGAGGTCTGATGCTGTGCTCCAAGCCTGTGGCACAACCTTGTTCCTTCTTGCCCCTTCTTGCATGTTCCTTGTAACCCCCTATTTGCATGACAACATGCAGAGTTCTTCCACAAGCTCTCCTGGCTCCCAGGAGAGATTTCACCTGGTACCTTAGGGCAGCAAGCAGAGTGCCGGGCCAGAGGGCTGAGTATTGAAAGTACTTTCACATGCAAATGGGGTGTGAGAAATTTGCTGTCGGTCAGGAACTTGCACATGACTTCCAATGCTTGCTGTGCTCTGGGTCAGCCTGGCTCGTGATCTCCCATCCTAAGAAGTGACAGCAGTGGTCAACAACCCTGTCTCCACATGGAGGACACAGCTCTCTCCTTCGGGCAGGGACTTGTCACCAGGGCTCTCCCTTTGCCATCTCAATGCCTTCCCCATTTGGCACCTTTCCCTGTCTGAGCGCAGCTCCTCTGCACCCTCCTTTCTGTTATGCCCTTTGCTTTGCTTTGGTTGTGTGTTTATTTTCTCTCCCACATGTTCTCTGTTTCATTCACTGCCCAGAATAATAAAGGGCTTGTTGAAAGGGTGCTGCTAAGTAGTTTGTCGTCTTCATTCATTCTGTCATTTACTTAACATTTGTTTTTAGTGTGCATTGAATATGAAATTATTAATTTCTTTGTTGTTTATTTTAATAGTATTTATTATTTTGGAGGCTCCTATGCAAACCATCTTACTGCCATAAAAATCCCATAAATGAATAGTTATAGTCAGTTATGATGGTCTTATAGTTCCCATTTCAAGGATACAATCTGAGGGCAGAGAACATAAACACAAGGATTTCCACTAATTTTGGTGACCAGCTTGAAAAACCCTCAACCCAAGTTCCCAGGGTGCTGAGCCTTGGTGATATAGCCAGTGTACATTTCTGATTGCGAACCCACAACTGTGATGGACATCAGTCCTTCTGCAAACCAGGCTCATACTGAGCCCAGAGAAAACAGGGAACGCAGTGAGTGAACACCTGGAAAAATGTTGGTGTGACTTGCCCGCCGTTTCATGCGCTTTCCTGTAAAGGCACAGCCCAGTTCTCCAGGGTATCATTCAGCTGCTTTAACCATAAGATCCTTCTTTCTCTTCCTGCAGTTCCCCATCTGCTTCACTCCGCACCTTCCAACTTCTGCAACACAAGTGAGCCTGGGTAGCCCACAGACCGCAGCCTGCTTTGCTACACAGCCCTGATTCCTTGCCAGGGCACTGCCTGCAACAGAGTTTAGCTGGAAAAAAAATAGTGTTGGCTCTTGTCATGGCAGCCTGTGTTACAGCACATATGCAAAAGGACAGAAGGTTATTTAAGGTTGCCTGGCAACTGTAATTCTGAAGGTTTTCTATATTTTGATAATTTTGTGTTATAATGCTTATGTTCTTTAATATGTTTTTTAAGAATGGGGTTAGAAAGAGTTTCTTGAGATGATGCATGCAGAAAATCCTGGCTTGGACATCCTGTATGCATGCAAGAACATTGACCTGTGGGCAAATAAGTTTACTTAATGGCTGCATGTAAATAAAGGCGGAACACTCCTGATATTCATAAGTCACTGGAGAAAATATTAGTGGGGTTCTTCCAGCCAAAGAAAATCTGAGATGGTGGTATATTGGAGCAGAATATTAATACCTCCCCATCCAAAATCTGGGAAATGGCTTTTAGTGCTTCTCTTTTCTTTCCCTGTTGTTAGAACCCAAGTCAAATGCTGCCTTTTATCTGAAGTGTTTTATCCAGAGACTTGTGCTCTATGTGAGTGTATGTACTATCATACCTGATCCTTTTCTTAACATCTTCCTTCTTCCAAATTTGAAAGTGCGAAGCAATAAAATTTTCTACATAGTGAAATGTAATCGTACGATTATATTGTAAGCACTCTAGTTAATAAAGTGAATCTCAGGCTTAACTAAGGGAGTAGGCAATCATGCAGAAAAATCTAATTTATACTGGTGTAGTAGGATAAATGTAATGCACCTGTGCTTTTGGAAACCAGAGTCTGCCCAGCTGTGACTGAAGTATACCCTGGGCAGGTGCTGCCTTTTTTTTTCTTGGCTGAAGTGAGTATTTTGCAAGTCTGGAAAGCTAGGCAGGAAGCATGTTACAGAACAATTAATGCTGGGTTGTGTTTGTCCAAGGAAGTGTCTGTCATCTTTGATAGGGGAGAAAGGTCATTTTCTTCGGAAAATTTGTAGAAGGTCGTTCAACCTGTGGCAGGCCAACATGCAGGATCTGCTACTGAGACACTCTGCTGCTTTTCTGAATTATAAACCATTGCTTGAAGATTGCCCGGGCATCAGTTATGATGTGTTAGCTGGTAGACATGGGACTATTTCCAGGTTTAGCTGCTAAATAGGGGACTGCTCGAGAAGGATCAGTTGGGAGTGGGAGGCTGTAGCAGAGTTGCCTCATGAGAGCCCGTGCCAGAGTCCCAGAGGAGGCTCAGACTCCAGCAGGTCCTGAGATGCAGGTCACCTCTCAGCAGTGGCAACGTACTCCTCACTGAGTTTGAGTCTTCCTGTTTCTCCCTTGCCTTTCTCTGCTGGTTCTGCTTTCGTTTCTTCTGCTTCTGTTCGCTTCTGCCCCTGCATCCCCAGGGTGCTGCTCTGCCTCTTTCCTCCCTCTTTTCATCCCCTTGGCTTCCTCCTCGCTCTCAGACTTGGTTCTTTGTTTCGTTTCAGCAGAACTACCTAGATTTCTTTCTTTATCAGAGGTGTGCAGCACAGCAGAGGGCCATGAACCATCCCAGGTCAAAGCTGCCCATGACCATGTGAAAGTACAGATGCTCTCCTGGGGAAGATTCAGGTTTGCAAGGTGTCTCCACTTGCTGTCTCACATTACTGTACTGAGACCAGTGCTGTGTTATGGAAACAGCATATTCTTCTTGCTCTGGCAAAGTTTATTTTTCTAGGAAGCTGAGAATAGATTATGTTGTGTTCTTGGGGTTGTTGGGGTTTGTTTTGTTGGGGTTTCTTGGTGGTTTTTGTTTTGTTTTAAAACAGTGTATGAAATCTTCACTTAAAACTGCATGTGAAACTCCTTGTCTATAATTCTTCTGTGGATTTGGTGAACTGCAATATTAGAGCTTAAAAAACAAGTATGGAGCATATAGGAATTACTCAGCACCTGCATGTTCTAATGTATATAATGAGCTTTCTGTGGTAAGTTTATGTAGCTGAGATGTTTAATTTTGTTCATGATGATGATGATTATACTGAGAATCAGCTTTGCTAGTTGAGATACACATGAACACAACCCAGGCTTATTACCCTGGAGACTTGGTTAGCAATAGTGCTGAGATTGGGCAGAGGGCAGCTGAAAAGTAAGCATATTTGCATTTTAGGCAAGCTGTACTTGCTGTGAAGGTGTACAAACCGCTCTCAGTTAAAATTGTACATCAGACTACAAATGGCTCTAAGGCGCACGAGGACACTGATTCTTCTTTCTGATGTTGTTTTCCCCTTTGGACTAGTGAATCTTGTGGCAATCTCAGCTTTAAACAGGATACCATCAAGGGGTTTAATAGATTTGCTAAGAGAATCGATTGTGCATGCGTTGGATGAAGTCTTCAGCTGTCTCATTAAATATCAACTAACCAAGGGGTCATCATCTCTTGCCCCTTTCCCTGCTTCATCTGTCATCTGTTTGTAGCCTGCACAAAAGTCTTCCTCCTTAGACCTTTACTGTTGAGTTGGACTTACTTGAAAATAAATTCTGCACTGAAGATCAACATACATGAACAAACGGGTCCATTTATTTAGAGAAGACTAGCTCTGTATGTTGCATAAGGAAATAGATTTTTTTTTTTTCTTTTCCTTTCCCCAGTGGTAAACATACTTCACACTACAAGCATTGTTAATGCAAAGTCCAGCATCCTATTGACACTCGGTATTTTTGACAGAGGCAAGGGTTGGGTCACCAGAGTGGATGGAACATGACTTTTTGCGCTGGAAACAAACACGTTCAAATCTCTTAGACTTGAAATTATGAAGATGCATTTTGTCTATAGTCTGTCCTCTGTACAAAAACATCTTTATCTCTCAGGCTGATGTTTAGACTTTAGACTTGGCTGGCACTAATTAGAGACAAACCAGGTGGAAAGCAGTGAGTCAGATGTTGAGGAAAAGATTTAGCCTATTTGAATTAAAGTGCTTTACTGATACAATCTGTACTTCTGGATAAGCAGGAGGATTTTTTCATGTTTCCAGGGTATTTTTGGATATTAAAGTGATAGTGTAAGAATCTAAACAGAAAAAGTACATCTTACAATTACAGGTGTGTTGCGTCACCAGTGGAGTTACCTTCATGCACAGTTAAGTGCTGTGTTGTATAGATAGGAGATTTGTGTACTCACGGGCAGAAAGTGTCATGCTTTACAACACTAATAGCGTATCTCCATGCCCCAGATAAATTCTGAGTATATTTTGCTTCATATGCAGTCTTCTATTTGCATAAACATCTGGCCGTAACAGGCTATTCTGGCTTTTCCTGCTTTTCACTTTGTTTCCTCTTCCTTCTTACCTCTGAAATTTGCACTCATTATTTGAGTCATTGCAATGCTTCGGGTACTCTTGTAACTCACCCCCTCACAAACATACATGTCCGTGGACTTTTATCTGTTTTGGAAACTTGTGTTCAAACTCACAAGGCTACACCCCTGTCAACTTGCTGTGTGTAGGTGTGCCAGCAACAAAGTACCAATTACTGACACCAAGGGAAATTTCCAGTGGAGGAGGCCCAGGAGATAGCCATGGACTGTTTCTTCTGAGGTTCCCACAAGGCTAGAAGTCTAGTTATTTCAATGGAAATGCAGTCACTAGAAATAAATGCAGAGGTCTGCTTTACTCATGTTAGTACCAATGCTATCTATGTTCCACTTGATTTAGTTTTTATTTCTATCATATGTCACACGTGGGTAATAATTCTTGTGTATTCCAGCACAGGACTGGGATACAGACAGTTGTTCCCATGTTAGGGATGGAGATGGTGGGAATGCAGCACTTATTGTTTGCTAGTTCATTATCAGAATTACTGTTTGCATTAAATATTTGCAATAGCAGCTCTTCCCTATGCACAGCTCTTTTTGTCTCCTTCCTCACAGGAGTGCGGGGAAACAGAAATTCTTCACTTCTTTCTGGATGTGGAAAAGAGATGGGTTAGTCCCATATTTCATGCTTATGAACAATAAGTCCTGTCCCAATCCTAACCTTACAAAGATGCTATTGTGTACTTTATTTGTGTATCTTCAGAGATTTTACTTCTTCTCTAGCATTTAATTTCTAATAATTCCTAGATTAAGGGAATGTTTTAAGGGGAGGGGAGTGAGTACATACTGTTTTTAAAGTACTGAATTGTGTATTAGTGTAATCTGCATCACTATGGAGTTGTTTCATCCCCAGGGACTCTGAACACAGTCATCATCACTATGTTTTCTGAGTTTAAAAGGAAATAACTATCCTCCCCCCCCACCCAGTTGCAAGCTTTCTTCTCTTGCAGTAAGTAATAGCAAAAATATCTTTTCTTTGTACGCTTGCCTCTCTCTTTTTCCACCCAAGAGAATCAGAATCTAAAAGGTACCCTTGGAGCTTGTCTCGTTTAAAACACCTCCAGATTTCTGGCTTGCTGTCACTGTCATTGTGACAGCGTTGCAGTCAGGTACCATGGTGATCTTAAACATTGTCACACTGCCTGCATGTACTTGTCAAATAATTTTTATAAGTTTTTTTTTATTGTTTTGATTCCAAGATGATTAAACAACAAGCATATCTAATTCCCACTGCAATGTCAATGCTATTTACCTTAGAAGAAACTAATTTTTAATTTCCTTAGTGCCTGTCAGCACCTTATTACTTTGTACTGCTTTAGCTTCAGGAGAACAGCTTCTGATAATGGGAATCCACCTGTGTAAAAGCGCTGCTCACTGAAATACAAATGGATCCCTACTTCTAGGAATGTATTTCAAATGAACACTGGTAAAGAACTCTTTTGTGTTTCTACTTTGAAAGTAGAAATACAAAATGACACAATATTGTCCTAACTTCCCTGGCCTTTAACTTATTCAGGAAGCAATTCTTAATGGTCTTGTTCTGAGGCCTGAAACAATTTTCTAAAACATGGGAAAATGCATTGCATACAGACCTTAAGGCCATGACCGCAGGTGTGAGAGCAGAACCAACTGAGAATTGTGTTTAGACATTGCTGGTGACACCAGGAGATGTATAATTTTCCTTCCCTGTGTGGCAAAGCCTGCTGTGATTCCAGAATCATGTTGGAGTTACAGGTACAACAGTATCCTACTCCTTACGGGGTAGGAGAATGGTTAGTACCATGACTTAGCTAATATTATCCTGGAAAAATTTGTCACATGGATTAAGATTAAAGTTATGCATCATGCTTGAGCAAGTCTAACAAACTGCCACAGATGAAAGAGAAGTTTTAGTCCCCTCTCCTCTTCTCTGCTCCATTCCTCTCCCAGAAAGCAATTCACTTGCTTTACTAGGTTGGTTTTTGGCCAGGTTAGTGGGCAGAATTGGCTCACAGAAGACTCTGGTCTTTGCCAGTGCTGCCACAGGGGCATCAGCTGCTTGTATGAGGATTTAAGGGACGGAGAGGGGGAGGCGGTTTGGATTTCTTGAGGGTTTTCTTGAAAGGAGGAGAGAACTTCTGTTTGGCTGCCTTCTCTAACTCAAGGAGGCTGTCCTAGAAACTTGCTCCAAGTGATGCTGCTCATGATGGTCCTGATTCCAAAGGGTTCATCCTCTTTCTGAACCAGTGATGCTGTAGTTACTAGTTCTTCCTGACCTGAAGCACACTTTGTTTTCAGTGATAGAATTAAGCTAAGAATTTATTTGAGGGACCATTAAGTTTGGTAAAGTCAACAAACCAGTTAATGAGAACTTAAAACGCATAGGCATACCATAATTCTTTCTTTTTTTTCTCCTATTCCATGGGTCATATAAGGACCAAGTGGCCAGAAGCACTAAAAACTAACTAACTGTATACCAGGAAGTTGAGGGGAGAAATAAATCTCTTGAGTGGGATAGCTTTCTCCTGGGACAATGCTAAGAATATAAACATTGAAACACAGAAAATCTGGTTCTGTGCTATCTTAATAACTTGTCATGTTAGCTTGACATAAGCTAATTTTCTGTATCTAAAGTAAAAGAGACCTTTTAATGATTTTTTTGGGAGGATTATTTGTTTCTAATCTCAGGATCTGGCATTCAGAATAGTTTCTTTTTTCCCCCCTCCTTCAAAAAGAAAGGCACAGGCTTGTTGCCATGGGCTTGAGGAAGATAATTCTATTGAATTTTACAGAAAGGATCCTGTTTCACTGTGGATTAATGAGGAGCTTAGAAGAGTGAAGCTAAGTCATATTAGCAATAATTAGATTTAGAAATTCAGAGTTATATACGCATATATATATTTTTTTAAAAAATCAACTTCCAGGAATATATGGAGCTGACTGAATATAGAAGCATGTGGAAGATACAGTTGACCATCAGCTAAAACACTTTTCCAGCAGAGAAAATCCACTAAGAGTTAGTTAAAGTGGATATTTGATCCTGCTGTTTCTCTGTCCCTTGTGCATACCAGTTGCAGATTTGCAGGCTTTTCCCAGGGCTGATGCCATGCCTTAGACAACTCCCATGGGAAAAAGACCTGTAGAGTTTGACCTCTCATTTTGTTGGATCAGGTGAAGTTACAGGGTGCTGAATACAACATGAAGAATTGATCATTTCAAATTTAAAATGATGAGATAGATGTTGAGTTCCTGGCGAAATAGCCTCCTGTAAAGGAGTATTTAGATGCTGGCGCAGCCCTGCTGAGTCATTCCTCCTTCAGAGCTCTGCCAGAGCATGCAACACCTACCTGGGGTCAAGCTTCTTGAGGCAAAGCCCTGGGGTTTTTTGTTCATTCACCTAAAGGTCTATCTCTAAAGCTGTCCTTGGTTTTTGTAAAAGAGACAGAAAGAAAGAAGAGGCTCCAGGTGATGAATTATGGGTCTGTTTTACTAAAGGCTTGTATTTCACTGAGGATGTAACTGAAATCTGGCAATATCAGTTGCTCAAAGAGGTGTTGTTACAGCAGGAATTCTGAAAATATTGCAGAGGTTTATTTACTTTTGTGAGGACTTCAATTCTGACTTTTCTGTGTGATGCTCATCTTCCCTAGCATAGCCTCATTACACTGGATCCCTGTTTTCCTGCAACCGAGGGGCTTGGGTAGTGTCTGAAAATGTAAATTATAGTGAAGTGAATGGAATTGCTTGGGTTTTAGTTTGTGTCCCCTCCTGCCAGCAGCTGAAGGAGAGGATTTGTTTTCAAAGTACAGTGCCAGAACATCAGTGAAATTTCTGACAGGCACTGTTCTCCTGAGACACAGCAGTACTTCGTTCTTCTTCAGCTTGGCTGGACCGGCAGCAGTCTTCATCTGCAAGTAACGTGGGATTTTTTTCTCTATTATGGATACTGATACACTTACAGACCTTTTGGGTAATTACTTAAAGTTTGTTGATAGTGGGAACAGATTCATGGAGCTTGTATCCAGGGTGCTAGGGTACATTGGAAAAGATCTTTTTCTAGGGGGATACAAAATTAACACAACCTGATGGCGTGTCTGAATAAAAACAGTGAAGAAACCAACAACTAAACAAAAAATTCAAGCAACTGCCTCCAAGAAGTGCGAGGTGACAGCTGGGAAAATGCATTCCCTACCTCATCTTTGGCAACCAAAGTTATTTCTGAACTGCATGTGCTGAGTCTCATCTCTGTAGGTTCCTTGTGTAGTCAATGGAAGGAGAGGCTTCCCCAGGGAGTGACTCAGGGTTGATTCAGAGGGCAAATTTAGCCATACAGAAGGCTACCTTAAGCACTGTAGCTACCTAGACCTGATGTGAATACTCCTCAGTGTGGCTTATTGAGCAAATATTTGTGAAAGACTATTGGTTGTTTGGCTAGCATCTCAAACATCTTCCAAGTTCAACTGATGCTGTAAAGAGAAGTTTCTTTGTGATACTAATATGTGTGTTTACTGTCCATCCGTCCTCAGTGAAGACGACCATTTGTCATCTTTTCATCTTTTCCTATCCTGCCCCTGCTTGATCTTGTCTCCCTCCAAAATCACCCGCATTCATGCTTTGAGTGGCAGCATTTTCCCGCATCTTTTTGGAAGATCACACTATTTAGTCTTTTTGTTGCCGGTGGTAAGAAGGGGGTCAAAAGGAGGAAGGGTATACTACGAAAGGAATTTTTAGTGAGGTATTTCTCTGTCTCATGTGTGGTGGGTTGACCCAGGCTGGAGGCCAGGTGCTCACCAAAGCCGCTCTATCACTCCCCTCATTCACTTGACAGGGGAGAAAAAGTACAATGAAAAGCTTGTGGGTGGAGATAAGGACAGGGAGAGATCATTCTCTAATTATCATCACGAGCAAAACAGACTGAACTTAGAGAGGAAATTCATCTAATTTATTACTAAGCAAAACAGAGTAGAGGAGTGAGAAATAAAGTCAAATCTTAAAACACCTCCCCCCACCCCTCCCATCTTCCCGGGCTCAACTTCACTCCTGGCTTCAACCTCCACCCCCCCTCAACAGCACAGGGGGACGGGGAATGGGGTTACGGTCAGTTCCTCACACATTGTTTCTGCCGCTTCTTCATCCTCGGGGAAGACTCCTCTCATCGTTCCCCTGCTCCAGCATGGGGTCTCTCTCACGGGAGACAGTCCTTCACGACCTTCTCCAACATGAGTCTCTCCCATGGGCTACAGTCCTTCATGAACTGCTCCAGCGTGGGTCTCTTCCATGGGGTGCAGACCTTCAGGAGCAGACTGCTCCAGCATGGAGTCCCCCACGGGGTCACAAGTCCTGTCAGCAAACCTGCTCTGGCGTGGGCTCCTCTCTCCACGGGGCCACAAGTCCTGCCAGGAGCTTGCTCCAGTGTGGGCTTCCCACGGGGTCACAGCCTCCTTCAGGTGCTTCCACCTGCTCCGGCGTGGGGTCCTCCACAGGCTGCAGGTGGAATCTCTACACCCCCTCATCCTTCCTCCATGGGCTGCAGGGGGACAGCCTGCTTCACCATGGTCTTCACCACAGGCTGCAGGGGGATCTCTGCTCCGGCGCCTGGCGCACCTCCTCCTTCTGCACTGACCTTGGTGTCTGCAGAGTTTCTCACATCTTCTCACTCCTCTCTCTGGCTGCAAAAGCGCTCTCTAACTGTTTTTTTTCTCTTTCTTAAACATGTTATCACAGAGGCGCTGATTGGCTTGGCCTTGGCCAGCGGTGGGCCCGTTCTGGAGCCGGCTGGCATTGGCTCTATCAGACACAGGGGAAGCTTTTAGCAGCTTCTCACAGAAGCCACCCCTGTAGCCCCCCTGCTACCAAAACCTTGCCACGCAAACCAAACACATCATGTTATCTCAGTGACATTGTAATAGCTGTGCTTGTAACATCATCCTTAAATAAAAGCTGAGAGTTTGCTGATTGTTACCCTCCAGTGCTGGAGGGGTGTCCTGTTTCATCCTGTGCGAAGCAGTATTACTTTGGTTTTTATACTTTGACTTCTCAGACAGTTTTTAAAACAAGATGGAAATTCAAGATGAGTACAATTTTGTGAGAAGGGTTGCACGTTTATAGAAGTTGTAATTGAAATAATGGAAAAATACTTTTGTGTTTCTAAAAAAGGAGGAGTGGGCTGAAGAATTTGTTCCTTTAATGCTCTAAATGAAACAAAACCTTAATGCACAAATTGATCAGAATTATTTCTGTATTGCTCTGAGTAGTTTTCTAAACTTGCAACCAAAGATGTGAACACTTCTGCAAAAACAATTAAACCTCTTTAATCCTGTTTTCTTTTTTGTTTCTTTTGCTCAAGATTGTTCTGCCTTTATTAATCTTCAGCAAGTATATCTTTCAGTGTTAAAAATATGGAATAATTTAATATCGTATCAATGTTTTCATAGCAAATACCAGTTACAGTAAGAAAGATTTACTATAGGGTTAATAAATGGCTGAAACATTCTTTATTGTAAAATTGTAGGAAACTGTGGTGCATCAAATTGCTCACTACATGATGTTTAGAGCAGGAGGGACTTCATTTGTCAGCATGGCTGTGAAGACAGAATTAAACCCAGTTTGTTTTATCTTTTCATCGAAAGATGTCAATGTATCCTGAAAATCAACCATTTATTTAACTTTCAAACATGATCTACAGTGGTGAAATTAATTCCCATCTGAGCAGGAAGTGGCCGGCACTATCTATGGAGTTTTCGCATTGGGGATAAATCCATAGGAACGCCTGCTGACCTCTTCGTGTCTTAAACTTCCAGCTTGGCTTAGTCTGGTCTGCCTGTTTATCCCGTGCACTCCTTGGGTAAGGTAATTTCACACAGAGAGCAGCCCTGCCTATAGTCAGGATTCAAAAACCTCCTTAAAAAAATATACCAAGTAAATGCGTAGGTCAAAAAGAGGGAAATTTTAGTCACAGTTTTAGTGGTAGTTGTTTTATTATTATCACTTCACAGAAATATATTTTGTATTAATAGTAAACCAGACAAAAAGTGTTGTGTACTTTTGCTTCTTAGGAGATTTGTACATACAAAATGTATATCTTTGAAATTACATACCATCAAATTCATTGCTAATGGAAAAGCTCTTGCTGTGTTTCATTGCGGGGCTTTCAGTGGAAGGAGTTGTCTAGACAAACCTTGTATTTAGTGCAGATGATACCACCTCAAAAAGGCTTTTTGAATTTTTACACTTCAGTATTATCCGCCGTGGTGGAAAAATTTCTGGCACAAGATCTGCAGTGAATGTGAAGCTGCAGGTCAGGCTGAGGAGTTTCTGACCCTCAAGCTCTGAGTTTCTCTCCCTTCTAGGTTTAGGAGCAGCAGCAACCAGAGGCCTCCTCAGGAAGGACTTAATGAACAGAGTTCACTTGTATATAAAGTCCAGGAGTCCGTGGTTTAGGGTTTCTGCTGGCAGAAAAGCTTGTCTTCACCTCCACTCACACTGCCACAGCTTTGTTGTTCAACTCTACCCAGGTGTTAAAGAAGAGGCTGTACCCTTGAATTTAACGTTGCCTTCTAAAAATCCATGCATATGTGTTGTCATACTCTGTGGGTATTCATGTGGCCCAAAAAACTCCCAGGAAAAGGTGTTGGGGTGATGTCCGGTACTGGAATAGCACAGCCCAGTGAGGATGAGCAAAGTGTTTGGCTTTGGGACAGGGAGAGCTGCAGTTCACAGCAGCCGGTTTTCAAAGCTTCGCATTTGTTTCTGTTCTTCCCAGCATGCAGAAAGCTTTGCTTTTTGTAGTTTCTGGAGAATGACTAAAACACAAGGTTAAATTCTTTCAGGATAAGTTCATTGTATCTGACCTCGGGGGGGGGGGGGGGGGGGGAGTCTTTTGTGCTTATCTCTAAAGTGCATTTTAAATGAAAATTAAAAACAATAGACAATGAAGGATACGGGCTATTTCTGTCATTTGATATTCTGCCTTCTGTCACATGTGCACATGCTGTAATATATCATAGCGTTTGTGCTTGCATAAGGTTAGTTCAATGCCCAGCATAAAACATATTTATAAATTAATTCTGAAAAGTGATTTTTTTGCAGAGGTGTGTAATGGTGTGAACGCACGCACAAAGCCTGGGAGATGAACCCTTTTTCCTGGCATTGTGGCGTCATGTTGGCTTGCTCAGTGCCTTGTGAAAGAAGAGTAGCAGGGGAAAGCATCTCACAAAGAGAAACTGGAACAGTGTCTCCTTTATTTGCAGTATTTAAATTTAGTACCTTTTGGCTTTGCTACATGAAAAACATGGGCCTGATGGCTAAAACTTAGCTTGCCTTACAGCAACCTGAATAAATAAAGCATTTGACTTGTTCACAGGGGAAGTATTCGAGTCTTCTATGGTTTTCTAGGCATTCAATTGCAGTCCTTGTTATTGCACCTGATTATAAAGTCGCATCTCCCTAGAAACACGTTATTGTCTGGTAAAGTGCAGAAGGCTGAACCCTTGTGAACAATATGGTCTGGCCAGCTGGGCAGCAGTTGCAGACACTTGGTTTTCAACGCTTTACATGACAGACACTGATGGTATCTGATGGGGGCTGTTTCCAGCCACTTCTTGCCAATTTAGCTATCAAGATGCTGATGCCTGTTTACAAATGGGTCGTTCAAAAAAAGTTTTCAGGCAGGATGTTTTCCCAGGGAGATGGCTTGGTTTTTTCCAAGTCGTTGTCTACCAGCCTCTTGCATCAGAGCTTTGTGCAGGTGTCATGGTAGCCACCCATGACATCCCCGTGTCAGGATGCCACATGGCTCCTCAACCATGGTATATGTAGATCACCCAAAAAACTTTAGGGACATTTTGTGACCTGAAGCTGTGCTCAGAGTGTGAACTAGTCCAGCCCCTCATCCCAGTGTTAGGGCCCTGGGCACATTCCCAGCTTCCACTGCTGAGGGAGGAAGGCTCATAGCTCCTGCTGTTCAGATAAACATAATTAATTTGGACTTTGTTTTTTGAACAACACACATTAATTGTGTGGCGAGGCTTTTATTGGCAATTATATGTTTGCTTTTCCCCCATTAAGTTACTCACCAACAGTCCTTTGATTTAAGAGACAAGTTTATTGGGGAGACACAGCGTGTTGCCATCTTCTGAAGTTACTTCAGACTAATCTTGCAGCAGATCTTGCCTCTTTATTTAGAAAACGTCTTTAACAAGATTGCAGCCTGTGCCATTCCACAATGGTTTTTCCTCTTGTGCTGGGCTTAAGTCTCCTACGTGCATTTCCTTGTGCTGCTGGTCAGCAACCTTGAAAGACTCTTACGTTGCATGTCTTAAAGCTGTGTTACATCCATGCCCTGGGGTTTTGTTGTTGTTCATAAAACAACAACAAAGCTGAGGTGAGCTACGCTTTCTCACACCATATCCAGTCTTGTGTGTGTGTGTGCGCGCGCATGTGTGTGCGTGCATGTGTGCAGGTTTTCAGATGACTGTTGAGAAACAAAATTGAAAATGTCCAAAATTTAATTTTCTGTCTACTTAAAAATGAATCTGATAACTGTTTTGGAAAGTTTCCATCACAGATCTGATATGAAGTTAGTGGTGAGCGTTAAAGATTTCAAATTATTTTTAGCTCATGATATTTTTTCTCAAATGCTGGCCATTTTGCACAAGGATCGCTCCATTTCAGACCAGTGGTTTCGAGCAGCAGCATCAGTATATGCCCTGTTTGAGAAGACACAGATGTCTATCACGCATCCCTGAGGAGATAAGCTTCATTTTCTAGGAGGGGTTTTTAATACATTTGGGGACCTTTCAGTCATGTCTTAAATATATTTTTTGTTTCCTGTGGCTTGCTTGCCACTATCCTGGATATCCAATAATCAAACTCTCACAAGTCGTCTTTCCCACTTGTGTTTTTCTGTTTAATAATACACTATTGGTAAGACGGGCTTCATTTTTATTTATTCTCAGTGAACACTTTGAGAAGAGAATTAATCTTGTCTCTTCTTGAAGAAGTAAAAAATGTTCAGGATTGAAGTCAAGGTGTTGAATTACTGACTGTGGACTTACTCGCTTCATTGCCTACTCCAGCACACATGTTGAACATGCCCATGTTAACTGTTGGAGCATGGCTCCTCATGAGCTCAAGAGGTTGTAACATGAACTGCTAATGCAGTCTAAGCGTATAGATAATACTTTAATAAAAGTATATTAACAGATACTTTTGTGAACAGAGCAGTTGTGGCTAAACGGTTAGGGTCCAGCAAAAGCTGTATTTGATTAAATCATCAGCCTTGTAAAAACAAACACAATTATAGCTTAGGCATTTACAAATTTGGTTTTTATTATTTCTAAATGAAAGTACCTATTTCTAAGAATTCTCTTTATTACTTTAGTGATAAATCTTATAATGTGCAAAATATTTAATGATTACTGTTATTCAGGAAATTTGGAATTCATTGCAAATTTAGAAAAATATTCTGATATTTTGTGCATATTACTGAACTTTGCTGCAAAAATATTTGTTATCCTTTCAAATGATACTTAATTCTTAAAATCAGTTGTGGGTAACCTCTGTCTTTAAGGATGGAGAAGCTGATGGTGTTCCCTTTTTTATCCAGCTGTCTTCCCACTCCTCCTGTGAGTATTTAAACCATATGCCAATAACCACTTGCACTCCATTTTATGTTGTTTTAGTTAAATGCATCTTCTTCCTCTGTAATTCTCTGTCTTCAGACATTGGTCATTCTGCTGGTTTTCATGGTGTTTCTGGAGAAGGTTGATGACTTGTCCCTCACTTGCAGACATAAATTATAAATACTGCTGTAAATGCCTATTAAAAATGCTGTAATTGTAAAAGCCTTACAAATCTGCTGTTAATAATTTCTGGTTTTGACAATGTATTATGTAGAAGTGCATTGCATAGCATAAAGCATGTGTGTATTTCAAAGCAAGAAACATGCATAGTATGGAAATTACCAGCAAGTAGCTTTGCAAGGGTACACACCAGGATTTAATAAGAGTTGTTCTTTAAGTATGGCTACACAAAAAGATTTTTTTTCTCATTAGTGTGTCAGTCAATATAAGCAGTAGTATTTGGGCCAAATAAGCAGGTCAGGGAACTTGGAGGTGAACTTTTGTCAACAAATGTGATATTTTAATATAGTGCGACAGATGGACATAGTAGACTGGTAATTCTGCAAATTTGGGTTGATTTCTGGGATTTGGGGCGTGGGATATCTATTTTGGGTGAGATGTCCAAGTCTGACAATGAAACCAGCTCCATAGAAAAATAACCTATAACAAAAGTTTCTGTGACATGTTCGGCATGAATAAACAATCAGGGTCTATGACCAGTAAATATCTTGGTAGTGGAAGAGGGAATTTTTGAAACATGGAACTTGGCGTGAACATTTAACAACACCTGGGAGAAAAGCAGATTGTTCAAGCATGGATGTTTTAAAGAAAAGCCTCATTGAGAGTTGCGGTCTTGTGTTCATTCTGTATTTTTCACACTCATCTGTTTCTTAAAATATTTTCAATTTTGGGTTTATTCTGGAGCTTATTTGGGTTGCTCAGTGACAAACTTCAGGGGGAAATATTTGTAATCCTGTGCTTTGATGAGAGCATCAGCAATCAGTAATCCAGTATCAGGAGTTCAGGTGGAACTTGTGGAATTGTTGACTATAATATATCCTACCGTTTCAAATACTTGAAGAGCTAGTTAACCATTGTCTGGCTTTCATTTCTGACACCCTGTAAATCAGGCTGCTGCACTCCTCTGAGCTGGAACTCTGTTAGGAGCCTGTAGGCTTGGTAGTTTTGAGGAAGATAAAACTGCTATTTTTGTTTCTAATTCCTTTGGCAGGCATAACATTCAGAGGATAAGGAGGGAATGATGCTTATTAAATTAGATAATTTGTTTTGGTCAAAACTCTCTTAAGGGCAAGCTATTTTTAGAACTTTATCTGCAGCATGAGTTAACCGAGGTGTTTTGAAGCTCATTCCAACAGGAACAGAGTTTGTTTTACCAGCAAATGTGAACAACTTTGTTTTGTAATTTGAAATCTGTGTTTACTTACTCTGTCAGTGTTTTTGTGGATCACAGTTGTGAGAAGATTTGGGATGTAGATAGCAAGGAAAGCTGCTAAAACAAATGTACCCAGGGACCAAAATGGAAAGGGTTATGGAGACATATTGTGCCTTTTTTTACATTGATTGCCCAAAATAACTTTGCTTTTCATGTTACAGAATATTGTTTTCCATAATTTGCTAATGATACAATAGCTCATCTGTGTTTAACAGCATGAATGAATAAACCCAACCCAGAAGCAACATCAGCCTCAATTAAATGTAATAAACCTTTCATTAGCGGATTCCATAGACCTCCATTTCCTAAATTTTTTAGAACATCTTGACAGGCATCAATAAACCGTTATAAAAAAGAAATGTTGAAGCTTTCTGGTGATGCTAGGCTAATTCGTTACGTGCAAAAGGATGAACTACTTGGCTGGGCTCAGGAAGGGCCCAAGCCAGTAGGTTGCAGCCCAAGTGCTCTCATCAAATGAAACCAGGGGTTTCTTTTCTCTCTTGCCATGCACTTCTTAACCTATACACTGAGATTCCCACATAATATTTCATGGATGAGTTTACTATCAGCCTCTTGAAAGTTAGCACATCAAGTGCTATATTGATTAGGATATTGAATGCCTTCCACTGTCAATCTTTAATCCATTAGATTTTCCAAGATATGCAAGTGATAAGTACTGTTTTTTCCAAGAAAAAAAATCCTGACAGGTACTTCAAGGCTTAAGAAAAACAAGCTTTTGTAGCTTAAAAAAGTAATTGTTGCTAATGAAACTTTCAAATGAGAGTAAAATATATCGGAGCAAGGCACTTTCGTATCAGCATAGGGCGTTATGCTGGGACTTCCTTACTCTACTGAGAATATTCAAGCTTCGAATTAATCAAGATTGCCAGATATAATAGCAGAAGTTTGTAGTTTCAGGTTTGGATTGTATTTTGGTTTTCTGCCTTTTAATGGATGTGGAAAGAGCACTCCCATTAGAGCTCTAATTTCAAAAGCATGCACTGAAAAAACTAAAAAATGGGAGAAATCCCTTTGTCAGGCCAGATGCTTTCCTCACGAGTACTTGACAGATGCTCCCATGCATCCTTAGGCATCCTCTAAAAATAAGAAAAAGTGAAATATAGGTGAAAAGACTTAAAATTCCTTGAGGCTCCTGGAACAATGTCTGGAGTTGCAGACGGGAGCCGGTCCCATTGTTTTCAGTTCTGCCTATTGTTTCTCCTGGTCATTAGTGATCAGCACTCTCCCAGCACAGGGAACTTCAAAGAACTTCAGAAGCCACTTGCTTTTTGCTTTATTTGGATTGGAGGAGGGACAGGATTGCTTGCTGCCAAGACTTCATTTGCTAAGGCAGCAAGTCTCAAATGCAATTTTTCATCCATAGATTTGAGGATCTGAAAGATTCCTTGGCCGTAATCTTGGGTCTTTCACATCCCTTCCCCTTCCTCAAAATTTTAAAATGCAAAACCTATCTTGCGCCTCTGAATATTCATCCAAGCTTGAATTTGGCTGTTAGCTGCCGTTGCCAGCTTGTATTGATCCCTTGCTAAACCATAACTTAAAAACATGTCCAGCTGTTGTCAGCTGACAGAGGCAATTGATTTGTGAGGTTCTTCCCTGCTTCTTTAAAATTCTTTTTTTTTTTTTCTTCCAATGGAAATCAATCTGGATTTTTAGGTACCATCATTAATGGATGGAAAATACATCTAAAATTCATATAAAGCTCACTCTGAAGGATTAGAAACAAGTGTCACAGAAACACTTATGCAACCATTAATTCATCACCAATATAAACATTCTTATTTGTAGCAAGCATCATCTCATCAGCTTGTCTCAAAACGTTTCCAGTTTCCTTTTCTTACAAAGAGGGAACTACAGTGATACTTTTTGAAACTACATTATAGACCAGACACATTGATCAAGATGAAATCCACGTACAATCCATTTTCCTCTAAAGCTTATGCAACAGGTTTGCAGTCTTATACAAACTGTTCTCACACTGAATGTGTTATGGCTTTGTATAATATGAGTCTGATGCTATGTCTACAGTTTTTAAAGCAGTGCTGGATAATCCATGAGCAAAAGAGTAAGGGCATTAGAGATTAAATGGAAGACTAATGACTGCGGATGGATTACTGAATTTCTGATTTTGAAACTAAAGGTAGTCACTTCCCCTGTGAACTGGCATCTCTGTTTCAAATAACCGGACCAGCTCAGGTTAAAGCAAAAGCTTTGTGTGAACTTCCTTGCTGCAGTGAGATTCACATTATTGAATTTGGGTTGTTTACGTTCTTGTGCAGTCCATAAAGATAGTGCAGAATATAAAATTCTGGTAATAAACCCAGTCCTTGATTAGATATTTAAAATATACCCACACCTTACTGTTCTTTTCATATGAGTGGGGTGCTTTGTACATGCCTTCCTGTCTGTGCTTTTCCTAAGCACTCAAGGTACATGGCAGGGCAATTTTAAGAACTTGTTGGGTTAAGCAAGAGGAAACTTCTAAGAAGCAGATGAGGAAGTTCTCCAGCAGAGTAATTCAGTGCTGTGGCTCTGTTATCGTGCAGTGGGAGACAGCAGCTTTCTGATAGCCATTTCTCAGAAAGGGCCATCAAGAAGGAGCCCTCCCCTCCCCAGCCAGGAAAGGTGTTTTATTACATGAGTAGCAAAACTCCTGAAAGGTCTGATCATGTTTCAGGCTTTTTCTGATGCATGCCATTTAATAATGAATACTTGAACATGTTAACAAACCTTCAAAATCATGCTAAGGTGTTGAAGATTATTTCTGAGATAGGAAACTTTGTTTAAAGGCTGCTCCAAATTTTGCTTTTCCATACTGAGTTGTATCGTGTTTCATGGAAATTAAATCTCAGATGGCTCATTTAGATGCTCTGTCACATCTGCTTGTTCACTAAAAGAAAGAAGAAGAAAATACACGCTAATTTTGATTTCTTCAGCTATAAGTCTTTTGTGCGTGTTAGGCAGTTACATCTGCAGCGCCTGATGTTAGTGATGTAAAAGGAGCAGTAAAGGTTTTGCAGGGGCTTGCTTCCCTCCCAACAAGAAACATTTTTGTATTTACTTCAAAGAGTTGTGTCACCTATGAAAACATCAAATGAAAGGCAGCAAAAGCACCTGAAAAAATATTTCTTCTATGTACCAATTTAGTAAGTTGGAAAATGGCTGTAGTGGAGTTTTGTATTGACTGGTAAATTGTCTTCTCCCCCAAATGAAACCGTATCATCCTTTATTTACTGTTAGCTGCTATACTTATTAGTTCTAAGGATGGACCGGTTCTCCATTCTTTGACCTTCACACTTTTTTTCCCTAACAACCTTTTTCCTACTATTGTTTTCTTTTTGCTACACCTGTTCCTTCTCCCCTCTTCATGCAAAAGCACGTTAATCATTAACATTCATACCTGTGACTGAAAAAGTGCCTTTTAAAAGCTGCTTTTAGCTGAGGTATAAATATTAACCAGGAGATCCACCAGTAGCTGTAGGACCACTTTTCAAACACTGCTGCTATTAAATGCCCCAGTTTTGCATTTGGGAGGTATTGGTCTGCCATTATGCACTTAGAGGTGCTCAATCTGTGGATAACGGACCCAAAAAAATGAACAGCAGTATTAGGGACAGAAGTGACATGATCTTAAAGTTAGTATAGCATATGCAGCCAGTATTAAGCCCCCTTCCTTTTAATATAGTCTTGGGATGGTGCCTGTGGCATGGGATCATCTTTTTTGAGTTTTGGAGCCCAAAGTATTTTGCTGGAGGTACTGGACCCTTCAGAAGTGTTACACATGAGTGGCTCCAAAGCAAAACTATAAAATTAGTTTTCTTTGTTAACACTCCCTCATCCCTTGAAAGTGGTTTAAGGATTCTGGAATAAACCCCAATGCATTAGGCATGTTGACAACATGTTGTAAGAAATGATCTCTAGTTACCAAACTGCTAATGGAAAGCAACAAGGGAAGATTTAAGAGGAAGAAACAACTTTTTTTTTTTTTAAATAATAATAATAAATGCTGCTGTTCTACATTGCTTTTTCTTTCCACTCACTTTGCTGTGATCACATAGTCACCCTGGTAGGAGGAAAGGTTGCATTGCAATTTGAAAGTAAAGATGCCTTAAACATACCAAAGGCTGTCTCAAGGAAAGGGTATTGTAATCAAAGTGGCAAGTAGTGGTCCTCTCTATGCAGAGACGGAGAGATGAGATATGAATCAGAAAAGCTAAAATAAAGAAGCTTATCATACTGATGATGTAAGATAGAGACCAGAGAGGGTATTCCACCGGTGTGAAAAAGGAAGATGCATTAGATTTAGTGTTGATCCTTGGCCAGCTGCTTGCTTATGCTCTCATGATGGGGCATTCTGGACTGCAAACTGAAGTGTGATGTTTGAGCCAACAGCAAGCGGCTCTTCTCAGGCCTCATTATACCTTTATAACATTTCTGTGCTTTTAACACTGGCATTGGAGCCATTGCTCGCCACTAGAAAATGTCAGCAGTCACAATTGTGATGCCAAGAAGTTATCGAGGGGGATGTTTCAGATATGAATTGAATGTAACACATTCAAATGATTTAATTTTGGGGGGCACTGATGCCATCTTTTCCAAAGAAGAGATGTGAAACTTGGCTTTGTAGAGGTTTCGTCTTTTCCACTTGAAAATTGTGTTTCCTGCTGTCAGCGAAGAGTCCCAAAATGCCTGCTCTAAAGCACACAGAGACAAGCCATGTAAGAGAGAGTCTATGACAGGAAGAAAAAGTAGATCACAAAATAAGCACAAAAGGTTGCAAACCAAAAGGTATCTTTAGGGGAAAATATCCTCTGGGTTCCATGGTCCAGATTCCCCAACCCTCCTTTGAGGAATAGACCGAATTTTCTTCTTTCTGTAAGTAGATTCAGACCCAGATGAGCAACTGCGCTTGTTGCTTCCCCTGTTTTGGAGCTGTCAGCTGATCGCACATGTCTGCGCCTGCAGTGAGATCTCGCTGTGGCAGCGTGTCTCTCGGGTCAGCAAGGGCACAGGGAGGAATGATGTAACTGTAACTGAAACTCCAAACATTTGGACCCCCGTTGGGTTTGGGGTTGGTTTTTTTTCCTAAAAAACCAACGACAACAAAAAAAATCTCGGTTTTGTCCTTTGTAACTGAAAACTAAGAGGACAGTGATTAGAGCTTTTACCTAAGAGAAAAAATGAGTAAAGCTGCTTTTCTGGCCATTTTGTCTAATAGCAATAAATCTCATCGAGCAGAGTGCATCTGTCCTTATGGATGCAGTTATTTTGAGTCTAAAGAACTTCAGATGGTGCTACTGGCATTTTAGATCCAGGTACCAGGGTCTTTTTGCTCCTGCAGTAGTTATATTTTAGTGGGTGAATCTGTAGAGATTAGAACATCAAATGCTGGCTCCTCATTGTAGTCAGATAAATGGGCTATAGCTGGGGAAAAGTATGGTGATTCATTTTTTAATGAAAAGAAATGGCTTCAGTTCTGTTTCTGGTGATATGCTATCTTCTAAATGTGTTGTCTTGAATAAGTCTAATCCTAGTTTTAAACACTACATTTTTTTTATATGAACTTATTGTCTTGGTTTTCCAGTATAAGTATTCCTCTCAGGCTATTCTTTTTAGATGCTCAAGACTCTTGTTTAAAAATAAAAAGTATGTAGCTTGGGGTTTAACATAGCCAGGTCAGTAAGAATCATTTTTCAGTGTTCCATTCCCTCCATTCTCTCTATCCAGAGCTCCTGAAGGGGATCTATATTTTTATTGTCCCTTACTGATGAAATTTTCTCTAGTTATTATACCCATTACAAAGGGGTGAGGGCATAGTCCAGATGGCCTTTATTGTCTTCATCCTGTTCGTGAATGATTCAAAGAACAGTATCCAGTTCCTGGAAGCTCTAGGGCTTCATTTTTAATTTTGACTAATTGTTTTCTTGAAATAATGAACAGTGATGACTTCAGAAAGCACAGCCTTCTGGCGCCCAGATCATTAATGACTCACCATATCTTTAGTAACAGTTAAAAATATGCTTCACCACAATTTTAAAAAGTCCTCATTGTTTTGCTCACAAAGAATTTATAATGTATGATAGGAATAAGTGGAGATGTTGTATCTGCTTATTATTTCCTATTCATGGCCATTTTGAGACACAGAATCCGAGGCAACCAAAAACTAGCAAGAAAAAGGGAGTTCCACTGGACAACTGGTCCAGATGGAGAATATTGTCTGGAGTGGTTTCTTAACCTGTCCCATGACAAAGTCATGAGGAGTAACCCTCCTAACTCCTCCTTAACTTTTGTACAGTGATGCAGTACAAGTACTGCTCCATGTTTTTGAGGCTCACCTGTAGTGGGAGCACTGAAATGAGTCACCTGTTCAGGAAGACTTTGGTTTTCTTGGAGATTTCATGGTGGAGATTTCATCGCATGTGTTCTTCAAGAGCAGTACTGGAGGACAGTGGAGGGAGGAGAGCACACTATCAACCCAAGGTTGGCAGAGGTTTCCAGCAAGGGAAATCCCTCATCACTTCTCTCAAGCACTGACCAGGCAGGTCCATTCTCATCTCAACTTGATTTTTCCCTCGAAGAAGAGACCTGTAGGACCTCGTGCTGTCTGACCTTCAAATGCGTCCATGAAGTTGCTACTCTGGATTCACCATGGAGTCTGTCCAGCCTATGGTGTGACTGTGCTCTCCCAGGCCCAGCTTCCCTAAGCGAACACCTTCAAGCTCTTAGGCCCTCATCCAAAATGTGCTTTCCCGGGTGCCAGTTAAACTTTTGGTCAAGACTTTCCTGCAGTGTTGGCCACTGTGTGTACTTCCCAGTGCCCGTGACACCCCGAAGGCCAGCGGTAAGAGACTGGCTGTGATCGTCAGCTCCTTTTGGACAAAGCCACCTGCCACAAACAGCACACAGAAAAGCTAGTCAGAGATCATAGGGACAACAAAGCTTGATGCAGAGAGGTTATCACGTCAAAAGTAGAACCTTTGGCACGGTTTTCACAAGGCTTTGGGGTGGTTATGTGAAGGGAACGGAGAAGAGCTTTTTATTTCTGAAGCAAGTGTTGACTGGAAGAAAGTTTGGAAGTGGAGGCAAAGAAACATCATCCTGGTGACTGATTCCCTATTGCGTCTTGCTGAACAAAACTTGGTGCCTGTAGGTATAGTTTGTGGGCATGTGTATACAAAGTATACATTCACAGACATGCATTTCTTGGTCTACATCAGCTTTCACTCTTAAGAGATCCCAAAATACAGAGCAACCATCAAAAAGAGGTGGTGAACCATGACAGGGGAAGAGGCATTCAAGGCATAATACAGGACCACATCAGAATGAACATGAGTGTTTGAGGAATTCAGTGTCTGATGCGCTTTGGCGAAATGAAGTATAGGAGTGGTCACTGTTGGGTATAACTCTGCAGGCATCTCTTGAATTTGCCTGGTTTCAACCCCAGTGGTATCCAAGTCTGTTGTAAGGTCAAAAAGTTGCATAGGATTCCCTGAAGTTACAGTGAAAATGGTGAAAGTCAAGGATATGGTATCCCCAGTTCAGTGAAGGACAATTCTTCGTGGCAGAGGGAAGAAATGTTAAGCAGAGTTTTGCCAGCTATTGCAAATGCTTTGCTGTTAATCCTCCCAAAGATTTCCTGTATCTCTGAACTTTTTTTTTTGTTTGGTCACATTGTCTTTTTTTAAACAGTATCCAAAACTGCTGTATCAGAGTTTCCTCAGATCAGATGAGATAATATACTTTTCATATATCAAGACAGCCAAGTCAGTATACCTACCTTCAAAGACAACCATTGAACAGTTTGTCCAGCCTTTCTTCCCTCCATCGTTTGCAATGTGTGGTGATATTATATTGAGAAGAGCAGTGTGATAAGATAAACCCAGTGCGGTTAAAAAAAAAAAAAAGCCAAGTCTAATGTTGTCTGTAACTATTTTATTGTTTAAAATTCAGCAGTGTCCTGAAATCTATATCAACCCCTTTGCAATAGCGCAGGATTCAACAGCCCGTTGGAAGTTTCTTCTGGAAAGCATCTCTGGGATGTTTTTTGGCGGGGCTGTGTGGTTCTGTTTTAATAGTGCACCAAAGATGTGTTTGATTTCTTTGTGTAACTGACTGGCTTTGTTAACAGTTATAGTGGAAGTTACTTTTTTGGAAGTTACTTTTTTCTTGTTACTTTTTTGGTGCAGGGGATGCTCCTGGTACTCTGCTGCCACAACAACAAAAACCCAAACAAAAACCTGTTGCTGCCACCACATTGGTTTGAAAGGAGAAGCTGAGGTCTGTAATGTCAAGATAAGGTATTTTACCAGCATTTAATTACAGCCTTTTGTTAAACGGAGGCATACAGAAGTAGCAGAAACCCATTAAATAGTAATGCTGAGTTCTCATCAAGAACCTGTTTATTGGAGAATCAATCGAAGGAGGCCAAAATGCCATCTTCACTCCCCTTTTATTTTAGGAGCTCATTATAGCACAAACACCTTTTTCATAACTGGGGCTGATATTTTAGAAAATATCACTGTAATAAAATTTTCTTTGTGTGTCTACAATTTGTTTCCAAAACTGTTAATTGGGCCTGTGGGGAGAAAGGCTGTTCCAAATGTAAACCTGCTTCCCAGCATGCTTTATCTCAGGATAATCCTTCTATAACGTTTAAACATTATAATCCTTTTATAATGTTTTTTAATGTTATAATCCTTTTATAACATTTTATAACGTCCAGTGGTACATTACCAAGCCTACAGTGGAGCAGAATAAATGCAACAAGCCCAGCATGCTACCTTGTCCATTTTTCTTAGAAGTTCTTAGCTATTTAACAAACTTGGTTTTCAATTTATGAGTGAATTTAGTCCTCCTGAAAATGAAACACCGTTTTTGGCTTTGCATCAAGCATAATGCAGGCAAGCTCATGCTGGCATTCACCATGCAGCCCTGCCAATGCACCTCTCTCTTCGTCTGCAGCGCCGCCGATGCATTGTCCTTCACTCTTCCTGCAAATGGTTTGGCAGGCTCCAAGAAATTAATCACTATGGTTTTGTGGTAGATACAAACAACAGGTAACAGGAGTTGAACCGAGCTTTGCTAATTAATGTAGCCAAAATTAATTTTTTTAAAATCTCTGGAGGGGAGGCGGACTGATTCTTCAGAGGAAGAGTTGTTCGGATTTTGTAAACCTCTCTGAGATGTAAAGGCTTGCGAAGGAAGGGAAGCCAGGGGTGCAAGTGTTGGATGGTCAGTGAAAATCCCCATTTGGCATTCAGCAGCAGTTCAGATAAAAGCAAGCTTTAAGAATGGGAGGAAATAAACCTGAAAAATTAATTATTTACTGCTGCTGCAAAATCTGTGCTAGCTCTTGTCTCCTAACCTTGAAGCAAGATATAATAAACATAGAAAGATAGAATAGGCATTAGGAGGGTGAGGAGAGACGTCAAAATCCTGTGATCAGGGATTCTCATTGCCATTTTTTCCTTTACATGCAGGCCCCTTTTTGCCCTACTAGCCCCCAAAGTAGTCCAAATCTTTCCATACAATCTCCACTACCTCTCAGCCCTTTGGTAGGACAGTAAGCAGGGGAATTGAAAAGCAAAATATTTAAACCAGAAACAAGTATTTTTATTGCTATGGTGTACAGTTAGTCCTGGTTTTGTTAGTATCTTTTGGTTAAGAATGCAGCAGAAAGATCAGCCATCAGTACAAAGTCCTAGGCTTGCAAGGGTTAATAAAGTGTAGTGCTTTGATGTTTGAAAGGAGAAGAAACACATGTATTTTAAGGACACAGGCCCACTCACAAATTTTATTATGCTTCCACTTCAGGACAGCTGTCTAAAACCAGGCAACAGCATTTGGTATTGCACGTCCTCCTCCTGTTCCCTGCTTCCTTAAGGAGGGGATGGCTTTGAGTTTTATAATGCTGCTCTCCATCTCCCCGCCTTAAATTACAGCACAATTCTTTGAGAGCTGCTACATGACTTGGTCGTTGTCATCTTCCATTCAAGAGCTGCAATGAGAAGAGCCAGGGTGCTGTCAGTGCGCCCTCATGGCCGTGATGCGCCAGGCCAGCATGAGGTCCATGAGGCAAGGTCCACGGTGCTTAGGCTGGTCTCCTGGGAGGACACATTTAGTCTGATCGTAGGAACCGGGAGGAGGTGAAGCACAACCTATTTCTCACAGTCCTAAAGCAAGAGCGATAACTTTACATCTGCCAAGGGGAACCTGTCACAAATCTTACGTTTTGTTGATGCAGAAAGACAGGGCTGTGGCGTTACAGATATACTACCAGTGAGAAATATGTCTGTTCTGCTAAATGCTGGTGTCCAAACTGTGGATGCAGACTGAAAAAGAAAGGTTGCTGTTCTGGAGAGAAAAAAGAGAAATTTCTCCTCTGCTTCAAAGACACAGAAAGATAAATGAGCTGTTCACATCATCTCCATTTTCCTCTGGAGAAGTGGTTAAGTTCTTTTATATTTCATCACCCTCTCCTCCCCTTGTTCATGGAGAGAAAAAGAAAGAAATAACCAATTAAATATCTGATGTGGAGAAGCTGCAGCCTTTCTTTGTGCAGAGGTATCTCCAATTCTCACACTCTTATTTTCATATTCGGTTTTCATATGCCAGGCAGATCACATATTAATTGTTAAATGACTGCTCTGCAATTCAGTTATGGAAATGATTTCTACTTCAGTACCACTTGCCCTTGAATTGAGAACGAGGGGTCAACCAAAATAAGGTAACTTTTCTTCAAATCTTTTATCTTTCTAAAAAAAGATACAGTTCAACTTGATGCCTGTCAAGAAGACTATGAAATGCCATTGCATTAAAACAATCTTCATGACAAGACTGGTTTTGGGATCATGTTGGGAACTGGTATCCTGATCTGTCATGATTAGACTTTTAAACAGGTGAATACAGGTATGGTGCATCGACTGTAATGCAGAATTCATATTCTATTACCTGTATTCATTTCTAGGGTGAATTTTGAAATTGCAGCTCAAATAAAACAAACTTGTAATATTATCTGAGGCAAAGAGAGCTATGTGGGCAGAGCCTACAGCCCCTTGACTTCAGTGGGATTCTGCACAGGCATAAGTGTCCTCCCACACTAATCTCTGTTTCTGATTTCACCTACAGCTTCAGCTTTTGCTTTTCCTCTTATGCAATGAAAGAGGCTGGGGAAAAAAAAAGAGTTATGTATCATGCTGCAAATATTAGCAAGGACACATTCCATGTTTAAAAAAAAAAAGGGGGCAAAGAAAAAAGCAAATCTGTAGCTTCCCCGGTTTTTTTCAGCAGAGACCTATATTCTTCCAATGTCTCCCTGCTGGCACGTAACACTGATATTTTAGTGCATTTGATCCAAAGGTCACTGTAGTCAGTGCAGAGATTCCCACTATCTTTAGTGGGCTTTGCACCACGCTCAGCAAGAGCTGCTGTTTTGCTGATAAATCCAAGTGCAATGCCAGTCCCAAAGCTTTGGAACAGCAATAGCAGCAGTGTTGGAAGGGCTGTAAAACAGACTGGACTATGAGTACATGGCTGCCCTTCTTTCCACAGGAAGTTTCTTGTGGCAAATCAAAAGACAGCAGTTTGCATTCTAAAAGAAAGGAGAAAAAAAATATCAACAATTAATTTTTTTTTTCCAATTTGGCTTTTTTTCCCCTTGTATGTTCATACATTTGAATTACTAAGAAGAAACAAGTATAGTTATTTTGGTCTCACTGAGAATATGTGTTTGCAGTAGCAACATAACTATGAGTAGTCCCTTTTGTCCCCATAAATTCTATTTTCAGATCATTGGAAAGGGTATAGATAAATGCCCTAAAACAGAAAGGAAAAAAAAAAAAAAAAAAGCCTGTTTGGCCCAACCACTTTGTCTTGTTATATATTTTAAGAAGGAAAACCCAGATGAGCACATGCTGAACTGCAGGCATATTTTCAAGTCTTTGGTACACTATTTTGATATTTTTAGATGAGCCTTTCTGCCCAAATGAGAGTAACTTTTCACTCTCCATTTAGAGGCATATTCGTGTGCAATTCGGGATTTGTGTGCTGCACTAGTGTGCCAGGGACAGAGGGTTAATGTTTTTGTAACGAGATGGGGATGCTGCTGGTGGTGTGTGTGCCTGTGAGGATCTGTTTTGCCAGGCTTTGTGCTCTGCCCCTCTAGGTGGTAAAATAACCCTGGAGCAAACGGATGCCTGACATCGCTCTGATGCTATAAACAGAGCCAGCATGGATGTGCATAAACAGATGCCCTTGAAAAATTACTTTATGAACAATTCCATTTTCTGAGTACAAATGTGTTTGCTATAGCCGGGTTGTGCTGATCTAAGATCTTAGGTGCAAGAATATAGGGACTTTTTGAAGATGGGATTTTCTGAGGGCATTGCCTGTCACTGTTCAGAGACGCAGCCCAGCGGAGGATTTGCATGGCCTTTACTAACTACTTGCAAAATTTGCAGCAACTGAAATAAATACTGTTGTACTTCTCGTTCAGCTCTGCGTGTTGAAGCATTTCAGCAACGTGCCCTGTACCTCCCCTCCCTCATCTGCTCCTCTGTTTCAGACAATCCAGGTGCCTTTTAGATCACAGGGCAAGCACACACGGTTCAGAAGGGACTAGAAGAGGAGGTTTCAAACACGTCCTCTTTCAAAATGCTGATTTAGAGTCACTTTAATCTTTGGTCTCTTCTTTGACCAAAGCTGGTATGGTCTTCACTGAAGACAGATTGGCATCAAAAAGCCAAGATCTCCTAGCCATTGCCATCAACAGGAGCCAGCGTTGCCTGCTGTCATGGAAAATAAGGCCACCCAAATTGTCTTAGGGTTTTATATTTGGTCTAATACTTTTAGGCAGGACGTTAATGGGCACTTGACTCCTTTATGTAACAGATAAACTAAAACGTTGAAGAGCTGCGAGGGAGCAAGAGAGATCTGTTTTGGGGAATGCTGACCAAGTTATTAAGCCTGTAGGCTGATAGTGCTCTCAGCCAGAATATGCCAGGATCCCAAGTCACGCAGCTTCCTAAAGGTCAGGTGTTCTCTGCTCAGGTTTTGACTGTATTCTTTGACTTTGAGATTATTTTTAAATGCAGATTACTTAAACTGTGTGTATGTAGTTGATATAAAAGTAATTCTTAACCCCACAGCTCATTCGTATTTTCCTGCCAGTAAATACTGCAGTAACTGAGAGGAACATGGTTGACACTGATTTGATTAAATTAACAGTTAAGTTAAAAGCACAGAGATTACCTTTCGTAATTAAGAATTAACTAAATGCAGTCTGCAAACACCAGTCTTGGTGATACGCTGTAACAAAAACATGCTCCAGTGGCACTGAGGGTTTGATGTTATTATACGGTACTTTCCAATACATTTAAGAAAATGGTAAATAATATCACAAAGTAGTTGAAACTTGATTCTGAAAAGGGTTTTTTAATGATGCTTGATTTTAATTTTTTTTTGCAGTGCTGAATGGCTCCCGTGTTAGGTAATAGGTTAAAATGTAATGAATACAAATCCCCAGTCTGATTAATGTTCTCACTAGAGAAGCTGAATTTAGGGTAAACCAGAAGATCCTTTCAGTACGGGCTCTCTTTTTCTTAGACTAATTTCATACCGCAATTAAGTGCTACAAGACCGAAAAACAGACACTAGCCTAGGTATTTGGAGATTAAATAAGTACGGAGAAAGCTGTAGACTGATATTTCAGCTCTGTGAGCAGGCTTAAAAAAACCCAACCAAACAAAACATAGCACAAGAAAACAAGTACAGCTGTCAAACAAGATAGAAATAGAAAAATGCAGATCAGCACAGGAAGACAACGATCAGAAGTGAGGAAGGACATTTACCCTTTAAGGTCCCCTGCAGGGGACTTTTGGAGGAAAGTACATCACCTTCCAGTGGTTCCGCTGAGAGACTCTTTGTTAGTTAAGAGCTGACACAGCAGACAAAGCACAAATAAATGATGATGGAGCTTTCTCGTCACTGGTACCCTTGTGAGCACCGGCAGTGGAAGGAGTACCAGTGGTGGGGGAGCTGAGCTGGAGAAAAATGTGATTAAGAAGATGAGAACCTGATACCGTGTCAGAAATACAGCATATTTCCTTTAGTTTTTAAATACATGTTTTGATTCAAATCTCACAGTGATACAAAGGAATTTAATTTTATTATTTTAAATGCTGTCTTTATATGCTTCTCTGTAGTTTAGTGAAACTTACAGGTATCACTGTATTTTTTTTTCCTTTAAAACGTCTTAAAGCCCTGCCAGATATCCATAGGCATGCACTACAGCATTCACATGGAGAAAGATAAATACAAATGTTAAACATAATATTTCAGCCTCTATTTCCCTAAGATTGCATCCTATGACAGACACTGGAATTGCATAGGATCCACCAAAGCTTTCTTCTGAAGGAGGAAAAATAATGTGAAACTTTCAATCTAATTTACACTTTTAGGGTGACTGAGGACTGGCAACCTTATTTGTTACAGAATCAACGTGATTCCATAAAAAGCTTTTATGTACCATCTCCCAGATGGGTGTTAAACCAGTGATGACTCATCTATGAGGGTAGATTCAAACTAGATACAAGGAAGAAATTTTTACAATGAGGGTGGTGAAACACTGGAACAGGTTGCCCAGAGAGGTGGTAGATGCCCCATCCCTGGAAGCATTCAAGGTCAGGTTGGATGGGGCTCTGAGCAACATGAACTTGTTGAAGATGTCCCTGCTCGTTGCAAGGGGGTTGGACTAGATGACCTTTAAAGGTCCCTTCCAACCCAAACCATTCTCTGATTTCCAAAAGTTGACCACAAGCCCCTAAATAAATTCTCCCTGAATTCTGCCTTAATAAGCCTTGACCTTGAAGAGTCTCAGCTCTCTAGGCTTTTATTGCCCCTTCCTTCTTGTTGTAAGGAGAAAACAGCTGTGCCTGTAGGATGGGAAAAGGAGGGCTTTCTCCCTAATATGCACACAAAGTGATACAAATCTCTGCAACCGGTCTGGATGGACATCTTGTAAGCTTGCCTAATAGAAACAAAGTTTGTGCAAAGGATAGTGTGTTGGTTTTGCAGGGCAAGGTTTTGGTAGCAGGGGGGCTACAGGGGTGGCTTCTGTGAGAAGCTGCTAGAAGCTTCCCCTGTGTCTGACAGAGCCAATGCCAGCCGGCTCCAAGATGGACCCGCCACCGGCCAAGGCCAAGCCAATCAGCGCCTCTGTGATAACATATTTAAGAAAGAGAAAAAAACAGTTAGAGAGCGCTTTTGCAGCCAGAGAGAGGAGTGAGGAGATGTGAGAAACTCTGCAGACACCAAGGTCAGTGCAGAAGGAGGGGGAGGAGGTGCTCCAGGCGCCGGAGCAAGATCCCCCTGCAGCCCGTGGTGAAGACCATGGTGAAGCAGGCTGTCCCCCTGCAGCCCATGGAGGAAGGATGAGGGGGTGTAGAGATTCCACCTGCAGCCTGTGGAGGACCCCACGCCGGAGCAGGTGGAGACACCTGAAGGAGGCTGTGACCCCGTGGGAAGCCCACACTGGAGCAAGCTCCTGGCAGGACCTGTGGCCCCATGGAGAGAGGAGCCCACGCCAGAGCAGGTTTGCTGACAGGACTTGTGACCCCGTGGGGGACCCCACGCTGGAGCAGTTTGCTCCTGAAGGTCTGCACCCCGTGGGAGAGACCCATGCTGGAGCAGGTCATGAAGGACTGTAGCCCATGGGAAGGACTCATGTTGGAGAAGGTCGTGAAGGACTGTCTCCCGTGAGAGAGACCCCATGCTGGAGCAGGGGAACAATGAGAGGAGTCTTCCCCCTGAGGATGAAGAAGCGGCAGAAACTGACCACATGATGAACTGACCGTAACCCCATCCCCCTGTGCTGTTGAGGGGGGTGGAGGTTGAAGCCGGGAATGAAGTTGAGCCTGGGAAGATGCGAGGGGTGAGGGGAGGTGTTTTAAGATTTGACTTTATTTCTCATTCCTCTACTCTGTTTTGCTTAGTAATGAATTAGATGAATTCCCTTTCTAAGTTCGGTCTGTTTTGCTCGTGATGATAATTAGAGAATGATCTCTCCCTGTCCTTATCTCGACCCGTAAGTTTTTTTTTTTCATCGTACCTTTTCTCCCCTGTCTAATGAAGGAGGGGAGTGACAGAGCAGCTCTGGTGGGCACCTGGCCCTCAGCCAGGGTCAACCCACCACAGATAGTTAGAAAGCAAATCCATTTCTTAGTTGGTGATTTAACACTCTGCTTGTTTACACCTTCTTCTACATAACAGCTGGGCTTGAGACCCAACCAGAGTTGCATATCAGCATCACCAAGAAAGTGTCAGCAAACTAAGCAGGTGAAGTGATTTATTTTGCATGTCGTTACACCTATTTACTTCAAGCCGATCAAGCAGCAGGAGAAAAATGCCCCTGTTAAAGACTAAACATCCCACGTTTGTTATTTTCGGGTTTGAAAGGAGTCTTGAGTTCAGCTATGCTTCCAGAGATGCTGGAATTCAACTGAAAACAGTCTTGATGTGCTTTCTGTGTCAAAACGGTGTCCGTGGGGGCAGAGAGGAGTTGGGGAAGGTTATTTTTCATTATTTTTTTTAGATCAGTTTAGATACAGAGATGTCTCATTTTTCATTTCCACACCAGGAGTTAGGTTGTAACACTTTTTGTTCTCTTGCCATAACTCCATTCCCATCTAAAGAAGGCAATGGTGATGGCAATTATTACCCAACTCTGTATTTGGTGGCCTTCAGCTTTGACCAGCTTAAATGGTCAGTCTTTCGCTTGCCAGGCTGCATCCTTCCCCAAACTGGTTTGTCCATCTCCAACATCAAGACTAGGAGGGAAAAATATTCCAGGCGTTTCTTCTTAAATATTTTTTCATATAGGAAATGCCGTAATAGTTTTCTGGGGGGGGAAAAGCTTGGAAATAGTAAGCTCAAGGCTTACAGCAAGGTCAGGGATGTGCTGCTTGGTGCAAAAAAACCCTGCCTTAAACAAGTTAGGAGCCTCTGAAAATCTTCCTTGTGCATCCTTGATAGAGATTTTGTCCAGCAGCTCATTTCCTAGAGGATTTTCCCGGAATCGAGCACGTTCCAGAGTGGAAGTGCAGCCTCTGGATGCTCTGGGTGCTGCTGTAGATCCCCAGCTCTGGATTCAGCTGATGAACAGATGACCCAAGAGTAGGACACAGGGTGTTGCCAGGCCATAAGAGACAACCTCATGGTTAAGACAGTGAAACACGACCTCCTGGCTTATTTGAGGCCGCAGAGCCCTGGCGTGAGGCTTGGTGAAGCTTGCCACAGCTGAGTGTTTCGGAGTCTTTTACCAATGAGATGTTCCCTGTTTTCTGGGTGCACGAGGCAGGTGCGAGTAAATCTGCAAAGAGCCGTACGCTTACAATCACAGGTGGTCAGAACTGTGTTGAAAAGGTATGGAGGACTATTGAAAACACTGCAGGTTTCTGAAAAATGGGGTAGATATCTCAAACTGTGGCTACACCGAAGGGATTTTGGGTTCTGCATCTCTTTGCCTGTTTACCAAGTGCTGAAATGAAGCTGCACAGCTTCCTGGGGATAACTGACTTTGCAGCCTTAGCGTTGGTGCTCAGCGTTGGCACATGGGACTTGGGAGGACAAACCAGGCTATTTTTAAACAATTATTATTAAAGCATTTCAATCACTCCACATTTATGAAGCTGGTTGACTACAGGGTTGGAGAAATCACTGGGAATTCCCTGTCAAATTCACAGTTTTATAATTAGTGACGAACTGTGAACAGACAGGAGGCCAAAATACTAAGTATGTCATATACATTTAAACATACACTGCTCTTCAGTGAGGGAGAGCCGTAAAGAGTTTTCCATTCTGTTAACCTCCCATGATGGCCGATGACTGCAGCAGATTTGGAAAGAGATTTTATAGTGTAACTTGAGTCTCTACTACTTGAAGACATTGTAAAAGGGTGTTGGAAGAATGAGGTTAGCAAGCTTAGCCAGTGGCGATCAATCAGATAAGCCCACATAAAAATTTACAGGTCTAGTCTTGCAAAGAGTCATCAGTAAATGAGAATGAAATTTGCATTTTGTCAACATAACCAGGTCTTTTTTTTTTTCTGAATCATGTTGGCACCAGCACGACTGTGGCTTTTATAACCTTTCCTTTCTGGCCACAGCAAGTTGCCATATGAAGTGGCTCAGCATTTGGGGTATTTGAATGTGTTTTGCCCTCGTCAGAAAGACTTTCATAGTGTTTTCTCCAAAACAATTGAGGGTTTGGGCTCATCGGCGTCCATAATGAATGAGCAGTGTCCTAGCACCATCTGGAACACAGTGGTTATGACTGAGCGCTCTTTCGGTAATAAAAAGAAATAGGAGATCACTAATCACAAACGCAGGGTAATTACCTGTGTTAGATGTCCACCATTTGTTCTTTGTCACCCTCTGTATTTACACAGTGTGGTAGAATATTTGTAAGTGGAAGCGTGGAGAAGTAACCCCTGTAATACAGGGTTTGTGCAGGGAGAGCACACAGGGCAGGATGCTGCTCTCTAGGTGGCACATGGGGAATACATAAGGTTACAACAGCTCAAAAAAGGAAATGCGTACATATCAAAGTGATTTTTTTTAAAAAATCAAAAAGAGAGGAAGTTGAAAGGCTTAAAGAAACCAATACAGGTTGAAAACAGCATAGCCATATAGAAAGAATATAAAGCTTGCATAAAAGCATTAAGCTGTCTTTTTTCTTATTAATACTTTATTCTATGTTAGTCTTGTTAATTCTTTGTTGTGAAATGTGTAAGAACTGCAGTGTACACTTCTTCTAATTAGTTATACTGATTAAAATATTGTTTGGCTGTTGTGGGGTTTTTTGGGGTTGTTTTGTAACGCTTTCTGAAAGGAAATTGTGCTTCCAAAAGACTCAAAGACCAGCAGGTTAAAGCGTGTGCATCTCTGCATCCATAAATACTCATCTTTCATGTAAGGTATAAAATACTAGATGGAATATTTTCAGTAGATAAAAGCAATGACATTACATTTGCCATGTAGTATCAGAGACCTAGTCTTATGCCTCTGGAATTATTCCAATTTCTACAATCCTTTATCTATTTAATCTGTGATGTTACAGGCTTGATGTTACATTAAAAGTATTAAAAAATCTACAAGCGGGTTAACTTTTTTTTTCCTATGGGGATGTAATAATCATTTGCTTAAGAGTCTTGGTCCATGTAATACCAAAATAATAGAGAAGAATTAGAAGGCACTTTCAGATACAAATATTTGTGTTTTATTTTATACAGCATTATGGAAATTAATTGCACCTTAGAGTTTTTGAAGGCCATGATTATAGGTTTGTGGCAAAAATAGCTCTGAATTGAATTTAAAAAATAATGAATTCATTATTGTCAGAAATGTGGTTGTATGAAATCAATGGATTGCCATCCATTCCAATTTTTCTGGAATTATCTAGATTTTGCTGTCGTTATCTTATGCCCCAATGTATCTTGCAGAATATGAATGAATCTAAAAATAACTTCTGAATTTTGCAGTGGGATCATGATTGATGGAATGTGATAGGAGCTTTGATGCAGCATCTTGTACTTTTATCACCCTGCGTTGGTTTGTGGCAGCCCTGGTTGTTTTTCTTTTTACCACTTACCAGGTGTTCATAATCTGAGAATCTAAGCAGCTAAAATAAATTGCTCTCATAAACATCTGGCATGAAATATTTCCACTTAGCATGAATCACCCAGTTCAGCGTGGTATTACCCTCAATCTTGAAGAAGAAAAAATAAGCTCAAATCCAATATTTTTTCTCTTTTTGGGTCGTCTTTTCCCACATTTGAGAACATTGTCATGGTAACTTATGCATTAGCTTTTTTTTTTTTTTTTTTTTTTAGCGTGAATTACGCAGGTCATTTCTGTCTCCCTCTCCCCCCAGTCCTGTTAGGAATGGCTTGAGCAACTGTTCCTTGGGGAAGCAAACCTGGAGGACTAAGGATGTGCTCCGTGCTGGGGGGGATCTTCCACCCTGATGGTCTGCGAGAAGATCAAGTGTAGTTTGCTTCATATTTTGAGGTGTAGCAGAACAAAACCCAATACCTCTTAACCAGGCAGCCCTTCAGGGCCTCCCAGCGATACTGAGGTGGGTCACATTTGAATTGCATGCACCAGGTGTCAAGGAGATGTCTTCCAAAGAAAAGATTGGAAGCAAGTAATGGGAATAATAATGCTGAGGTGAGTTTATCAGGGTTTATTCATCAGGGGTTATTTATTTTCTGCCATCAGGCAGGACAATAGCAAATTCCTACAGTGATGAGTAAGAGTAGTCTACAATGAAAGGAGGCTTCTGAGATAGAGCTTGGCGGCATCATTGCAAAAATGACTTTTAAATGTGCCTTTTCCAAGGAAAATGTGTCCTTGGACTGTTCTAAAGAGTATCTAATTCCCAGTTTGAATTTCAGGTTATATTGGGATTTTTTTTTTTTATTATTTCTCTCTTTTTGGGATGGGGGAGGGTGTTTGGAATTTTTCTCTTTTTTTCTTTTTTTTTTTTTTTTAATTAAGATTTGCATTTCTTTGTCATGCAAGCCTCTAAGCAGGTCCAGCTAAACCTTCAATGTAATACCTTATTGTTTCCATCATTGCTAGAGGAATAACTCTAACATGGCACATGCTATTAATACCTTCCGGCAGTGGCCAGGGCACTGGCGTGAGTGGGGGTGTTTGCCAGCTTCCTTTTAACTCTGGAGCCAGTGGGCTCTGCAGGCAGCTCACTGTCACTGCTTTAGAGCCGCATCTGCTCCCCCTGCTCCCAGCAGCACTGGTGTGCCAAGGAAGGAATGACCAAAGCAACCTTGCGCTTCAAATCTATTGACTTCAAAACTAGCCAGGTGACCCTGCTGGAGCACTGCCTAACAAAGGTCTAAAGGATTGTAAAGGACTGGATTGTATTTGTTTTAAGTTGCAAAGTTAAGGTGCAGTTATTATTGTCGGGTCTGCACTATCCCTCTGCCAGTTCTCTAGGTTTTCTCACTGGCTATTTCCAGACACTTTCTTTTCAACTACAGTTATAATCTTTTAGTGATTAAGAATTAAAAAAAAGGGGTAACTGAGAATGTGCGGTTCTTGGTTGTTAGAATGGGAAGCTGGACCGTGCTGGCATAGGCAAAACCCGCTCTGGTGGTGAGCCGGCGAGGAGGAAAGTGCAGCAGGAGGGAGCATCCGTACCTCTCTGGCAGGGTAGTAAGATATAAAATGGGAGCTGATAAGGTAGTTGGCTATTATTCATTTTCATATTGAAATACTATTATACTTGTGAATTAGGGTATTACTTATAGGGTAGTCCGTGCAGTCGCTTTACTAAAAAGCATTTAAGTGGAATTAGCAAATTTTGAAGAAGTGGGAGAATTGATATTTTCAGTTAAACCAGAAGATTTTTTGATAATCCTAAATTATCAAATTTTGGTAATTGCTGCTGAAGCAGGTTATATCTAAGCCCGTGCATATGTTTCCTTTTACTCCACATAAGCAATGTCTTAATACTTGTTTGCAAAAATTTAAAAAATAAATAAATGGTAGGCTATAGATTTGCTCTGAAATCAGTATTTTGTCTTTTCTGTTTAATTAATGCCTTGGAAACAAAGTGACATTTGTTTCTGCTTGTGGATGTCGCTGGAGAAGATGGGTGCGCTTTGAATTCCCATGCGTGTTTGCTGTCGTGCTGACTCCTGTGTGATGCAAGCTGACTGCAACTTCAGGCTTGCATGATGTCTTAGTGACCGGCTCCTTGTATCGCACCACACTGAGCAGCTTTCTCCATGGTGGTTTTTTTTACCCCCCACGGCTTTTTTGTTTGCAACCCCATTTGCTCGTATTATGAATTGTAAGATACTCATCTGGAGTTAATACATTGCTGATTTAACCCTAACCCTGCTGCTTTGATGTAAGCCTGCAATTTCTTTAGTGTACTTAGAATAAAAGTCACAGGTGTTTTTTAGATACGTGTTTACAGTGATAATTCTGTTTGAAAGAAGATGATTGGTTAGCTTGTAATGTGTAGCTTTATATATCCTTGTTTTTCTTCTGAATAGAAGACATATTATGGTACTTTTTCCTGCTGCAAAGAATAAGGCTGTCCCAGCAAGATGCCCGGCACCTGATTTTGCAGCAGTAGGGTGCCCGCAGCTGGGTGCACTTGCTGAGAAGTCGGCAGCATCCATGAAGGAGCAGTGAAACCCCGCCGGGCTGGCAGGGACCACCTCCTTTCTTCTCAGGCTCCTGCCGAGCTGCCACACATCTTACCACAGATCAGCATGGGCTGACTCGGAGCACAAGAGTCTGCAGATGACTCCTGGCCCACCACCTCTTCTGCAGAAGAGGAGATCAGGGCAACTGCTCAGGTGGAAAACTATACGTGGTTGTCTCTCAGCATATTATGGTAGAATATGATATTGTTTTGGAGGTATTCCCTGCTGGTTTTACTATCCAAGCTGACATAAGATGCTGAGAGGTTTGACAGTCATGACTCCAAAGTCTTTATTTACCAGCAATGCACTTAATTATTTATGTAATATATACTTGGTGTTTTTTCTGGTTAAGAGAGGAGATAGGAGATTTGCTTGGCTGCAGAATATTCAGTGATCTGGAAGGAAAAGTGACATGGAGTAGTAAAAAAATTGTTATTTATTGCTTAGCCATGAGGAAATCAGAAGTTGTTAGAAAGCAGCAAAATTTGTTTCTATAGGAAATGTTATGCTAGAAATTTCTTTGATTCACACATCTAAGAAGTGAAGGAATAAGTTTCTTTTTATTTTAATCACATATCACTGAATGGTTGGGCTTCAGCCCCCAAGAAAAGGCAACATTTCTGAACTCTACTACTTTTGTTAATAACTTTTATTGAAATTCTGGCTTCCACAATTTTTTTAATTAAGAAGAAACCCTCTGTAAGTAAAGCACTTTGCTTACTGCAGTATCAAAAGCTGTTAATAAGGATAATAAGGTTTCCTTGCCAGCAAGCAAATGCATAACTGTGGATGTAAAACTTATCAGCTAGTCCTCCCCAAAACCACTTAACAACTTTGTTGACCAAAAAAATTGGGAAGGCTGGAAATTAATGTGGGTTCTTAATCACAATGAAAGGTACTGGGATGTTTGAAGGCAAGTTGAGTTTCTGGTGACATTACGGATTTGGGTTTTACTTACGCAAGGGGCAGCTAAATCTTTAAAACATCCTAATGTAAGGCAAAACCTAAGCCAGGAGATAAAATATCTTCCAGAGCAATGAAATCACATTGAATCTTAGCCTCTGCAGAGCAAATGACTGCATTGCCTGTACCTAAGACCCAGGAAACCATAATACTCCCATTGTTACGGGAAGCAGCTGCCCGAGTACCGAAATACCTGTCTGTCTGTCTGTGTATGCAGGCATCGGAAGCAGGTGCTTTTTCACTGTCTAAAGAATTTGCTTTCCTGGTAGTTCATCCCAAAATAGGTCCCTGGTAAGGGGTAGGGGGACAGACTGGATAATACCTTTGCAGAGAGCCATTAATGCTCCTAGGAGCACTGCGTCAAGTTGAAAAGGCTTTTATGCATGGGACTGGTGCGTTGGCTGGTGGTTGCCCGTCATTGAGGTTGTCGTTGAGGTTTCTTTTTCACCCCTGGTCACTCAGCACAAGCTCCATGGGTCCCAGTTTGCGACATCTCTGCTATTCTACTTACACGTGATCTGAAGCAGTTCTCCTGAGTCGACTTTTCTCGGTAGTGGCACCCATAGCCTGGTGGCCCCTGGGACCCCAAGTCAAGCACTTGCGAGTGGGCTTGTTCCTACTGGCTTGTTCCAGGCAAATCCTTGGAGGTGAGGATGGGCACGCAGCATCACCTGTCTTCTCTTTGTGTAGGGTTTTAAAACGTGATTGCTTTTTTAATGAAATTGTATCTAACCGGACAAACCTTGCATTTCTCTCTGTCTCAGTTCCTTGAATGCCATAGCACACTCCCTGTGTGAAGGTGGAGTAGGCTCTCTCTCCCCTTGCACTTGACACCTCTGCCATGCTCTCCTGGTCGCCAGCCAGCCCTCTGCTTGGCAGCACTTCTCTTATTTAATGGAAGAAAGTCTCTAGTCCTCTGAACCCACCTGGGTTGTGGGTTCTGAAGGCTGTCATCACCACCTTGGCATCTTTTTTCAGTTGCTGAGCAATTTTTGTTTCCTGCGTTTTGGCAGGGGGGTGTCCTTACCTCTCTCAAAGTTTCCAGCTGGGTAGGCGAGTATTTGCATGTAGCAACCTTCACTGTCCTTGAGCCAGTGAGTGTGAGGCAGGGCACCCCACTGATTGCACCTGTACTAGTGTCACCCTTGTGACCACCGTTTGCTGAATTCCTCACTTCTGCATTGGGAGATGCCCCAAGCCACCACCCCATCCCATGGAACGGGCCTTAGTCAAGACTTTGGGATCCAAAGCAAAGGTACTGCCAACTTACGTTGCAGTCCTGGCAGTGACCAAGTTCCCTGAATGCAGAACATTTTAGGAGTTCTCCGAATCAAGTGGAAATGAATATGAATAAAATGATATGTGAATTCAGAGGGGTTTATTTTTATTTTTCCAGTATAGTGGCTAGAACTTAATAATACTGGATATATCAAAGTTGCTGGGAACCATTTCAAGTAGCTGGTCAAACTGATGCAATAGAGAACAATTGTAAAGTATTTTTTAAGTTTTGAATGTATGAGGCTTGGTTTTCTAAAAATATTTTTCAAGTGTAGTTACCGAGATACAGAAAGTTGTGCTTCTCTTAGTCTCTTACAAATATTTCTGCAGCTCTCTCTTGTTCCTGAAAAAGAAAAAAACCTAGAGCACCTAATTCATGTCTGGGGGGAGTTTGTGGTTCTTGGATGTTTGTTTTGCAGCTCCTTTTTATAGCCCAGGCTCAGGAGGGAAATGGGAGGAGAGGTGGGAAAGCATGCGAGGAGAAAACCAAGATGGTTGCAGGATATGGACATCCATTCCCACACCTTTCTGAGAGCATTGAGCTTGGCTTTCCAACCTGAAGGTGGGGATGCATGTGCTGTTTCCATCACACATGCACGTGCTCTAACAACCCTGCTCGTGCACATACATGCACCTTTTTCCAAAGACCATGTCCATAGCTGTGAAGGGCTCAGCTGAAGTCCAGATTTCAGGCCTTCGAGGCATCACTACTCATGCTTCGAGTATGAAACATTCACCACAGCAGGTTCCTGTCTGGTGAAGGTGCTCCTGGTACCATCATTGCGTGTTTGGTCGCTTCAGATAAACAAGTGTTTGGTAGCCTGGTGATGTTCTAGTTTGCTAGCTTCTGGGTTTATTTTTAATGAAGAACTCATTCCATTTTGGGTTTGCTTAACTACAGCGGATCCAAGTAGGCCGAAAATTTCTATATCAATAGGAAGTATCAAAAGGGATGCCTTGTTTCTTGCTGAGAAGGAGCTGAGATACCAAATTTGTCCAGCTCGTGGAGGACACCTTAGGGGAGCAATGGGGAGTTTTGAATTTCATAGCTCCAGCTTCTTTTTTCTTCCCTTTTTCTCCTTCTTTGGAACTTTGTGGAGGATATAAATTAACAAATCATTAAATAAAACTAAAACCCAATTCTGAGCAACCTGATTTACAGCCCTCTCGATCATGTTTTAGGTTGGTCCACATGAGAGTGTTATAACTATTTAGATACCCTCCAATACAGATAGAAAAGTTTTAGCTGCTTTACAGATAAAAGCGTGCTTTATGGGTACACTTACACTTGTATAAAGTGGCATGAAGAGACTTAGTGTTATCCATGAGTGTCCTTTTGCTCAAGTTACATTCCTTTTAACTGACAAAACCTGAAGAGGATTAAGAAAAAGCCTCCTTATGCCTTAGGCTCATGCAAAAAACATCTCCACCAGAGCTGGGACCTTCCGTCTTCTGTCTGTTCACACACACTGTGTGATTAATCTGTAAAATCAGCTTATGCAGCTTTTAAAGGCTGTATGGGCAGCCCCTGGCCTGGGGAAGTCTGTCGATGGGCTCACGTGACTTGAGGTGCGCAGTTGTGGCTGGAAAGCCTGACATGTCAACAGGAGTTTGGCCTTGGAGTTTGTCCTGTCGAGGACTATGACCCAGGGCTGCATAGCATGGTGCCACCACTCATGCCCTAAAAGTCAAGATAGAAATTAGCCGGTGGCCGTGACACACGTGTTGAGGAAAGAGAGGTCAGGTTACAGACAGAAGCAAGACTTCTAACATGTTACAGATACTTGGATTGTTTTAGATTTGCTTCACAAAGCCTCAGGGGTCAACTAACGGATTGCTTGAGATTTAACTTTTCCAGTGCTTCCTAATCAAGCAATGCATAAAGAGTATTTCAGGGTTTCGTTCAGGCTTTCTTACACAATCTTCTGCAAACACATCTTCTTCAGGCAGATTAGACCTAGATTTTTTTCAGTGGGCTCCTAATCAAACAGGAAACCTCAAGAAAGCCCACTGCCAAATGGAGTTAAGTTGTCAAATTCCTCACCAAACACTTTCTGCACAGTGACCAGCTGTAATTCTGCTTTGCTGTAATTGCACTTTGCAGAGGTATTTTATATAAGGTATTTTCTCTAAGACATGTTGATAACTATTGTCAATGGCAAGAAAAATGGTGTGAGAAAGCCCTCGCTTCCAAGTCCTAGACTTCCTATCTGTGTTGTTGTTGATCTCAAATGTTTAATGCTACATTTGTGAGGTTTTGGAATATACTAAGCAATATTATAGAGATGAACAATTTAAAAACAACCAAACAAACCACAACCTATAGTAATGGTTTCCAATAGGATGCTGTTTATAAGCATAATTGCTTGCTCAGGCAAAGACCTTTCCTAAGAGTCATCTGTATATTCTACATGGTATGTGTTTGGTTACATGACTATTACTGTACTCTACTGATATATCAAAGTTCTCCTTAATTCTATGAAACCTTTTCTGATCAGAAGCACCCGCATACTAAATACATAACTTGATCTCTGCACCTTGGTCTGTTGGCTGATTTGGTTGTTAGCAGATAATAAACATTTCATGAAGACTGACTCATCCAATGTAGCTACAGTAAGCACCTACCAGCCCCTGAGCATTAGGGGAGAGAGCACAATATTGGAAGACAAAAAAAGTTTAAAGTGCATGCTGCTCTCATTGTATGAGGTCGTCTTTCTTAGAAAGTTTGAAGTTTTAAATGTTAAATCACCACTTTGATTTCTGCCTTGAACTGTGGTAGTTCCCTGTGTGACTGATGTCTGGGCAGAAGCCTTGGCACAACTTTTTCATGCGCTTCCACATGCTCAGCTTCCTGATCACTGACTTCTGGGACCTCATTTCTTTCCCATTAGCATTCTTCTGGCAGTGCCTTTTGTGATAATTGCACACAAAATGATCCCCTTGCTTCTTCTGTCAACATTTTGGTTCGTATCTCACTTGCTGGTTTGGTTCTTACAAAAAATGAAACAATCCATGAATCCTTGGGAAGGCAAGAGAGGGTAAAAGTTATAACTATTCCTGATGCCTGGAGGAAAATGCTTGTAACAGTCCTAAAATGTGGTTAGTAAAAGTTGATGGCTTTAATTAATTAACTATTAATTCCATAAATGTAAAGGATGAAGTGGTGGTATTTTGGGTAGATGCTAATTGTATGGAAGAAACATATTTTGAAATAATAATAAAAATTTTAGTTGTAGAAAACAGATGAGACCTGGAGATGCCCTTCTGCTTTTATAAGCAGCACAGGGTCTGGGTTATGTATATAGAAATTCAGTGGATATACAGCAATTCTGATGGCTAAAACTATTCCAATGTCTCGTAAGGAAACCTCCCCCCATACTGGCTGCACTTCAATTTTCTAGTATGTTCCGTTCGTTTCGCTATCACTGTTGGTGCTTCACCTGGAACGACCTTTGGCACACAGTCCTGCTCCCAGCAATCTCAAACATTTCTTCTGCCAGAATCACTACAGGAAATACTTTGTAACTATAGACATACCAGTAGGTTAAGACTAAGGGATTGGAGGTCTCAGGTGGCCTTTTCACATTGGTGTTTATTAATGAGTTCCATATCATTAAAACTTTTATATATAGATATATTATACATAATTTTTTTTCTTTGTTTTCTAGGCCTTTGACAAGATCCTTTTACTATATCCCAATATCCATCTTGTCAGAGAATAACTACTTTTTAGATGTGACAGGACTTTTCGGAGCAAATCAGTGTGCTGCTTCTTAACATGCTTCTAAGTTTAAATTGACACAAGAGCCCACATATTAGAGTATATACAACTCTCCTGAATTTCCAGACTGGAATGTCCTGTACAAGACTGTGTTTTGGATTCATGTTTTTCCCTATATAAATTCTGTTTTTCTTACGTGTACGAGCTTTGTGCGGTGGCTCCAACCACTTTGCAGTTCCCAATGTCTGCAGTGGCAGCTTTGGGGATCACCAGATCAGAAAGAAAAGTGGAAGTCTCAGATATAATTAAATTTCTACAAGTTTTGCAAAAATCTGCAGCTAAGGAGATACCCAAACTGATGCCTACATTGAAAGGAAAGGTGCGAAGAGCTCAGCCTTCCTATGTCCTCTCTCTGGGTCTACTGGGGTTATTTAAGTGGTACCAGGAAAAAAGGGACACAAATCGTCAGGAAAGCAGAGGCTATCCTGCCTCCATTGTGTGCCTGAAAAACCATGATCTTTCTCAATTATTGCAATTTTGTTTTGTAGGAATCGGAGTTTCTTTGTCTGGAGTTTGATGAGGCCAAGGTGAGCCAGATGCTGAAGAAACTCTCAGAAATAGAGGAGAGCATGACTTTGTTGACTCAGACCACTTAACCAGATAAAGAGACTGCAACTCAGAAAACAAATGACCCTCGCTACTTTTTCATATTTCCTGTTTCTGCACATAAAATAGGTAATGATTGTTAAATCCTGGTTGTAACTGCACAATGCATTCACAACAAAGTACGGGCTAAGTCACACTATTAAGCTTTCTCTGACCCCTCTTCCAGGCCAGCAGCAGCTACAAAGCAGTGGTGGCATTGTTCACATAAAGCTTTGCATAATCAAGCCTTTAGGTGTAGCGTAGCTTTTCTCTTTTTCCCCTCAATCAATTTTTGAGTCTTCCAGATGCTGTAAATACTGGGCTGGATGAGCAGCAAAGGTAAATTGGCCAGGTGTGGTAGGGGAGAAATGAGTAGAAGAAACACACGGACTAGGTGGGGACTCATGTTTATCCTTTCAAACCATGGGCTATGTAGGACAAATCCACTTCTGTGAACTCTGCCTGCTTAGAGCTTAAACCCCAAGAAAGTAGATGAAGTGCAGCAAGTTCAGGGAGCAGAAACACAAATGTACATTTATGTAATTGCGAGCCTCTGTTCCCAAGGGTGTGAGGTGGCCAACTTTGCTGACCCATTGAGTCACACCTTCCCCATGCCACAGGCAGCCAGGGGACAATTGTGGGAGCATCTCTTAGGTGGTGGGAGGCAACACTGATGTTCCAAATGGAGCAGCCCTCCTGCATGTGCTGAGCGTCTGATCCAGCAACCTGCTGGTGAGCCTTCAAAGTCACTACTGATCTGCTTCCCTGAAGACTGTCCACCCTCATCAGCCTTCTGGCTCTCGAGCTGTAGTGGTGCAGCCCTGGCACCAAGCAGCACGGTGTGTTTGAGAGGACCGTGCTTTCTCAGGGCACAGTTAACTTGGCTGCTCTTAGTCCTGTTTGTCATGTTTGTCTTGACCTCAAAAAAGTCCCAGATTAAACCCAGGGTTTCTAGTGTGTGTGTGTTCAGCTTACAATTTGGATAAAAGGAAAACTTGGCAGGTTAAAGCCCTGTTGATAAAATAGTTGTGTGAAGAAAGCTTCCAGAGGCAGATAAGGTATGTGCAGGGCACCATGATCTGAACTGCCCAGGCTGCTGTGGCTCTTGGTTGTCGCCGGCACCCGCATCTCTCTGCCATATTACCAAACTGAGAGCAACCACTACCCTTCCGGCTAAAGCAGACTGCGCAGAAATGCTTTCCGTTTCAGGTATTTCCGTTCAGGGGTGCAACCTTGTCAGCCTTGTCACAGCAGGATGTGTAACCACGCTTACCAGCTTATCAGAGCAGGAGGACATCGAGGGGCTGTTCTGAGCAGGCTAATGCTTGTATGGAGCATGATAGTCCCTAGCAGAGAACTACCTGACAGTCTATAAAATGGTGATGGACCAGCTGGAGATGACATGGGCTCCCTGTTTTGCTTTATTGCTTAATGGGAAGGTGTGCACATACTTTTGGTTGGAGGCTACATTGATGCTTTCCATTTTAATTTAGCTTCATGAGCAGCCTCCTCCTGAGCTAAAATTGTATTGAGAGCTTGTACCAAGACAGAGATGACAACATAAAATGTTCTTGTGCCATAACTAAAGTATTCCTCATTGCTTCTCCTTGTGAATTTATTGCTTCTGGAGTTGCCAGATTGTACTTGGAAGCAAACTCTCCCCTCAGAGCAAGGGAAGGTCACCTTTTCCCATCTACCTGGTCAGAAGGGAAAGCATCACTCAAACCAATTTGTATCACCTCATTGGGAATTAACATTTCCTTTCCTGTGCCTGTCCCACTGACACCTCATCTCTTACAGCCACCTGGTTCTTCCCTCCATCTCGGGGAGGGACTGTGCAGCCCATAGCTCCTCGCTTTCCCCATCTGCCTCCAGCTGATACTTGTCCAAGTAGAACTGGACTGTGACCACCAACTGATCGTCCTGCCCATCCCCACATAACCAGCTGCCAGCATGGGTGTGAAATGCTGAGTGGTTGCCGATTCTCTGAGCTTTCCACTTACTTTCTCATCAAAGTTCATTAAAATGTTTTTCTGTGTGTTAGAGCATCTTTAAAAAAATTACAAATCAAGGTCAGGGAAGGATCATGATCTTAAGTAACTTGCACCGTGTCAAACATACTTATTGTTTTATTTTAACATGGTCAGAGGATAGGAAAATGTGCTATAAATGGAAATTAAAGAGAAACAAACTGGGAACAGATGACAGGAAGTATTATTTCATGCAAAGAATAATAAATATGTGAAATGGCTAACCAGGCAAGGAGGCTGAGGCAAAAAATATCGGGGTCATTTAAGAAACAATTGGATACTTTCCTAGCAGAGCTGAGAAGTTAAAAAGGGGCGTATTTTAATGGTTGGCCACTTCTCTCTCTTCCTAATCCTCCTTCCTCTGAATGATCCTGATTTTCTTCTTGGTGGATGTTCGTAAACTACCATGCAAAACTGGAAAAAATAAAGCTGAGTGCTTTGAGGACCACCCTCTGCCCAGCCCTTGGTAAGGGCACAGGAGTGTCACTGGGCAGCAAAATCGTTTCTGCTTCACAAGGTTTGATGTGGGCAGGAAAAGAGGATGCTGCGCTTCCCCAGACTGCTGTAACGCCCAGCTGCTACTGGGACACAGAGAACAGACTGTCCCCCTTGAGCAGGACCGTGCCTTCCTACTGGGATGGTTTATGTGTGTGTGTCCATTGGTCTGTCCCTCGCTAGGGAGTTTTCAACCTATTAGCCGCTCTTGGCTGAACCTAATGGAGAGGAGGCCTCCGACGCTGCCCTGCTTTGCTTGCTTGAGTGAAGGGGACAAGCACCCGCAGCTTTTTGTTGGGATTTATGGGTGTTCCTAGCTTTCAATGGTCCCTCTAAATATCTCTGTGGTATTGGCAAATGAAAGCTGCTGTTTATGCACTTCAGGAGAGATTTCAAAATCCTTTCCCAAAGCCCAGATGTAAACCAGACTTGGCCTGAACGCGTGGCCAGGGAGCTCCCACTGTGGCTCGGGCCACGTATGGATGCTGGCCTCCTGCATGAGTCCATCCAAGCAGACATCCCAGCACAGCCCTGTTTTGGAAGCAACTCCTGTCCGCCATGGCACCAGCTCCTGTGCCTGCATGCTGAGCCATGCCAGTAGTGTGACACCAGGTCCAACAACTCCTCCTCCTCTTCCCCCTTCCTTCAGGGGAACAGCCACGTGGCAGCATGCCCTGAGCTGTCAGTTGAGCCTGCCGGGCAGTTGGTATATTTACAGCAGGGATATGAGCAGCTCAGCACAGCCAGAGGAGGAAAGTGAGGGAGACAGGGAAGCAGCAGGAGGAAGGGCTGAAGGAGGCCCCCTGCATGAGTCCCACCTGGGAGAGGTTTCCCTGCCTGGTCCTCAAAAGCAGCCAGGAAAGGAGCTGGGACACAACACATGCCATGCTCCAATATCCTTAACCTCAGAAAACTCCCCTTCATACCTGCCCCCCCTGCAGGTGTACCTGCCTGCCATCTGCCCAGTCTCCATCCTTCTTGGTTTACTAAACTAAAAGCCACTCGTGAGTGGGACCGTTGTGTGCTGCTGGACTGGGGCAGGCTGGGTTTTGATCAAAGCCTGGATATTTAAACTAACCTGCATCATGTTGGAGGCAGGGCAGAAGTGGCTAGCCAGATGCTGCTCGGGCAGGGGACGGCACCCGGCACCACCAGCAATTTCCTCCGCTCCCACTGTTGCTGGCACTTTCCTGGGTGATGACTCACCAAAGCCATGGTGGATTTTCCTTGCAGTGAGCGAGGGCTGCCACTGCAGCTCTGGCACCGTGTACATGACAACTCCAGATGTGTAACTCCAGATACGCAGCCCATCCCAAGTTCTGCCACGTCTTACCAAAGACTTGTAAGCAGCAGCCACACGTTGTTACAGCCTTCAGCTGGTTCTTCCTCAGATGTCACCTTTTGCACCACTAAAATGCCCTGCCATTTATTCATGCAATCATTTCTTGTTTTCTGGGAATTCCTCCAACTTGCCACTCGTTTATGATCTGGTGCTCCCTAAAATATCTGCAAGTGCTGTCGCCTTCAATCGCACATTATGCAATTGGCAAGCCCTGCATTCGCTCTCTGCTTGGCAAGATTCCTCTTAGTGCCATTTTCTTTTTTCTTGGTCCACATATTCCCAGAACTGCTGAATATTTAGAGTATTTTTCTAGGCATATCTGTATTTGAAAAAAAATAATAATTTAAGCACACCATGTTTTTCTGAATCCAAGCCAAGCAAGCGCTGTATTTCATAAAGCTTTGGGCCATGGAAAGGAGCAAATGCAGAGGCATACTTATTTTATATTGGTGTTGATTTACTTTCCCATTGCTCAGATTACTTAGTGTAATTTTATTTTAAATTTCGTTTTTTGCTTCTCCTACAGGTCCTTTTTACAAGTGTAAATGGCAGAATTAACATTTGTGCTTTTATTGGTTTTCACTGGTGTCTATGACCTCCATGTTTTATTGTGCTTTAACTTTTTGATAAACCGGTTGATATTTTGTGAGGTTTTCTTCTCTGTACACCAGTTCTTTGCTATCTATCAATGAAATAAATCACTTACCATATTTCTGAGGAGATTTCCTGATTTAATATTTACCGACCATTTGTAGATGCACAAGTCTCTGAGAAGTTTTACTTGATGACTCACGCTTGCCCCACGTTGCTCGCAGAAATGTTTCCTTCCCCTTCTGGGGAATTTCAACAGTTTATTCATTTATTCCAAATATTTATAAAGAGACGCTCAGTTGGTGCCGGGGACAGAGGGAGCCTTTCTAAGAAGGCGGTACCGCATGGCGACGGTCGGGCGGGGGGAGTGCAGCAGTCCTTTGCAGCAGCTGCTGATGATTTTTTTAATGCATTACTTTTCATGTGGCTTGCGACCAGGAAAATAGACAATGACTCTTCACCTTGGAGCCAGGCCTGTTAAAATTTGCCTCTTAAATTATTCCCAAATTCTAGGGAAGCGGGACTCGGCGTGCCGTTTAATTCAACAATCCAGAACTGCACCCCTGGGCCTCCATGGCCATGTCAGGAGGTAAAGGTGATGACACAGGGAGACATACAGCTGTCACCATCGATGCTTTCTCCCCTCAGCACAGCAAAATAAAGCTGTTTCTACCCATAAAGTTCATCCTGGTATAGCCAAGCCTCACCAAAGCTGCAGATGAGTCCCCCTCCCCTGAAAAGGGACACACACCAACAAAAATGCTTTTTCCCAGTAGTGTGAATCCCATGGGTGATCCCCGGGGCCACCAGAGTCCCCAGAGGACACAGTGTGTCACCTCTCATGAAAGGGTGGCAAGGGGGTTGCAGCTGCAACCTCACCTGGTGCAAATCTACCTCTGAACTGTCAGTACCACTTGGGTAGGATTATTTTGGGATATCACCTGAGCTGCGTGTCCCAACACAAAATCAGTGGGTGGTAGAGGCTGGTGCTATGAAGCTTTCCTCCCAGATGTAACGGGGTTGATCATCTGCACACTCAAATCCCCAAATGCCTTGCCCTTCTTCCTTCCTTTTGGTGGTAGCAAGGCAGATCTTGAAATGCAAGAAATTGCAGGAAAATGGGTTTGAAAGCATGTTGGAGGGAGGGGGCCGGGGCAGCTGGGGATGGAGAGCCTGCCTGGGGCGTTTGGCTCTGGGGCATTTTTGCAGGTGGCCCCTTAGCATTATTGCAGCAAGCAGGACCCAAGGGGAAGTCCCTGAAATGAAGTGCTGTCAGAGGACATCGGCCAACAGGGAGGTTCAAAGTATTTCTCTGAAGACGTTTTCTTGTTTCTTATCTCCCCTGAGTGCAGGGGAGCTTGTGTTTTAATTCACTTAGCAGCCAGTCACACTTGAAACTGCAGCACTCAGGCATTAGCTTTAGTAATGGAATGGTATGGAGAATATGTAAAACCAGGTAATTGAATAAATGGCATTTTTGGATGCCGGCAAGTGTCTCAGACCCTTGAGGAGTGACATTTTACAGGGGTGGATGGGGGGAAAAACAGCAATCGCAGCACAAAACCCAAAGCCCTAATAGTGCTTCTGAGTGGGGCCTGGGAGGAAACATTAATCATTTGGGTTTGATAATACATAATTTCTCTGCCATATTTCCTGAGCTTTCTGGCCAACTGGCAGCCCTGGCTGAATACAGCATTACCAGGAAATTATACGATATAGTGCATTTCAGTAATAAGTGGCACTCTTCCTGCCTTGCTAATCAAACCATGTAGAGCATTAGTCTTCATGGCATCTCTGTTCTTGGCAGTGCAAGAAGAAAATAAGCAAAGCCACGTCAGGAGGAGATGGCAGGCTCAAGCAGAGAGAGGTGTCAGTTTGATCCCAGCTACTTGCAAGTGGCTCAGGGCTCTGCCTGTGCTCCCAAAACACAGCAGCTGCCCCACCATCCTCCGCAAAATATCTGGTGGCTTGGTGAGACCTGGCCTCCTCCAGGCGTCCACTTAAAATTTTCTACTGCAGAACCTGCAGAACCTGCTACTGCAAATCTGCATTTTTCTATGGCCGAGGAACACAGAGCGTAAAGCTAATACCGTGCTCCAAGATCCTGTGAGGCAATGGCATGCAGAAGTAGAAGGTTAAAATTGCCATCAAGAAGCAGTGGCTGGGAACCATAAATACCTTTCAAGCAGTCCTTAGGCACATCACAAGATGAGCAAGCTAAGCAACTGGAATTTATAAACTTACATAATTAATTTTTCTTTGCAGGGAGAACAAACATTCCCATGTTCCAGCTCTCTCAGGGCCTTTGACAATCGGGCTCCTTTCTATAAATAATGTTATGTAAGTTTATACATTTAAATTAGTGCTTGTTCTAGTCTCTCACAGCCCAAGGATGTTTTTACTCCAGTTTATTATTTAGGCTGTGGATAGATCATTTTTCCTTGGTGCATCTATAATGTGATTTAAATTAAGATGCTTGCAAGCAGCATAATAGTAATGAAACGGTCTCTGGAAAACATTGGCACATCACCAGTGAGAATGAGAGAAATGAGCTTTACATTGCAGCATCCAACAAAATGTCTGCACTCTCCTCTGCAGGACAGGAGCAGGATTTCTCTGTCTGAGGACACAGCCTGCGAAGGTAGAGTGCTCGTACCTGGGCTATGCCACAAGGCCACTGGCAACATGGTGTAATGGCCACAGATGTTTTTTTTCCAGAGCAGGAACATCTCCAAGTCATCCTACAGCCCTGTAACTACAATGTGCTGCAGTCAGAGCCAGCAGAAATGCTTAACCCCAATGGCTCAATCCCCAGCCATTGCAAATTAGTACAGCTCCATTTGCTTCAGAGGACTATTCACGTGGAGGAAGTTAAATACCTACAGGATCAGGCACAAAACCTGCAGCAATTTCATACGTGGGGCAGTGGTTTACTAATTTACAAGGCTAGATCTCATCTGTGCTGCGTGTTGGTTTCTTAAGTTTTATTTATTTATAGTGAGCCACATCCATGTCAGAGGGATTTCTCCATCGAGCGGCATGAAGAAAACCTTTCATTTACTCTGATTATGTTGCTGATCTCAGTCCCTAATGCAGGAGGTATCTTCCCTCCAGGTCATTTTTCAGTAACCTGTAGGTATGAGGCTGGATATTAAAACTAGATATGTGGATTATTTAATTTCCCTTTGCCCTGTTTTTTATTTCTGAAGTTTATCTGCAGATCCTACAATAACAAGATAAAAGCCTTCTGATCTCTTTATTTGACAATACTGTAATTTTGATATGTCAGGGGCCACATCCTGCACCCTGGGTGGTACCGCTGGCCTCGGTTCATTGCAATGAGGTGTGGGTCGTAATAGGTATGTGTAACTGAGCAATGCAGCGTGGCAAATGGCCTGTGGCCTCTGAGGCGGCTTTTACGAGCATAAATACATGTAAAAAGGTTACAGGGGATCCATTGGGCCTGAGGGAAATCACATGAGCCCCAAGTGCCTGCCAGAAGCCATCAATCAGCAGCCAGATGGTGCGGGGCAGGAGTTTCCCAGCCGGGAGTGAGGCCTCTGGGTGGTCTGTGAACCAGGTGTCCAACATGCTGGATGGGTGCCTGCACCCAGGGACCTGCACAGAGGATGCAGGGAACAGCAGGGCTGAAACCAGTGTTTGTAACTGCTGTCCTGCCACAGTCCCCAGAGAGCTGGCACAAAAATAAGGATGCCCTGCATCTCCCTCTGAATAGGGCTTGACAAGTGCCTCAGAAGGAGCTTTCAAACAGCCCAGTAGCCCTAGGAGCCAGCGCCCTGAGACAGGGCCACTCTCCCCACCCTTGTTTTGGAGACCCTTCTGCTTATGTCACGGAAAGGAGGAGCCCCCAGGGAGGAGTGCCAGCCCCAAGCCCTGGGTATGAAACACTCACTGTGCCACCATCACTGGTCTGTAACCCCCGTGGGCTGAGCAGGATTTCCCTCCAGTGGCAGCATTTTGCCAAATTGTTGGGAGTGTCTTGAAAAACCTGCCGCACACAGTGTTGGCTTAGTTTTCTTTGCCACCCAGAAACGGCCAGCTTGGATGTCAGCACCCTTCAAGGTACAGGACTGGTTTTAATTGCAGACTCCTGACCCAAGCTGGCGCTGCAAGAGTCCGAGGGAAGTCACACAGCAGACCCTCATCCAGGACATGCCTGAAATCGAGATCATTTAAAAAAAAAAATCTAAGTTACACGTGAGGACTGGCGGTTTTCCCATAGCTGCGGTTTTGCTGGTGCTTAAAACTGCATCTACTAAAAAATAAAAACAAAATGGAAGCAGTTCCGCTGAAGTGGGTCCAGTACATTTTTTTCTAAGTGTAAACAGTTTTCTAACCTTCAGAGAGACTGGGCTGCAGCCTCTGTTGCCCGGTGGGTTTCAGTTTTGCAGGTCTTGCTGCAAAACGCTGTGGGATGCCTCTCAACAGATGTAAGGAGAAGCATAAGGACCTCATGTTTCCAGGACACAAAAAAGATGTACATAGTGGGTGCTTTTTTTCTTATTTGCAAAATAATTATTGTCCAGTTTGCTGATATAGAAGTTGAATTTCAAGTGGATTCTTCTCCATCCTCTTGCCTGTACTCTGCAGTGCTGTGCCTTCTGTCTTCAAGGAAAAGGAGCCTCACTGGGAGGAAAACACCGTTAGTTACTGCAGCCTTTGTCTGAAAAAAGCAGGTATGTCCTTTTAGAGTAGAGAAACACTGACTTTCATCCAAGCAGCTCAGGGAGTAATTACTCTTTGCAAATGTGAATCAATGCAGTTCTGCCCACAGCTTGTAAATGACAGCACAGGTGAGTTTCTTTCTGCCATCGCCACCCTGCCCCATTTTGCCTGCAAGAGCAAGCTGCAACGCTCCAGAAAAAAAGTGGTGCTCCTGAGGGGACATGGATGGATGTGCCAATCTCTTCAACTTCTGTGGTTTGGCCAAAACTGAACATATCACTCGCATCTCCCCCATCTCACTAAGGCGTGAAAGTAAAGTGGAATAGAACAGCTCTGTAGTGTTTACTCCTGCTGCGCTGGTTTGCATGCATGTTTCGAGGGGAGAAAGTGGGGAAAATGACTGTGAGGAGACTACTGAAATGTGTTCATGTTGCTGGCAAGCCTTGCTGACAAACCTTGACTACCCTGGGAGAGGCTCTTTGCTTGGCTGAATTCCAGGGTTTTGGGGTGGGAAAAAAACTGGTTAATTCCCAGAGGAACTGAGATGCTCCAGCTCCCACTGCATGTTATCTTTGCATTTTTAGATTTTCTTATCTGCAATGTTTGAAAATCTGAGCTGCTGCTGAAGCATTCACATGCCACAGGAGCAATCTTTAGGCTCCTGTTATTATTTAAATTTTAACCTCTTATCTTGTGTTCTTATCCTCCTTGGTCACAGAAACACACTCAGGAAGCTTTCCAGGTGTTCTCTAGCTGCACCACTCTGTCCACAAAAGTCAGATAGACCTATGTCCTGGATAAGCTTTGGTTCATCACAGAAAATTAATTCCAGCTGCACTGGCCTTACAGGAGCATTTGATCCAGGAGAATTAGGTGAGTATTTACAAGAGAGAGGTTGGGAAGCATTTCCGTACATGTGTGCCTGTGGGTGCATGTTTTGGAGCAGGAGCTGTGGTGCTGAGACATCATTAATATTATGGGATGCGGTGTGAGGGGTCTGAGCCAAGCACTTCCATAACATAAATGACTACTAGCTGTGCTGGACTTACAGGTGCTCCCCATGGAAAGGAGCTAGTCAGGGTTTCTGATGAGACAGGTGCTGGTCCTTCATGGTGAGCTGCTGTGGTATTCACAAGGGTGGCTGCAAGCAGGTACCTGGGAATCCTGGGCAATCTACAGTTTCAAGGGAAAATCTTGTGTGTGCTGCTTTCTGGTAGCTGGGAGAGGATGTGCCTGCAGCTGCTGCGAAGAGCCTGGGAGACGTTGCAGGATGGGATGCGGTGCGATGTGGCTCCCCCGGGACAGCAGTCCGTGGCCCCAAGGGGTGAGCGCCCCATGGCCAGGCCCCGTCTCACCGCAAGCTTGCTGTGTCTGACTTCTCTTGCTCTTGCTTTGCTGCTGTGAAACAGGAAGATCAAGATAACAAGATAAGCTGGGACTCATTCCTACTTCTCCTTTGCTCCTGGCAATGTACCAATTATTAACAGGCAAATTCTAGAGAAAAGGCCAATGTACATAGCTCATTTCGATAGCTGTAAAGGTGGTAGCCCCCCATCAGCTTTTATTCCAGTGAACCCAATTGCTATGACAGCAATAAATAAATAGCCCAGAAAAAAATAGAATCAATTTTGAACTTGATAAAAAATGAGAGTTGAATCCTTTTAAAAGACTCTCTTTTCTGGCTGTCGTGTATACCACGCTACCTATGGAAAAACTCAGGCAACAAGAATTCATGTCACCAAGTGACACTGCACCAATGCCCTAAACGCACAACTTCCCTTGTAACCAGCCCCTGAGAAATGTTTAATGCTGTACAACTCACTGGCAAGGGCTGTACACTGGATCTCATAATTTGCATCACGATGCCAAGTGAAGGTGTTATTTTTGAGTATGTAGGCAAAAAAGTTATTCCAAATTCAGACCAAATTAAAGTGTGTATGTGCTGCTGCAATGAAAAGCATTTGCTCTCTCAGGAAAAAAAAAAAAAGCAACAATTTACTACTGTGTCCATAACAAAGCTCAGCTTTACACACCTGAAACATGAAAATCCCGCTTCCTTTTTAGTCAAGCAAACTGCAGAACAATTTAGCATCAAATTTTTCAGAGCTTCCTTAGTTTCACCCAAGCACAAACAGCCAGCCAGGAGAGGCTGTGCATCTCAGTTTAGATACAGTCTCTCATGTCCTGCTTCATGCTACCTTGCATGCTGGAGGTGGCCCAGAGACCGTACTCCCTGACAGTCACATTGGCAGGTGTAATTGGTGTCTACTCCATCATCAGTGCTTTTAAAAGTGTATTTTTATAAGGTTACTCATTACTCTGGCACCCCACTACCTGTCTCAACAGCTGGATACAAAATCCTCTTTCCCAGCAGGCCCTGTCAAAGCAACAACAGCAACGAGTGAAAGCCTGGGAACAGTGTGTCTGGACGCTGTTAGGAACCAGTTCCCATTAATTAATGTAAAAGGTTGTAGCAGGTCATGACACAGGATGGTGGGGCATCAGGTGGATTCATGTCCTTGCTTGACAGTGTTGTTTTCTCCCATCTCGGGGGCTGTAAGCAACAGGGCGTACTGAAAAGGGAGAAAGAGATATAAATAAAATAAAATATCTATAAATCTCAGAGTGACCCAGATGCTTCCAAATGGGATTGGGCACTGGCGTGGGCTTAGCATGACACTATGCCAGCCAGTGCAGGCAGAGAGGGATGTAGAAAGGAAGCTGGTTTAAATAAGGTGGTCTCTCTTCAACACAGGCTTCCCCGCTACCTTGCTTTGCAAAGAGTTGGTTAGCTTGCGTTAGCCAGCGTGCTCACCACGTCCTTTAAACCCCAGTGGAGACAGGGACTTATGGAGGGGTGTCCTGGCCCCTAGTGAGAGCACGTGGGGCAGGAAGGAAGGAGGCTGCTTTGGAGTGAAGCCTGAAGAGAGGATGTCAAGGCAGGACAGGGGGAGAGTTGCAATCATGGGATTGTTTTGTGCTAATGAGACTTTATTAAACCTGATGACTGACAGAGATTTGGGTTTAGAGCTGGAGCAGTTTTCATGCCATTGTAGCAAGCTGAGGCACACTGAAGCCCTGCAGCCCCTGCCCCAGACAGCACTACGCTCACTGTTACTCCTATCAGGACCTGTTAACTGGAAGCATTGGGTAAAAAACCTCCCCAGGTTTAACACTTTGCTTGGCATGATGCACAGGTCCAGGGAAGGTCAAGCTGCCTGCACTCAGGGGAGCGGGGCTGGAAAGTGAGTTCCTGCCTTACCCCTTGCTGGGGCTTTCAGGGTGTAGCACAGCAGAGGCATTGCAGTTAGGCAATGGTTTGAAAATAAGTTGTGCTCAGTGGCAATGTCAGTTCTGGGTATTTTTTCCCCCTTTCAGCTAATTTTTGAGGCTCTGCTGTGAACTGGATCAGGGAGTATATTTGGATTAAAACACCTCCCCCCCCTTTAGGTTTCACAATGCAGCCCCGTGACCAGTTGAGTCGGTGCGATTACAGAGGAGCAGACATGGATGTGGGTGTGGGACCGGGAGGAGGGAGAAATGTCTTTTCCCCAAAGGTAGCAGACCATTTCACCCTCAGCCAAACTTTTGAGCTTCAATGTATTTTTCCAGGCTCCTTAGCACCCAATGTTACATGACATGTTGTTCTAGTTGATTTTTGTTTTCCTTTTTTTAATTGATCTGAAAACATATTGTTACGAAATCTCCCGTGCTGTGTAGCCAAGCTCCTGACTACCAGACACTTAATTCTGCTTTTGAGCCTTGTATTACTTAATGGACAAAGATGCTCACCAATTTAGGGTAATTCCTCCCTTTGCTGTAATCTTTCTGCTTTGATGAAGAGGACAGCTTTACTCAAACATGAAGTACATATATAAATATTTGAAGAGGAATGAAATATGCATTGTCCCTCCCAATGCATCGTGGATGGGGGACATTCCTTCCAGACTCCTGAGCGAGATTTTGGAGCAGCTCCAGGAGACTCGCCACTGGTTTTCTGTGGGCCTCCAATATTTAATGACACAAAGTATGGGGAGCTCAGTACGTGCTGTGGATACTGATGCTGTTTACCCCACCAGTCGTGTTTATGGCTGTGCACATCAGCTACTCAGTCTTAGTGAAAATGAGTGCTGTAAAATGGAAGTGCATAAACAGGTATTTTCATGGATCATGGGGACATGCTTACCTCTCCCTTTGCAGCGAAAACAGTTTTTAAATGCTTGTGCCAGGTGACATTGAGATAATTGCTTTGGCTGGGCCTCTCCTTATATTGCAGGTGCTAAAAATAGAAACAAATAGCATGTGTTCATTTTCTTCCTCTATAGGACAAAAAGCTGTGAGGTTCACAGTCCATGGGAACTGTAAATCTGTCTGCTGCTTGTTATTGATCTGGCCATGAGGAGACTGAAGACTCTACTCCTTGCTGTAACAGCACACATTTTTATGTATTATTTCAGTAAGCATTCTGGGTATCCAAGATTTCTCTAGTTTGTTTTAACAGGGATATTTGGTCAGGATTTGTAGTCTCATCCACTTAGCAAATAAGAAAACAACAATGAAAAAAAAAAAAAGAAGGTTACTAATGAGTGATTCATGCATGATTAGTATCAGCTCGGAAGGGCAAATTTCCAA